>NC_086097.1:218096355-218402152 GCF_963921235.1 Mobula hypostoma | reverse complement strand
GTTTTTGGTTGCAGGTTCAATTGCTTTATAAATCAATCAATTGCATTTCACAATTAAATCAATCCACTTCGGCATTTCCGAATTTATTTTATCTCATCTTACACTGTCTGCATACTTTATAAATTTTGAAATTTCTTCAAATGACCTGAACTTAGTGAATTTTAAAGAATATTGTTCTATAGTTGAACCAACAATGCTCAAACATTGTATTGGAAGATTCTAATTGTCTGTCTTTTCAGGAATTTCAATATCTGTCATGTATTATGCTAGGCTTGGGAAACACTGGATTCACTTAATTGGAACACAATGGGATCCGTTTATTTTGGCCCAGTTAAGTGGCTGGCCCAATTAAGTGGCTGCCCCAATTAGCCAAAGTTTCATGAAATTAATTAAAAAGGTATAAAAAAGACAAACTGAGTAACAAATCATGTATTTAAATGAAATACAGAACAAAACAGTATTAATTCCTAATAGTTATCAATGGAGGAATTCATCCAGTGTACACAATGAACCAATCAGCACAGACACCTAGAGCAGATAACGGACTGCCTTCATACAATGCTACTGACGACTGCATCCTTCAGATCTTCATTTTCATTGTAACATTCAAATTCATCATAGTTCCTAACTCGTTGAAATCATTTCATTTTCTCTCCCAGCCATTTCTGGCTTCTCCAAGTCTGAATGCTTAGAATTGCAATGAACAGAACAGCTCGGAATTGTCTGCTGCTTATTTCTCAGCAACTATTAGTAACAAAAATCACCACTTTTTGAACATAAACACACAGATCTGATGCTATTTTACTCTTAAGTACAGCGTAGCATCTAACAGTCGCACAAGTGTGCATGACTGACACTAGTTAGAACCTGTTCAGCAACAGTCTCCTGCCCCAATTAAGCCCCAAACTGTCCCAAATAAACAAAGAGAATCCCAGCAGTTTTCTTGATTAGTTTTTGCTCTTTAAGAGTTTTCCCACATAAGTGGCTGCCCTGATTAACTGCTGGCCTGTTTAACCGGAATCCACTGTATTGCTGAATTTAAAAGTGCCATTTTTGGCATTATCTTTAAATCCAGTTTGATTTCAAGGCTTTTATATTCTCAAATATCAAGTCTTTTGCCAGATCCTTGTGATTTGGTGTTTAAGTCATTTAACTGTGAGAAAACAATCTGCAACGATACGTCAATCTACAAATCCACACAATGTGATGTAATTCTTCAAATGGAAGTGAACTGTTTCACCTAGATGGGCTGCTTGGGTCCCTGAATGGTGGGAAGGGATGATGCAATAGGGCAATAGTGCGTCTTCTGCATTACATAGGTGAGAGGGAAAGTGGATAGTTGTGATGGAAGACTGAGTTAAGGAAGAATAGTCTCTTTAGAATTCTGAAAGATCAGGGGACAGGTGAATTAGCCTAGTGGTAGAATCCCATTGAACCTGCAATCCATTGAATCTGGAGATCGTGACGTGAGAGGTAAGAAGAAGGTAAAAGGTTTAATTTGGGAGGAGAATGGATAAGGGCAGAAATGTGGGAAGAAGAAGAGACATGATTGAGAACAATTTAACAAATGATAGAGGGGAGGCCACAATTAATGAAGATATATCAAAGGCACTGTTACGGAAAATTTCATCAATGGAACAGATAAAATGGTCCATATAAACTGGGAGAATGAAATGGAATTGGTACGGGAAGCAGGGTGGGAGGAGGTATGTAGTTGACCTATTCCATAAACTGGAGATAGAAACATCAGGGAAGGAAAAGGAACACTCAGATATGCACCAGGGTGGAAATGAACAGCAAATCTAATGAAATATTATGCAGATTATTCCGTGTAAGAATTGCTTGAAGGTTGCAGTTAGGCACTCCTCGCAAGAGGTTGCCAGAGAGGTCGCTATTCTGATATGTCAGGACTGCCATCTAAGATTGTACTGCAGTTTGGAGAAGCTTGTAATGTTGGCACACCCTTTTGTGTCCGCTCATCCTGTTCCTGTGGGATGAATGAAAAGTAAATAAAGGCTTCTCTTCTTAATTATGATCTCACTCATCCAGCAGTGACTTCAGTTCTACTAATTAATTTTTTGAGGATTTTGGATTTAGGATTTGACCAGCATGACAATTTTTCATTGGGAAGGTGGCACTGCATAACCTCCTTGAACTGCTGCTGTCCTTCTGGTAAAGGTTCTTATACAAAGCTGGTTGGTAGTGACTTCCTCAATTTGGATTCAGTAATAATGGAGGTATAGTCAGAATTCTATGCTGCCTGAAAGGGAATCTTCATGTGGTGGAGTTTCTGTTCACCTGCTCCCCTTGTCATTTTTGGTGGTCGTAGGTGCAGGTCAGGAAAATGCCACATTGTACAATACTACACACTACAACCATGGTGAATATTCAGGGAATGCCAGTCATGTAGGTTACTTTGTCTAAGTTGATAGCAAACTTCTTGAATGGTGTTGAAGCTCACTGCAAGATACTCTGCCTCTGACCTGCTCTTTTTTACCCTTGGTATTTAGGCTGTTCCAGGTGAGTTTCTGGTTAACAATGACCCTAGGAAGTTGATTTTGGGACACTCAGTGATGCTATTGAGCATCAAGGACATGTGGTAGACTTTCCTTGATTAGATATAATCATTACATCATACTTTTGTGATACGAATGTTACTTGTGATCTATCAGCTCTTGCCTGAATGCTACATAGGCCTCGCTTTACACAGGCATGGACTGCTTCATTTTCTGATGAGCTGTGAGTATCATGAAGCACTATGCAATCATCAGTAAGGGTCCTCGTGACTAACTTTACAATCAAATGAAGAATTTGAGGCTGCTGAAAATTGTTGTGCCTGGGACCATTCCTCACATGTAATATCCACCGACTTTTTGACATCAGCAAATTGAGCAACTATAATTTTGATCTCTTTCTCCAAGTAATTGTATAAATCGTAAGAAGTCGAGAATCGAGCACTAAACTCTGCCACACACTAATGATACATTTCAAACCAGAAAAGATCCATTTCTGCCTACAGTATGTATTTTATAAGCTAGCCAATCTTCTATGCAAACAAATATATTACAATTCCTCATACATGCTTTCAGTTTTTGCTGCAACGTTTGGTGCGGCACCTTATCAAATATTTTCTGCAAATTTTAGTACATTCACAGCTTGCTCTATATCAGTAGTTCCCAAAGTGGGTGATATCACCCTCTGGGGCAGTGGAGTTTTTAATGGAGCAATAAAAGTAAAGTTTAATTAATTAATTAATTAAGTAAGTAAAGGAAGTGGTGGGAGGGGGTTCTGTAACAAAGGGGGTAGCTGAGGAATTACAGGTTTAACTTAAATGGATTACATATTATAAGCATTCAATCCTCAGTGCCTCATACAGTAATTAATTACAATAAGCATGTAGTCATCTTATCATCTCTTGCTGAACTTTGCTTGAAATGAGTATAGTTGTTGGAATATAATGTGACACTTCTGTATTTGGCATATCATGAGAAATCTGGACAGAGGAAATCATGTTATCTCCAGTCCTGGCCCGTACATTATTGCTTTTCACTACTGTAGTGCAATATTAGCTAGCATGATTCCAATACTCTAACCACTTAGTGATGCAATTCCAGTCAATTAGGGTATGGCATTCAGATGGTCTTGATTGCCTTCCTCCAGCCCATGGCCCAACTGAAATATTGCTGCCCCACTTTATGTACCTTCAGGCAGAGAGTCAGGTTTTGCCTGAGCTATGATGGTGTCATAACTTTCCCCTTTATTGATAGCAATGTTTGGACTTAAACAAAAGGTGATTGGCTGTGGTCATTAATTCATAACGAAAATGGCGAAAGCAGAACAAATGAGAAAGAAGAATAGACAGTATAGTGTGGAGTAACTGAAATATGGATTTATACCAGCCCCAAGCAAGAAACAACAACCAATATGTCTGCTGTGTGAAAAAGTTTTTTTTTCAAATAAGGTAATGAACGCATCTAGACTCCTTGAACATTTGAAGAGAATACTCTCTGATAAAGCAAACAAGAACTCAACTTGTATTCAGTCACTTCGTGAAAAGTTTCAAAAATGGAAAACACTTCAAAACGTGTTTACCAGCAGTTCACAACAAAATAGTGATGGTTTGCTTGCTTTGTATAGTATTTCAATGCTCATTGCTTAAAGTTGGAATGCCCCATAAAATCGGAGAAGAACTGCTTCTGCCAGCAGTAAGGAAAGTTCTGTGTATGTCACTGGACCAAATAATTAAAGCTATTCTGCACAGCAACAGCTCTGTTCAAAGGGGAATAGATAAAATGTATGAGAATATGAAAGACACATTGTGCAACATACTTAGGACAGTAGAATTAGCTCTGCGGTTGGATGAATCAAGTTTACCAAGCAACAAATCTTTGCTTCTTGGTTATGTTCACTACATAAAAGATGAGAGCATGGTTCAAGATTTGCTGTTGCACAAAGAGATCAGATGGCTCTCAAAAGGAAACTGCCGGAGATGCTTTTATACACTCAAAATACTCACCAAGTTTAATGGAATCAATCTTCAACTGCAAGGAAATGAAGTGAATATTATCAAGGCCAAATCAGTTGTCTCCAAATTTCTACCCAACCCTATTTAAGTGCAATATTGGCCATCACAACTAGATAAGAGAGTAAGAATACCAGATGATGATCTTCAAGTATACTGTGCGTACGTAGGTGAGCTGCATGAAGGCATATCAGAGAGATTTCAGGATCTTCTCTTGATCCTAATTCCGGATTGTGTAATAAACCCATTTCTGAACACCTGTAATGAGGAATTAGCAGGAAGAATTGACCTTGCTACAAAATGACTATGAGTTGAAGCTGAGGTTCAAAAAAATATATTAAGACTTGGTTGCAGAAAGAAATCTCTGAATGCTATCCTGCACTGTGGAAAAAAGTCATGATGTTCTTTATTACATATCCAACGTCATATTCAATGTCAGACTCCTGAGTGACATTCAGCCTAATGCTGAGAAGCTGATATCACTGCACCATCTCATTGAAAGGTGAAAAGCAATGAAGTAGTGAATAGTTGGATGACTAATGCACACTCCAAAATTGTAGGTGAAAATTATTTTTACTGTAATTAGAGAAATAACTTTATTTGTAAATAGATTTGAATAAGTCTATTATATAACTAATTTTTTAAAATCTTTACTTGCTGATCTTAGACCATAAGATATAGCAACAGATGTAGACCATTCAGCCCATCAAGTCTGCTCTGCCATTCAATCATGGGCTGAACCAATTCTTCCTGCTTTCTTTCCTGCTTTCACCCCATACCCTCTGATGCCCGGGCTAGTCAAGAACCTATCTACCTCTGCCTTAAATGCACCCAATGACTTGGCCTCCACAGCCACTCATGGCAACAAATTCCACAGATTTACCACCCTCTGACTAAAGTAATTTCTCCGCATCTCAGTTTTAAATGGACATCCTTCAATCCTGAAGTTGTGCCCTCTTCTCCTAGAATCCCCTACCATGGGAAATAACTTTGTCATATCTAATCTGTTCAGGCCTTTTAACGTTTGGATTGTTTCTATGAGATCCTCCACCATTCTCTTGAACCCCAGGGAATATAGTCCAAGAGCTGCCAGACGTTCCTCATATGGTAACACTTTCATTCCTGGAATCATAATCGGGAATCTCCTCTGAACCCTCTCCAATGTCAGTATATACTTTCTAAAATAAGGAGCCCAAAACTGCACACAATTCTCCAAGTGTGGTCTCACCGGTGCCTCATAGAGCCTCAACATCACATCCCTGCTCTTGTCTTCTGTACCTCTGGAAATAAATGCCAACATTGCATTTGCCTTCTTCACAACCGACTCAACCTGGAGGTTAACCTTAAGGGTATCTTGCACAAGGACTCCCAAGTCTCTTTGCATCTCTGCATTTTGAATTCTCTCCCCATCTAAATAATAGTCTGCCCATTTATTTCTTCCACCAAAGTGCATGACCATACACTTTCCAACATTGTATTTCATTTGCCACTTCTTTGCTCACTCCCCTAAACTATCTAAGTCTCTCTGCAGGCTCTGTATTTCTGCAACACTACCCATTCGTCCACCTGTCTTTGTATCATTGGCAAATTTAGACACAAATCCATTAATACCGTAGTCCAAATCCTTGACATCTTGCTTGTGTTACTTCAACCCTTCCAGAATGAAAGGTCCTGTAATATAGAATCTGCTATGCTAACTGCATAGCTCCATCAACTGACTAATTTCACATAGTAGTTCTTATGTAGTACTTCATGAGAATATACATAATTTAGTGACATAAGTTGTGTGAGTACAGCAAGTGCTTTAAAGCTCTCCATTTCCTGTTAATTGCTAGACTAGAGATACCAATGTTGCTTTTGATTTGGTACTAGACTTCTGACCAAGACTGCCATGCTTGTTTGCTGACAAAGAAAATCATCAGAACTTGCACATAGATTTTGCCTTCTGCAATTATGTTAGCTATCAAAACTACCTTGCCTCACAGGACAAGATATCATTTATGATAACTAATCTTAATTAAAGGCCTTTGCCATTTGTCTTCTTAAGTAACATCTATTGGAATCAAAGGGGTGGACAGCGGACAGATGAAATGGTAATTATTACTCCAATGGAACTGATTAATAAATTATTTTGCAAGAGGCTCCATTAGTTTACTTATTTGCTGCCCGTTATGCTGCTGTCCATACTGTCACACCAATATAGAAGGATTCTTCATTGCTGTTTCGGTAACAACTTTTTTTTGGCCAGTCAGTGTTATGAACCCTGGACTGAGCCCACGAGCCTGGAGCACCAGTGGACCACTCTTAGTCTGGCCTCTACCTTTTGATCTGTTTGGTGTGGGTGACCCCACCAAGAACCAAAGCATAAAGGCAATATAGCTGTCTGGGCCATTGAGGGATAGAAGCCTCCAAACCACGACGAGGTTGTGATCTTATTGAAGGCATAATTTAGTTAAAGACATCATTAAATGTTGCTAAATTCTAGTCTATAAATGCAGAACTTTGATATAATACAGTGTATAGTAGTTTGAATAAACACAGAGTCACATTTTATTTCTCTTTACAGCTGGATTTATGGCAACCTAGCAGTATTGCTTCTATTAAAGTTGGTGGTGTTGTGGATATACGTGTACCCAGTAGCAGTTCACAACATTTCTTCCAGTCTCTTCTTCAAACTGGCATGACATTTAAGTAAGTTTATCATTTATATTGTGCTTGATAATTAATAAGATGGTGTTAAAGTTAATATTTATCAGACAAATTAATTATTATATGGCTATCAAGGTATCTGGACTTCAAAGATGTCCATGTCTAATTATAGATGAGGCAGGTGATTATGTTCTAATGTCTGTTATTTACTGATGTAAATGGACTGTATGATCTGGTTTGATTCTCCCTGGTTTTCACATGGAGCAAGTACTTCACCTCGCCTTTGTCCTTCCTTTGTTATAAGTATGGATTAGCACCTTGTAGAGTGGGAGCACTTGGCCAGTGTACAAAGTGCCCAACGCTTTTTCAGTTGATCACATCCCCATTTAATTGTTGGCTGCCCAAGTTTCCTTGCTGGCTTTTATGCTTTCTGTCTCTATAAATGCTTCCTTGTTCTTAGGCTACTGTGCCTACTTCTTTTGAGATTGTTATTATCACTCCTCCCTTACCAAGCAAAGTTTTATACCTACTCCCCTCTCTTTTTGGTAACTACTGCACCATATCAACCTTCATTCCAGCAGCAACATATCGACGCTTATTGCTAAGCTCTGACAGAAATCCATAACCCATGCAGATCTCCCAGCACCAACACTGTATGAATCTGCTCTCCATCCTCAAGGTGAGATCGTGCTCGGATGTACGATCCACTGATAAGGTAAGATTAGAATAAACATCAATAAATATACAGAGAAATACTTCACCAGTGGGCTTAACATCAGAAGCTGGCTTGTAAAATCAGATGTAACAGGCCTAATTTTAAATTCCACCTAAAGAAAGTGACCAGAGCAGCATTTCTACACTTAAGAAATATCGCAAAAGAATGTCCATTTCTGTCATGTAATGAGGCTGAAAAACTAATTCATGCCTTTATATTGAATAGACTAGATTACTGCAATTCACTTTTTACTGGCCTTCTAAAGCAATCGATTGACAAACATCAACTCATTCAGAATGTCACTGCTGGGCTTTTAATTAAAACGAGCATATCACTCCCATCTAACTACTCTGCATTGGCTTCTTATATCTTTTATAATTGATTTTAAAGTTCATTAACTTTTTTTTAAAGCATTCAATGGTCTGGCACCAGAATATATCACAGAATCGCTTTTGTTTTATAAACCTGCATGAACTGTCAGGTCTTCTTCTGCCAGACTCTTTAAACAATCTCTTTCAAAAGAAAATTGACAGGTCAGCTTTTTATAAGAATACTGCTGAACTGTGGAACTTAATACCTAAAATCATAAGGAATTCAGGCTCAGTTGACACTTTTAAAAGCCAGCTAAAACTTATTTATTTAACCTTGCTTTTGATTGCCTATGAGATGGCTTTTTAAAGCAGCTTGTGGTTGTTCCAACCAGGGGAATGGCAATTCTGGATTGGGTGTTATGTAATGACCCAGGTTTGATTAGGAAGCCCAAGGTAAAGGAACTCTAAGGAAACACTGATCGTAATATGATAGAATTCACCCTGCAGTTTGAGAAGGAGAAGTTAAAATCAGATGTATCAGTATTACAGAGGGGTAAAGGGAATTGCAGTGGCATGAGAGAAGAGCTGGCCAAAGTTGATTGGAAGGGGACACAATTAGGGATGGTAGCAGAGCAGTAATGGTTGGTGTTTCTGGGGGAATTTGGAAGGCACAAGAAAGGTGTATCCCAAAGATGATGATGTATTCTAAAGGGAGCACGAGGCAACTGTGGTTGACATGGGAAGTCAAAGACAGTATAAAAGCAAAAGAGAGGACATATAATATAGCAAAAATTAGTGGGAAGTTAGAGGATTGGGAAGCTTTTAAGTAACAACAGAGTTCAACTAGAAAGTCTTTAAAGAGAGAAGAGATGAAATATGAAGGAAAATTGCCCAGTAGTATAAATGAGGATACATAAAGTTTTTTCAGATATGTAAGGAGTAAAAGAAAGTTGAGAGTGGATAAACGATGCTGGAGAGGTAGTAATGTGGAACAAATAGATAGTGGAGGAATGCATTTGGTATTTTGTGTCAGTCTTCAGTGTGAAAATCACTAGCAGAAATCCAGAAATGCAAAGTGCCGGGGGCAGAAGGTGCTTGGAAGCTGAAATATAGTAGATAAGTCACCTAGATTGGATGGATACACCCCAGGGTCTGAAAGAGGCAACTGAAGAGATTGTGGAGGCATTGCTAATGATCTTTCAAGAATCACTGGATTCTTGAATGATTCCTGAGGACTGGATAATTGTAAATGTCACTCCATTCTTTAAGAAAAGAGGGAGGAAGTAGAAAGGAAATTGTAGGCCAGTCAGCCTGACTTCAGTGCTTCAGTGGTTGGAAAGATGTTGGAGTCCATTATTAAGGATGGGGTTTTGGGGTACTTGGGGCACATGATAAAATAGGCTAAAGTCAACGTGGTATTGTAAAGGAGAAAATTTTGCCTGACAAATTTGTTGGTATTCTTTGCGGAAATAACAGGCAGGATAGACAAAGTAAAGTCAGTGGATGTTGCTTACTTGGATTTTTAGGCGGCCTTTGATAAGGTGCCAAATGTGAGGTTTCTTAACCAAACAGAGCCGATGGTGTTATGGAATAGGTACTGGAATGGATAGAAGATTGGCTGCCTGGCAGGACACAAAGAGTGGGACTAAAGAGGACCTTTTGTGGTTGGCTGTAGGTGACCAGTGGTGTTCTGCCGGAGTCTGTGTTGGGGCCACTTCTTTTCATGTTACATATCAATGATTTTAATGAAGGATTTGATCACATTGTGGCCAAGTTTGTGCATGATACGAAGCTTGGTGGAAGGGCTGATAGTGTTAAGGAAGCAATGAGTCTGCAGAAGTACTTGGGCAGATTGGGGGAATGGGTAAAGAAGAGGCAGATGGAATATTATCTTTGAAGTGCATTATCGTGCAGTTTAGCAGAAAGAATAAAAGCGTGGACTATTATGTAAATGGTGAGAAAATTCAAAAATTACATGTGCAGAGAGATTTGGGAGTCCTTGTGCCAGATTCCATAAAGGTTAACTTGCAGGTTAAATCAGTGGTAAGGAAGGCAAATGCAATGTTAGCATTCATTTCGAAAGGACTAGGATATAGAAGCAATGATGTAATGCTGAGACTTCATAAGGCATTTGTCAGACTGCAGTAAGAGTATTGTGAGCAGTTTTGGGCCACATCTAAGAAAGGATATGCTGCCATCGGAGAGAGTTCAGGGGAGGTTCAGGAGAATGATCTTAGGAATGAAGGATTTAACATATGAGGAGCGTTTGATGGTTTTGGGCCTCTACTTGCTGGAGTTCAGAAGAATGAGTAGTGATCTCATTGAAACCTATTGAATATTTGAAGGTCTGGATAGAGTGGATGTGGAAAGGATGTTTCCTGCAATGAGGGAAGTCTAGGACCAGAGGGCACAACCTCAGATTTGAGTGGCATCAATTTATAACAGAGCTGAGGAAATATTTCTTAGCTGCAGACGGCTGTGCAATCCAGAACGCTGGGTATATTTAAGGTGCAGGTTGATAGGTTCTTGATTAATTAAGGTGTCTAAGTTATGGGAAGAAGTTAGAAGAATAGGTTTTTTGAGGGATAATGTCAGCAATGATGGAATGGCAGAACAGAATTGATGCACCGAATGGCCTAATTCTGCTCCTAAGTCTTATGTTCTTAAAAAAATGGGATTAATGTAGGATGAATGTAAATGGCTGATTGATGGTGGACTGAGGCAGGTGTCTGTGTTGCATTTCTCTCTCTCTGACTACTGTTAAACATGGACGTTTGATTTATCAGCTGATGGAGAAAGGTAAATGATAATCAGAAATGGATTCCCTGGTTCTTGTTTATCCCATTGCTATGAGGCTTCATGCGTTCTGGAGTCAATGTTGAAGACTCAAATGGTATTTCACCCTCTATATCACTAGACCATCTACTTTCCCCTGCCAGGTGGCAGGACAGAATATACCCAAGGATTGTGATGGTGGTGCGTCACATGGATTGGATGTTATGACTTTGAAAAGTCAGTGTTTTCAGACAACTAATTGACAAGTCTGTAAGACACCTTTCCAAATTTAAATATCAATCCCTAGGTGCTCATTAAGTTTATTTTGTGAAGTGATATAGGCAAGGGCAAACTTCTCTGTATTCAAATTCATTGCCAAGGTCACTTAATTTAACAATTATAGTAGAACTCAGTGGTTTACTCAACCATTTCAGAGAATATTCAAGGGCTACATATTTGAGCAGATGGGTGAGGGAAGCAGATTTCTTCCCTAGGAAGGCATCTTTGAACCAGGTGGGTTTTCTGTGTATAAAACATTAAGTACTTTTTCTCATATTATAATTATCAGACTTGAAAGAATTTAAAATCCATAGCTGCCATTATAGGATTTAGACTTGTGTCTCTGTGTTATTAGACCATGTCTCTGTATTAGCGAAGATTTAGAAAATCTATATGAATAGTATTCAGAAACTCAAAGATGAGAAAATCTGCAGATTCTGGAAATCCAAGCACCACACACAAAATGCTGGGGGAACATGATGAAAGGTATCGGCCCGAAATGTTGACTGTTTACTCTTTTCCATGGATGCTTCCTGTCCTGCTGAGCTCCCCCAGCATTTTGTGAGTGTTCAGAAACTGTACAGCACTGAAGAGGCACATGTATTAAAAAGAGAACAACAAATACAGAGAATAATACCTTTGTCTCATTAGTATTTCTGGTATTTGCAAACTTCGCTATACTTAAAATTTATGGACTGCTTTTTTTCCACCATTGATGGCGACATTCTCAATTTGAAGGTAACTTCCATTTGTTTACATGGTGGACTTTGCCAATCTGTTGTAGTTACTGTCCAAATTTCTCACCAAATCCAAAAAATTCATCATTGATGCGCATTAGTTATCCAAAGCACATGCTCTGCAGCACATTGCAGGCGCAAATTCAGTGATTTAGCTCTTCTGTTGCTTATCATTATAGTTTTTATGGATTATCATTTCTTACTTGTCTTGAATCTTGTTCAATATATTTTGCTTATCAACAGATTTCACTGTCACACAGACTGCGTACAATAAGCAACACTGTAATTATTCTTCGTGAATCAATTCTTTCTTTCACATAGAGCACAAAAGATTTTCTCCAAGCATTGAAAATCAATTCCTTTCAGCTACACTTGACAAACAATGGATCTGTTATTACTAAGTGGTAGCTGCTCAGTATTAAACAATATTAAATAGAGGTATATTTTTAGCGAAATGTAAAGTATATTGCATTCAGCATTAGATTCTGAAATAGCAGAGTTTGTTTTAAAAGAATGTGAAATATGGTAATTGTCAATATTGAATTTTTATGAAATTAAGCCAGTATTGCTTCTGAGATTTAAATTTAATTTGTTATAAATCTTTTTAAACAACCTGCAGAATGATAAAGGATGAGGTTTCTGTTGGAGCAACACTGACAACACGCTGGAGGAACTCAGCAGGTCAGGCAGCATCCGTGGAAACGATCAGTCAATGTTTCGGGTCGGAACCCTTCATCAGGACTGAAGAGGGAAGGGGCAGAGGCTCTATAAAGAAGGTGGGGGGAGGGTGGGAAGGAGAAGGCTGGTAGGTTCCAGTTGAAAAATCAGTAAGGGAAAAGATTAAGCGGTGGGGAAGGGGAAGTAGGGAGGGGATAGGCAGGAAAGGTGAAGAAGGAATAGGGGAAAACACAATGGGTAGTAGAAGGAGGCGGAATCATGAGGGAGATGGTAGGCAGCTGGGGGAGGGGCAGAGTGAAACTGGGATAGGGGAAGAGAAGGGGGAGGGAATGACCGGAAGTTGGAGAATTCTATGTTCATACCAAGGGGATGGAGACTACCTAGACGGTATATGAGGTGTTGCTCCTCCAACCTGAGTTTAGCCTCATCATGGCAGTAGAGGAGGCCATGTATGGACATATCCGAATGGGAATGTGAAGCAGTGTTGAAGTGGGTGGCAACCGGAAGATCCTGTCTGTTGTGGAGGACGGGGCAGAGGTGCTCGACAAAGCAGTCCCCCAATCTGCATCCTTTCAGGTGAGGCAACACTTCACCTGTGAGTCTGTTGGGGTCATCTATTGCATCCGGTGCTCCTGGTGTGGCCTCCTCTACATCGGCGAAACCCGATGCAGAATCGGATATGTCCATACATGGCCTCCTCTACTGCCATGATGAGGCTAAACTCAGGTTGGAGGAGCAACACCTCATATACCATCTAGGTAGTCTCCAGTCCCTTGGTATGAACATTGTTTTCTCTAACTTCCAGTAATTCCCTCTCCCCCCCCCTTCCCCATCACAGTTTCACTCTGCCCCCTCCCCCAGCTGCCTACCACCTCCCTCATGGTTCCGCCTCCTTCTACTACCCATTGTGCTTTCCCCTATTCCTTCTTCACCTTTCCTCCCTACCCCCACCCCTTTATCTTTCCCCTTACTGGTTTTTCACCTGGAACCTACCAGCCTTCTCCTTCCCACCCTCCCCCCACCTTCTTTATAGGGCCTCTGCCCCTTCCCTCTTCAGTCCTGACGAAGGGTTCTGGACTGAAACGTTGACTGATTATTTCCACGGATGCTGCCCGACCTGCTGAGTTCCTCCAGTGTGTTGTCAGTGTTGCTTTGACCCCAGCATCTGCAGAGTATTTTGCGTTTTTGAGGTTTGTGTTGGATTCCCTGCTGTTACTTTCCATTAACCAAAATCATTTCACTCCTGTCTGAGATGAAGTGGGAGAAGCAATGAATTAAAGGATGGGGCATTGGTTCACTGATAATTCATGACTCTAACTTAGATAACATCTAATTTGAGCCTCGCTGTGACCTGTAAGGAGGCAGAAATGAAAAATGCCTATCATGTCTGTCAGTTAAATAGTTAACAAAAAAGGATCAGACATGATTGAATGGCAGAGGAGACTCAATGGGTCAAATGGCCCAATTCTGCTCCTATGTTTTATGGTCTTATGTACAGTTCATCCCAGTCTCCTCCCACTTCCCCAGATAACCTTGGAGTCTTCCAGATTTCTTTGTCAAATATATATCCAAATTTCTTTGGAAAGTTAATTTTGAATCTTCAAGCAAATTTCAAATCAATCTTTAGGGAGGAAGTTTTAAATCATGGCTACTTAATGCATTAAAAATATTCTAATCTCTTCCCTGGTTCTTTGAGTTCCACCCATCCTACTAATTGCTATGAATGACCAAAAGAAGCTGTGGAGGAAATAATGGAACTTGATAGTCTCCATTGAGTTAGCCAGCAGTGGTTCTCAAGGGAAGTGTAGTATTGAATTAATTTTGTTTATTAATTTGAAGTGGACAATATCATATTTTTGTGAGTATTTGTTCTCATATTGACTACTTAAGAAGAAACAATATTGTGGCAAAAAGGTGGGTGATAATTCCTTTAATGGTGAAGAATTTCCTACTAACAAGTTTAAAATAGTACTTTGTAATCATCACAATTATTTTACTAAAATTAAGAGTTGTTTGGGTCTTGGAAGACATGAGCTTGGCTCATTGAGAAAGACAACTAAAAAGCTAAGTGTTGTTTATGCGAGCATGTGCAGAGATCACAAATTTATTTGATGTTAAGAAATGTCATTTGTCTCTTTTGTGCATATTTTCATTGAGGCCTTGCAAAAAATCCTCATCAAAATATAGAATTATTATATTTTTCTGTTCTTAAATTAGGAACCAATTTCAGTGTGCAATTGGACATTTAATGCTATAGAAACTGTCAAATTTACACAGGTTATTTTTCTACACAGCCAAATCCTTTTTTTTAAAGCAGACTATTTCACTCTCCTTAAAAAATACTAACCACACAGGTAACCAGTGGATTTGTTGATTGTTTTTTTCCTTGCCATTGCAGCTGCATTTACAACTGTCCTGAGGTCACATTTCCTGACTAATATTTTCAACACAAGCATAATTTCTAAAATGGATGAATTTTTGCAAGGCAGAGAAAAATAGTCAATGTATTATAAAGTTGCATTTATATTCACAACCCATTATCGTTTTATATTTGACTTGGAGTCGATTGCTTAAATGCTCTTAGTAAGTGCAATGAAAACGCATACCTACTTTTAAAGTTGAGGTACATCATTTTAACTCAAAATATAGAACAGAAAATTGCTGGGCCAAAATAAATTCCAAAATTAAATATATTTGAAATGTTTGCTTTTAATTTAGAAGTTGAATGGTTCTTATTATATTTGCTTTGCTCATAATGTGTCACAAAATGGCTGCCTCAGAGAAACTGCAGTTTCCTGAAACTCACTGAAGTCTAGGGATGAATGTTTTGGTTTTACTTGGTGATATCCAGCACCTGAATAGAATTTGCTACAAATAAATAATTGCCCCTAGTATTCTTTAATCTCCCCTACTGCACACGGGCCGGCTGGTGGCACAGTGACATCAGCGCCGGACTTCGGAGCGAAGGTTCCCAAGTTCGAATCCAGTCGAACCGATCCCGGGCACGCTTTCCATCCATGCCGGGTTGAGTGCCGAGCTCGCAACTCGGCCTTGTAAAAAAAAACTGCGCTGTGAGAAGGACGTGGCAGATCACTCACCGAATCTTTCCTCCAAGACAACCACTTGAAAAAGTGGTTACCGAGGCCCTGGCAGAGTATGGCACACACACACACACACACACACACACAAAAAAAACGCACACAGGGAATTGAGCTGTAATGCTCCTTTCATCATTAACAGGAAGCATCCTGGTAAACCCTCTCCAAAGCCTCAACATCCTTCCTATAATGGGCCAAACACAGCTGAATGAAATACTCCAAATGTGGCCTAACTAGTATTTTATAATGCTGCAATATAACTTCCTGACTTTTGAACTCAATGTCTCGACTGATAAAAGCATGCCATATGCCTCCTTAACCATCCTATCAACCTGTGTAGCCACCTTCAGGGAGCTATGAACTTTGACCCCACGATCCCTCCGCTCATCAACACTGTTAAGGGTCTTACCCTTAACCATTGTCACTTTAGATACTGTCAGTTTACATTTGACCTACAATGGTGCAACACTTCACATTTGGCCAGGTTAAACTCCACGTGCCATTTCTCCACACATATCTGAAATTGATCTATATCCCGCTGTGTTCTTTGCCAGTCATCTACACTATCCACAACACCACCAATCTTCATATCATCTGCAAACTTTATAACCCATCCATCTACATTTTCATCCAGGTCATTTATATACATCTCATACAGAGGTCCCAGTGTAGATCCCTGCAGCACACCACTAATCACAGACCTCCAGGTTGAATAAGTCTCCTCTGCATTCTGTGGGTAAGCCGGTTCCGAATCCAAACATCAAATTCACCATTCTACGCATCTTAATCTTCTGGATGAGCTTCCCACAAAGGAACTTTGTCAGTTGCCTTAGTAAAAACCATGTAGACTGCATCCACAGCTCTACCTTCACCAATCAACTTCAACAAAAAACTTAATTAAGTTTGTAAGACATGGCTTGCCCTGCACAGAGCCATGCTGGCTCTCACTAATTAGGTCATGGTTTTCCAAATACAATTCTCAAAAATTAACTTGTCAAAACAGCAACAAATAGATCTATTTTGTAAAGAACTATAATTTTATCAAAAAATTAATAATTGTAAATGGTTACAAGATAATAGTAATAGTGTTTTACTGCATCATTTTTTTCTCAAAAGAAATCTGTGGAAGACACTAGCAGTGTGCCAGATGTTGTAGTGTGTGAAGGAAGAGAAGTGGATGCAGTTACTATTACAAGGGAGAAGGTGCTCAAAGACCTAAAAGTACATAAGTCACCTGGACCAGATGAACTGCACCCTAGGGTTCTGAAAGAGGTAGCATTAGAGATTGTGGCAGCAGTAGAAATGATCTTTCAAAAATTATTGGACTCTGGCATAGTGCCAGAGGACTGGAAAATTGCAAATGTCACTCCACTCTTTAAGAAAGGAGGAAGGCACCAGAAAGGAAATTATAGACCAGTTAGTCTGACTTCAGTGGTTAGAGTCAATTGTTAAGGATGAGGTGATGGAGTGACATCACAAACGATGACACAGGACAAGATAGGGCAGAGTCAGCATGGTTTCCTTCAGTGAAAATCCTGTCCATTCAAAACCGAGATGTGCAGAAATTTTTTTCACACCCTTTTCCAGAGGGTGGTAAAGTTGTGGAATTTGTTGCTGTGTGCAGTTGTGGAGGCCAGGTTGTTGGGTGTGCTTAAGGCATCAAACATTACAGCGGGGAGAAGGCCAGGAAAAGGGGTTGAGGAGGGAAAAAAAAGTATCAGCCATGATAGAATGGCAAGGCAAACTCGATTGGCCAAATGGCCTAATTTTGCTGCTACGTCTTATGGTCCTGTATCAAAATGACTGATGAATCTAGCCACCTTTGAAGACCTGCACAAGTGAATTTACATTACTCTACATATCTGGCATCTTTTCTGTCAAACAAGCCGTTAGTAACATTGTTGGTGTTTCAGTTTTTAAAATATGCGGGTGATTGAAGGACTTAAGCATGTTGTTCCAAATTCATATCAACACCACCCATTTCCCACATTTGTGGGTCACCAAAGATTTGAGACTGCTGAGAATAAGCTTCGTAATGAAGAGGTGAAAATAACAATGGTGTTTCTATAGTGATGCGAGTGTAACCCTCAGGTTCGGCTAGCGGCGTAAATCTAGGGGAAGGCAGCCTCTGGCCCGGCTAAACTTGAGAAATCTCGTTTGGGTGGATGCTGCGTGATGTATTCCCCTGTTACAAATCAGTACCATGAAATAACAAACAGTACACAATATGGAATTAAACGATTGAGATTTATAATTCTTAATTTGACTATAGGGTTAGTAAAGAAACAAAAAAGGAAAAAGGGCCCATTTTCATGAAACAGTGTAATGCGCACGTTAGAGATCACTGTTTTCCCGTCTGCTCATTCTCCATCAGTTTTCCCCCGGGTGTCACCAGCTCTCGACCCCTTTCCAAGTCTACTTCGTCCTGCAGTCTACGACTTCCCCATTCTGGTATCTTCTCTCTCCATCTTCCACCGAACAAAAGACCACAAAACCTTCTCTCAGGCACACAAGAAAGAAAAACACCTCCCCTTATTGGCCAGCACACATTCCAAAGCCCCCGTTATCTCTAGTCATAACCCAGATGCTGCGCTACAGAGAAACCACTACATTAGCAGTGAAACTTTTCCCAGGGTGTTACGCTCTCCCCCCACCAAATTTAGTCATGTCCTCATGACTTTAAGATAATTTGCCAACCCTTCCTGCAAAACAAAGTCCTACCCAGGTGTAAAAGGCAGTGACATAGTTCCCCAAAACAGTAGGGGCCACACTCTGTTCCCCCGGTGCTACATAGGCCAGTCTATCCGTTGGTCTCCTGATTCTGTGAGACCTCTGTATCCCCTCATCTACCTCTTCGTGTTCCGACACAACTGGGGATACTTCTGGTCTACCGGGCGAGACTTCCCCCGGCCTATCTATTGTGCCCTCCTGCAACTCAGACTTGCAGGGTCCCGCTGCAACCCGGGCTGTCAGCAGATAGCGCCCCCCCCCCCCAACACCGATTTCACCTGACTCTGGGAGAAGGGTTGGGAATCTCTTCAAAATTACCTTCTTCTTTAATATTAGGATCCTTGTTTCTGATCTTCAAGAACTAATGGAGAAGCAGAGTGGCTTTGGTGCTCGATATCGTCGGTCCAATTCTCTCTACAACTATGAAGTCTATCACACCTTAGAAGAGGTATGTAACTAAAGACACTATTTCCAAATGTGGTCCTGTGTAAAACACATAAGGCACATAACCCTCGTTCATACTGGGAATGTCTGTTGTGAGCTGCAGTGTGAGAAGTCAGCTGAAATCGGGATTTTTTTTTGTTTAACCAAAAGAAAAGATAATAGTGATGGGGAAGGTGTGGGGAAACAGATCAGGCTCGTTTCAAGAGCATTCCGTTTGTGCTAATTATCTTAAAAAGTGCATATGTAAAGATTGTGTCTACCATGAAACAAAGGTAAGTTTTTTCAGTCTGCCATCTTTACTCAATTCATCAAACCACACCCCCCACCCCCGTGCCACATACTCTGCCGTCATACGATAGATTTTCAATGTGCTGAAATGACTGTACTATTAGACAGTTGAAGGAGCACTCTTCAATAATTTTCAGTCAAGTCTCGCTCAGCTCAGGACAGCTAGGACCTACCTGACCTCAGGAAAGGCAGAATCCTGCTCCCTCTTTTTTTTCACTTCAGAATCTGGTACTAAATAATGGAAGTAAGATATCCTCTTCCCCCTCCCCCCCCCCCACCGCTGCTAGATGGTTAGGTGCTAGGTGTCTCCCTGGAAAAATTAGATGCATTGTTAGTATCTGCGCTGGTGCTGTCTGGGGGCAGCCACATTGCTGCTCTTCCTGTTGTGCAGCGACTCACTGGGCAGTAAGTGGGCTTGTTAGTTTAGAGCTTGCTGTGGAGAAACCTCGAAAGGAAAGGAAAGCTGATGTTACATGGTCGAACAGCAGTATTCACCCACAATAATGTATACCAGTTCTAAGCATGCTACAAAGATAGTGACAAAAGGCAATCATTCTGCAGCTGTTAACTTCAGATATACTTGAAGAGATCACTTTTTAACGTGAGCTCATGCCAGCACTACTGACTGAGGATTAGCTGGCACTCCTGTATATGCTTACAACAGATAAAAAATTTCTGTGAAGACAGAACTGACCATTGACTGTCAAAATTCGCTCTGTGTAGGAAACATGCTCTTCAAATCCTGCAGAACATGTCATATTTATTTTAATGATATTGGTATTTAAATGTACACTTTTGCAGTGGTAGTGTCTATCTTGAATGTGTTTATGTTGGACATATTCAAAGGTTTCAAAGGTACAGTTAATGTCAGAGAAATGTATACAATATACATCCTGAAATGCTTTTTCTTCACAACCATCCACGAAAACAGAGGAGTGCCCCAAAGAATGAACAACAGTTAAATGTTAGAACCCCAAAGTGCCCCCCCCAGCTCCCCTCCCTCCCGCACGTAAGTGGCAGCAAGCGACAATCCCCCCTCCCCCACCAGCAAAAAAAAAAGCATTGGCACCAAGCACTCAAGCGTGAGCAAGGCAACAGCAAAGACACAGATGACTTTTTCACCCGGTATTCGACATACCACAGGCTCTCTCCCTAATGTGAGACCCAGGAATGAGGTATGTGTGCTAGGTTGTGAATGAAATTTGAATAAGCTTTTGACTTTTGGGATATCTTATTGTCCCGATGCACCTCAAAGGTATGTTTGCATCTGGTGGTTGTACTAATTTAATATATTGCTGGTGTCAAAAGGCACAATTCTTAGAGAGATACTGAGGACAAGCCTTATCAGTTCTAATGCTCTGCCTGTAGGGTAAGATACTTATATCAAAGCATGAGGTTGAAGTAAATGCACTGAAAGATCTTTGAATAATTAGATTCTCCTGTTGCTTGGGCACACCAACACCAACACCCACTGGGTCCAGCACTCTCCTCCAGAGCTGTCACCCTGCACTTTTAATATGGTCATCTTCAGTTTGCAATTCCAGATCCCTGTTCCAAGTAAATTTTGTTCATGGTGGGGGAACAACTACGTAAAGTGATTAAATAGATATGATGTGCATCAGTTTTTTTTTAAATGAGCAGGTTCGGTTGGGACTTTACGTACTAGTTTTAAAAAGCGAGCGGGGGCTCTCAGAACTTGATTGCTGAGTGGAAGATTGTTTGGGTTAATAGTAGCTCGGGTTATTTAGCGGGGGCCATTAAAAAGGAGCAAGGTTTAAGTGGAGCAGCCATTGTTGGAGTGGGCCAGTGTTAGAATGGATAGGAGCCGGTGAGAACAGACACAGGCTAGAACTGAAGTTTGAGAAGTCAGAATGGTAGTTCAGGCAGTGGAATTCTCTTCCTGTGAGATGTGTCACTTCAGGGTACCTAACAGTCTTCCTGAAGTGCACCCAACTTCAGCTCCTGAATGACAAGATCAAGGAACTGGAGCTGGATGCACACAGGGCCATCTGAGAGGCTGAAAATTTCATAGATGACTGATTTACTGAATTGAGCAGACTTCAGATAGTAGATGGGTGACCACCATGAGCTGTAGGCAGAGTAAGCAGTCAGTACAGGATCTCCTTGTGGCAAATCCCCTCACCCACAAGTATACTGCTTTAAATGTGGCTGGGGGGCGGGGGGGAATGGCTTATCAGGGCACAGCAGCATCAGTCAAGTCAGTGGCACTGTGGCCAGCTCTGAGGCTCAGGAAGGAAAGGTAAATTCAGACAGAGCGATGGTGATAGGAGACTCGGTAGATGGGGGGACAGGCAGCAGATTCTGTGGCAACAAAAAAGATTAGATTATGAGGACACGTAGTCCTCTTTTATTGTCATTTAGTAATGCATGCATTAAGAAATGATACAATATTCCTCCGGTGTGATATCACAAAAACACAGGACAGACCAAGACTGAAAAACTAACAAAACCACATAATTATAACATATAGTTACAACAGTGCAACAATACCATAACTTGATGAAGAACAGGCCATGGCACAGTAAAAAAAGTTCAAAGTTTCTCAAAAGTCCCACATCTCACGCAGACGGGAGAAGGAAGAAAGCTCTCCCTGCCTTGCCTGACCACAGTTCAACTCTGAGTCGTCCGAAAACTTCGAGCTCTGATCAGCCGTCCGACACCGAGTACTGAGCGCCATCTCTATCCGAACGTTTCGACCTCAGCCTCGGTCGCCAGCAGCAGGCAAAGCCGGGGATTTTGGGGCCTACCCTTCGGAGATTCTCGATCGCACAGTAGCAACAGTGGTGAACCAGGCATTTCAGAAATTTCTCCAGGTGTTCCTCTGTTTCTCACGTCTGTCTTCATCAAATCAGAATTGTCCACGGACCCTATTTAACAGAAACGATATCATTTCACTGGAGAGCTGCGCGTGCTGCGTCACGCTGCCATCTTCTCCTCCTGCTGACAAAAGAAGCCAGGATAGTGTGTTGACTCACAGTTGCTAAGGTCCAAAATGTCTCAAATTGGCTGCAGAAGATTCTTAAGAGTGAGGTGAGCAACCCAAGATCATGACTCACATTGGCACCAATGACAAAGATAAAAAGGAGGAAGAGGTCCTGTGCTGTGAGTATAGGGAGCTTGGGGAGGGGCTGAAGAACAGGACCTGTAAGGTAGTAATCTCTGGATTACTGCCAGTACCACATGCTAGTCAGGCCAGGAATAGGGTGATAGTACTGATGAATAAATGGCTTATGGAGTGGTGTAGGGGGCTGGGTTTCAGATTTCTGAATCATTGCAATTTCTTCGAAAGAAGGTATGACTGGTACAAAAAGAACAGGCGACACTGGAACCTGAGTGAGACCAATATCCTTGTGGACAGGCTTTGCTAGAGTTGTTGGGAGAGCTTAAACAAGTTTGTAAGGGGGATGGGAACTGGAGCGATGGGGATGAGGATGGGGCAGTTGGCATAAAAGTAGATGCTGTGTGCCGTGACTGTGAGGAAGGACAGCCAGATGATAGGTCAAAATTGCAATCAGTGGGATGAGTTGAAGTATAACAAGGAGGCAAAATTGAAAAGGGTGATGAATATGGGACTGAAGGTGTTACATTTGAATACATGCAGTATACAGAATAAGGGAGATGATCTTGTAGCACAGTTAGAGATTGGCAGGTATGACAATGTGGTTATCACTGAGACATGGCTGAAAGAAGATCATAGTTCAGAGCTTAACATCCAAGGATACAAGTTGTATAGAAAGTTCAGGAAGAGGGGGTGGGGTGGCTCTATTGGTAAAAAACACGAAATCAAATCTTTAGAAAGAGGTGACATAGGATCAGAAGATGCAGAAGCCTTGTGGGTTGCGTTAAGAAACTGCAAGGGTAAAAGGACATTGATGGCAGTTATATACAGGCCTCCCAACAGTGGCTGGGAGGTGGACCACAGATTACAACAGGAAATGAAAAAAGATGAGTCAAAAGGGCATGGTAGTCATGGGAGATTTTAATATGCAGGTTGATTGGAAAAATCAGGTTGGTACTTGATCTCAAGAGAGTGAGTTTGTTGAAGGCCAAAGAGATGGCTTTTTGGAGCAGTTTGTCATTGAGCCTACTAGGTGATCAGCTATACTGAATAGAGTGCTATGTAATGAACCAGAAGTGATTAGGAAGATTAAGGTAAAAGAATCCTTAGGAACCAGTGATCACACTATGATTGAGTTCAACTTGAAATTTGATAGGGAAATAGTAAAGTCTTTCAGTGGAGTAAGGGGAATTACAGTGGTATGAGAGAGAGTTGGCCAAAGTAAATTGGAAGGAGCTGCTGGCAGGGATGTCAGCAGAGCAGCAATGGCGTGCGTTTCTGGGAAAAATGAGGAAGGTGCAGGGCATGTGTATTCCAAAAATGAAGAAATGGTAAAATAGTACAACCGTGGCTGCCAAGGGAAGTCAAAGTTATTGTAAAAGCAAATGAAAGCGCATACAACAAAGCAAAAATTAGTGGGAAGATAGAGGATTGGGAAGTTTTTAAAAACCTACAGAGAGCAACTAAAAAAAGACATTAGAAGGGAAAAGATGAAAGCAAGCTAACAAATAATATCACAGTGGATAGTAAAAGTTTTTTTATGTTAAAAATAAAAGAGGAATGTGAGTGGATATGGGATCACTAGAAAATGAGGCAAGAGAAATAATAATGGGGACAAGGAGATAGCTGATGAACTAAATGAATATTTTGCATCAGTCTTCACTGTGGAAGACACTAGCAGTATATCTGATGTTGTAGTGTGTGAAAGAAGAGAAGTGGGTGCAGTTACTGTTCACATGAGAGAAGTTGCTCAAAAAGCTGAAAGACCTAAGGTTACATAAGTCACCTGGACCAGAGGAACTGCACCCTAGGGTTCTGAGAGAGGTAGTGTTAGAGATTGTGGTGGAATTAGAAATGATCTTTCAAAAATCATTGGACTCTGGCATGGTGCCGGAGAAATAGAAAATTGCAACTGTCACTCCACTCTTTAAGAAAGGAGGAAGGTAGCAGAAAGGAAATTATACACCAGTTAGCCTGACCTCAGTGGTTGGGAAGATGCTTGAGTCAATTGTTAAGGAGGAGGTGATGGAGTATATGGGGACACAGGACAAGATAGTACAAAGTCAGCATGGTTTCCTTCAGGGAAAATCCTGCCTGACGAACCTGTTGGAATTCTTTGGGATTACAAGTAGGGTAGATAAAGGGGATGCAGTAGATGTTGTATATTTGGACTTTCAGAAGGCCTTTGACAAGGTGCCAGACATGAGGCTGCTTACCAAGTTACGAGCTCATGGTACTACAGGAAAGTTACTAACATGGGTAGAGCATTGGCTGATTGGAAGGAGGCAGCAAGTGGGAATAAAAGGATTCTTTTCTGGTTGGCTGCCAGTGACTAGTGGTGTTCTGCAGGGGTCCCGGTGTTGGGACCACTTCTTTATATGCTGTATATAAATGATTTAGATGATGGAATAGATGGCTTTGATGCTAAGTTTGCAGATGATATTAAGATTGGTGGAAGGGCAGGTAGTGTTGAGGAAACAGCTAGGAGGCAAAGGACTTAAACAAATTTGGAGAATGGGCAAGAAAGTGGCAAATGAAATACGATGTTGGAAAATGCATGGCCATGCACTTTGGTAGTAGAAATAAATGTGCGGACTATTTTCTAAACGGGGGAAAAATCCAAAAATCTGAGATGCAAAGGGACTTGGGAGTCCTTGTGCAGAACAGCCTAAAGGTTAACTTGCAGGTCAAATCGATGGTGACAAAGACAATTGCCATGTTAGCATTCATTTCAAGAGGTTTTGAATACAAGAACAAGGATGTGATGCTGAGGCTTTATAAGGCACTGGTGAGGTCTTACCTTGAGTATTGTGAACAGTTTTGGGCCCCTCATCTTAGAAAAGATGTGCTGGCATTGGAGAGGGTCCAGAGGAGGTTCGCAAGGATGATTCCAGGAATGAAAGGGTTATCTTACGAGAAATGTTTGATGGCTCTGGGTCTGTACTTGCTGTAATTCAGAAGGATAAGGTGGGGATCTCATTGAAACCTTTCGAATGTTGAAAGGCCTAGACAGCGTAGATGTGGAAAGGATATTTCCCATGGTGGGAGTGTCTAGAACAAGAGGGCACAGCGTCAGGATAGAGGGGCGCCATTTCAAAACAGAGATGCTTAGAAATTTCTTTAGCCAAAGGGTGGTGAACTTGTGTAATTTGTTGCCACATGCAGATGTGGAGGCCAGGTCGTTGGGTGTATTTAAGGCAGAGATTGATAGATTCTTGGTTGGACATGGCATCAAAGTTATAGGGAGTAGGTCAGGAACTGTGGTTGAGGAAGAGAAAAAAAAAAGGATCAGCCATGATTGAATGGCGGAGGAGACTCGATAGGCCAGATGGCCTAATTCTGCTTCTATGTCTTATGGTCTTTGATCGCCCTGATGGGTATTATATACAGGCCCCTGAACAGTGGCCAGGATGTGGGATGTATAATTTCAATGGGAAATAGAAAAAGCATGTAAAAAGGGCAATGTTGTAATCATCATGGGGGGCATTTCAACATTCAGGTAGATTGGGAAAATCAGGTCGCTGCTGGATCCCGAGGGAATTTGAAAACTGCCTATGAGATGGCTTTTTAGAGCAGCTTCTGGCTGAGCCCCCAGGGGGAAGAGGAATTCTGGATTGGATGTAGTGTAATGAACCATATTTGATTAGGGAACTTAAGGTAAATAAACCCTTGGGAAGCAGTGATCATAATATGATAGAATTCAGTCTGCAGTTTGAGAGTAAGAAGACAAAGTCAGATATATCAGCATTCCAGTGGAGTCAATTGAATTACAGAGGTGTGAGAGAGAAACTGGCCAAAGTTGATTGGAAGGGGACACTAGCAGGGATGACAGCAGAACAGCAATAGCTGGAGTTTCTGGGGCTACTCAGAAGGTACAGGGGAGATACATTCCAAAGATAAAGAAGCATTCTAAAGGGAGGATGGAGCAACCATGGTTGACAAGGGAAGTCAAAGACAGCATAAAACCAAAGGAAAGGGCATATAATATAGCTAAAGTGAAGTTTGAGGATGGAAGGGTTTTTAAAACCATCAGAAAGCAGTTTAAAAAAAACTATTAGGACAGAAAAGATTAAATATAAAGTTAAGCTAGCTAATAATACTGAAGAGGATTCCTAATGGTTTTTTTCCAGACACTATATATAAAGAGCAAAAGGGAGGCGAGAGTGGATATTTGACCTCTGGAAAAAGATGCTGCAGAGTTAATGGTCTGGAATGGTTCCAGAGGACAGGAAAATTGCAAATTTTACACCATTCTTTCAGAAGAACGGGAGGCAGAAGAAAGGAAGTTATAGGCTCGTTAGTTTGACTTCAGTCTTTGGGAAGATGTTAGAGTCTTTTATTAAGGATGAAGTTTCAGGGTACGGCGCATGATAAGGTAGGCCAAAGTGAGCATGGTTGCCTTCAGGAATCTGTTGGAGTTCTTAGGGGAAATAACAGTGGAATAGACAGAGGAGAGTCAGTGGATGTTGTTTACTTGGATTTTCAGGAGGCCTTTGACAAGGTGCTACACGTGAGGCTGCTTAACTAGATAAGAGCCTGTAGTGTTACAAGAAAGATTCTAGCAGATTGGCTGACTGGCAGGAGGCAAAGAGTCAGAATAAAGGAGGCTACTCTGGTTGGCTGCCTGTAACAAGTGATGTTCCGCAGGGGTTGGTGTTGAACTACTTCTTTTCATATTATATGGCAAGGATTTGGATGACAGAATTGATGGCTTTGTGGCCAGGTTTGCGGACGATACAAAGATAGGGTGGGGTTGGGGGCAGGTGGTGTTGAGGAAGCAGAGAGTCAGCAGAAGGATGTGGTCAGATTGGGAGAATGGACAAAGAAGTGACAGATGGAACATAGTGTCGGGAAGGGTGAGGTCAGATTGGGAGAAGTGACAGATGGAACATAGTGTCGGGAAGGGTGAGGTCAGATTGGGAGAATGGACAGATGGAACATAGTGTCGGGAAGGATGTGGTCAGATTGGGAGAAGTGACAGATGAAACATAGTGTCGGGAAGGGTGAGGTCAGGCACTTTGGTAGAAGAAATAAAGGTGCAATCTATTTTCTGAATGCGGAGAAAATACAAAAATCAGAGATCTTGGGAGTTCTTGAGCAGGATTCCTTAAAGATTAACTTGTAGATTCAGTGGTAGGAAGGCAAATGCAATTTTAGCATTCATTTCAAGAGGACTAGAATATATTGTAAGAGTAAGAATGTGATTCTGACAAAAAATGTGACACTGGCAAAAATGTAGTGTAGGTATTGAAGTTAAGTAAACAATGGGTTAAATTCACATCCCACAGTTTTAAAATTCTAATGCATATCTGAAAATCTTTTACTGCAGTACTATGTGTTTTTAGTTGTGATGTTAAGCCTGTATGATGCGGTGCTTGGCATTTACCACGCATGTGCAGAGAATAGGACAAAAAATAATTACTTTCTACCAAACAATTCTTTGCATCAAGATGGCCATAATTGGATGTAAATTGTCAAATATCTGAAAATATTGATTTGTCTTTTGAAATGTTGGCTGTTTATCTTTCTGCAATGTACTTTTGTAAATGACTTGATACATTTTCAGATACAGAATTGGATGCTTCAGATGTATCAAACATATTCTCAGCTCCTTTATCTTTTCTCGATTGGGAAATCATATGAAGGAAGACCTCTCTATGTTCTTCAGGTAATTTACATGGGTTACCAAAGCTATACAATACTGGAAAGATTTTGAGTATTGAATGTATGCTTTCAATTTCAGTTAGGCAAGAAATCACATCCTTTCAAGAAAGCAGTGTGGATAGATTGTGGCATTCATGCCAGAGAGTGGATTGGTCCAGCCTTTTGTCAATGGTTCGTAAAAGAAGTGAGTAATCAAGCTTAAATAGCTAAAATTATCTACATTTTCTCATTGGCAGTACAGTATTTATATTTGATTTGGAATATTGGGTGATGAAATGGAAACTTTGTGCAACCTACAGTTATAATGATATCAAATAAACAAAGGTTTCCAACTAAATCAAAATTATAGTTCAAATTGAGCTAATTTCAGCTTTTCAGTTCTCCCACCACACTTTCTCATTTTCCTGTTCTTTTACCCTATCATTTTTTTTCAAGTTTTGTTAGGTGTCTTTAAACGTGATCACTCAATTGGATTTGATTAATAGTTTATAATATATTCCATTTTCTTTAAGTTGAAGCCTTTTCTCGTTTCCTTCAGTCTACATTATAAGTAATCATAAATTTTGCATCAATGTATCAGAAAAAATAAATAACTGCTCATTTTTTTGATAATTTTATTCATTCTATTTGTTTTTTGCTTAAAATTCTGTCTCATTGACTGATTCGTTTATGTTTTACTCAAGCATTTTCTGTGGCAAGTTACATGCTGAGTAATTAACTGGACTCCACAGTCTTTCTTAATTTGTCTGACCTGATTTTAAAAGCATTTTATCTTTTCATTTCTTTGCACCCTTTGAAATGATCCTTTGTCTGTTGTTCTGCTTGTCACACTACAGAAATTATTTGATTAAGCTGCAGAACATGCAGAAAAGATTTTCACAGGAATGTTCCCTGGATTGGAAGGGTTGAATTAAGACTGGATAGATTCAGACTGTTTTTCCTGGAGCAAAGAAAGTTGAGAGATGACAAGTAGAATTAGCATAGATAGGCATCTTGTGCCTGTTGGGCTGAAGGGTCTATTTCATGCTATAGACTGTAACTGAATCTATGCTCCAGAACTAGGAAACTATACCAAAAACGTTCTGTGACCTTTCTAGTTTTCCTGTGCTCATCTGATTTTTCAGACAAACTGGGGATTTAATTCATAATACCTTTCCAACAAACTCCCATCGATTCTGCATTGTGGTACAATTATGTTTGCTGTACTGCAGTCCCACAAGTGTCCTCTTGTTTACATTTTATCTCATTTCCATCCTAACCACTTCTACATCCTGACTACCAGAACCTGACTTGCCCTGTCTTTGCTGTAGAATTACAACTCCAACTTTTCCTGAAGTTGAACTTTTCCTGAAGTTTTCCTTTGATGAACC
The DNA here is from genome assembly GCF_963921235.1 of Mobula hypostoma. Classification (NCBI taxonomy): domain Eukaryota; kingdom Metazoa; phylum Chordata; class Chondrichthyes; order Myliobatiformes; family Myliobatidae; genus Mobula; species Mobula hypostoma. The sequence goes on along the minus strand of NC_086097.1, from coordinate 218,372,813 downwards.
TTAAATATTCACATCCCAAGCCATGTTGTTTTACAGCCGTGTTTCTATAAAAGCATTGAGAACTATTCATTTTTATTTGCATACTTAGTTCATTTATACTGGTTTGAAGGCTGCAGATTCACTAGCTTTATCCTTTTACTATTGCTATAACCTGTGCCATATCTGTTGATGTACTTGTAGAATTGGTTCAAAGGTTCATTTTATTGTCAAAGTATGCATGTACAATACAACTCTGATATTTGTCTTCTCCAGATAGCCACGTAATACAGAAAAGCCATGGGAGTTGCTTAAAGAAAAGATATTCACTCCTCACTAACACCGTGGCATCAAAAAGAAAAGGAAACAAATCTCACAAACCCCAAAAGACCCCAGCCCCTCCCTCACACAAAAAATTAACAGTTCGCCCAGGTGGAAAATGGCAGCTAGAATATCAAAAACCCCAACCCTCTCTTGAAAAGGAAAGTGATGATAACATCAAATCCCCAACCCCCTCCCTCACCAAAAACCAGCAACAATAATATCAAACCCCCAACACCTTCTCTCACAGAAAAGAACAGCGACAGTAGCATCAGAACCCCTTTCTCACACAAAAACTTACAGATTGCCCACACAGAAAAACAACAAGAATATCAGGCTCCAAATCCCAATCTCTTCCCTCTCACAAAAAGTAACATATCACCCACCCGCCAATCAGCAACAAGAAAGCAAACACCAAAAACCAAAGGAGACTACTATAATATACAGTCCAATAATCACATAAATCTCAGGATATCGCAAACATTCTCCCGTCAGCATTTGAGGAGAATAGCCGCACAGTCTCAATCGTTTCATGCTGAGTAACTGCCACACCGGGTCCAAACGCCGCCAATTTGGCTACCGACCGCCGTCGACCCCATGGCCTCCTTTGAGAGCTACCGCTAGCCTCCTTCGCATTCACCTCAATGCTTCAATCTTCCCTGATGCTTTGAAATGGTTCGTAACCCTTTGGTCTTTCCCGCAAGGCAGCTCACGTTCTTGGTCCTTTTCAGGACCCCATCTCAGCAGCTCGGTCCTCTGCGGATACAGCAGAGTGCAAGGTCATTCCATCAAATTCCAAACTGTACATCACAGGCTCCAACAGTTTCCGTAACACGATCAAGACAAAAAAGAACAAGCTGAAGATGTGGAAAAGGAGAAATAATTGAAGAGACTGGCTATCTGAAAGACATCAGCCAAGGACTCTTTGTTCACTGGTGCTATCTTGACTGGAAATGTACTCACTATTCATTGGTATCACACTCCATTTATCATTTTCAATATAGGGGAATTTTTTCCAGCTTTGACTCCATTTTTGATTTAACCACAGCTTCCTAATTTTGACCCATTGCCCCTTGATATAATTTCTATAACTGATGTGTCATCTAAAATGTTCAATAATTAAATGTGGAACTTGACAATATGCTCATGGTTCACAGGAGGATTTATTTTTAGAGGGCTGAAAATATCAGCTGTGTTTACAGATTATCAGGCTTCCAAATGACTCAGTGGTCCCAGCACAATGTAAGTCAGCTGGAATGTTCTTAGTTTCAAAATGTTAATTATATGTAATTGAGTGTCAATTAAGTCTTTATATCATAATAAAAGTGCTACCCCTCCACATACTGTACTGTAAGTTTCAATTATAATATAGATTGGAAAAAAGCTCTTCATCTTTTCTTCTTTGTAAGGCTGTAAAGACATACCACAGTGATCCTGTAATGCGAAAACTTCTGAAACAACTGTATTTCTACATCATGCCTGTTTTTAATGTAGATGGATACCATTATAGCTGGACAAAGGTAGGTCAATCATTTGTTTTTTTTTTCTTAATGTAGTCATCTACAGATCAATTCAAAGTAGTCTTTTTTATGCCCTCTTAATCAAAGCAGTTTGTTAAATGCTTTCCATAACTTAATGAATTAATTAATACAATAGAAGGGAGAGTACAATTATTTTTCTATGTTTATCTTTTAAAGAAGAATCATCTATACTTGTACCTAGAAAAAAATTCAGGGATTTGCACTTTCAAATGGCCCTTTGATTCATGAGGCAAAGCAAATAGAATGACTACATTAAGAAAAAATGAATTTAAAAGGTTGAACTAATCTGCGCAGGTTTAAACATGTACAGTTTTTGCATCTTATTTAGGATCGATTCTGGAGAAAAACACGTTCTAACAGTACTTATTTCAATTGCCACGGTGTTGATGCCAATCGTAATTGGAACGTCAAGTGGTGTAGTAAGTTTCGACATGAAATATTCATTTCTCTTGATAATAGAAGCAGTAAAATAAGAATTCCAGTAATCTCCTCGCCGCTCTAATTTAATGGTAATTCAGAGCAGGGTTAAATCATTGATCCAACTTCCCTGCTTGTTCCATTACTCATTTGTTGCCAAGGTGCACTGAATAACCATGTCCGTCCTTTGCTGAAAAGAAATTGTTGAATCTCATTGTTGTTGCTTGTTCCACCATACTAATGGCAGTGCAGTCATTCGAGTCAAGGTCAGTGGAGGCGCAGCAGTGAAGGAGTAAGTGCAGGGATTGGCTGAGAAGGAGCGGTTGATTTAAAAGCTGGTCGTGAGCATCCAGAGACATGGCTTCAAGTGGACAGGGCCTGGGAAATGAATATTCAAGAGTATACATCCTATCAAAAGGACAGACTGATGGGCAGAGGGGGTGGGGTGGCTCTGTTGGTGAGGAATGATATTCAGCCTTATCTACAGGTCCCCAAACAGTAGTCTGGATGTAGGATGTAAGTTGAATCAAGAGTTAAAATTGGCATGTCGCAAAGGTAATGCTACAGTTGTTATGGGGGATTTCAACATGCAGGTAGACTGGAAGAATCAGGTTGGTACTGAACCCCAAGAAAGGGAGTTTGTGGAGTGCCTCTGAGATGGATTCTTAGAACAGCTTGTACTGGAGCCAACCAGAGAGAAGGCAATTCTAGATTTAGTGCTGTGCAATGAACCGGATTTGATCAGGGACCTTGAGGTAAAGGAGCCATTAGGAGGTAGTGACCATAATATGACAAGTTTTAATCTACAAATTGAGAGTGAGAAGGGAAAATCGGAAGTATCAGTATTACAGTTGAACAAAGGGAACTATGGAGCTATGAGGGAGGAGCTGGCCAAAGTTCAATGGAACAATACCCTAGCAGGGATGACAGTGGAAAAACAATGGCAGGTATTTCTGGGAATAATACAGAAGGTGCAGGATCGGTTCATTCCAAAGAGAAAGAAAGATCCTAAGGGGAGTAAGAGGAGGCCATGGCTGACAAGGGAAGTAAAGGACAGTATAAAAATAAAAGAGAAGTATAACATAGCAAAGCCGGAGGATTGGGAAACTTTTGAAGAGCAACAGAAGATAACTAAAAAGGCAGTACACAGAGGTATGAAGGTAAACTAGCCAAGAATATAAAGGAGGATAGTAAAAGCTTCTTTAGGTATGTGAAGAGGAAAAAAATAGTTAAGACCAAAATTGGGCCCTTGAAGACAGAAACAGGTGAATTTATTATGGGGAACAAGGAAATGGCAGACAAGTTGAACAGGTACTTTGGATCTGTCTTCACTAAGGAAGACACAAACCATCACCCAGACATAATAGTGGCCAAAAGACCTAGGGTAATGGATGAACTGAAGGAAATTTATATTAGGCAGGAAATGGTGTTGAATAGACTGTTGGGACTGAAGGCTGATAAGTCTCCGGGACCTGATGGTCTGCATCCCAGGGAACTTAAGGAGGTGGCTTTAGAAATCGTGGACACATTGGTAATCATTTTCCAATGTTCTATAGATTCAGGATCAGTTCCTGTGGATTGGCAGGTGGCTAATGTTGTCCCACTTTTCAAGAAAGGAGGGAGAGAGAAAACGGGGAATTATATACCGGTTAGCCTGACGTCAGTGGTGGGAAAGATGCTGGAGTCAATTATAAAAGATGAAATTATGGCACATTTAGATGGCAGTAACAGGATAGGTCCGAGTCAGCATGGATTTACGAAGGGGAAATTGTGCTTGACTAAGCTTCTGGAATTTTTTGAGGATGTAACTATGAAAATGGACAAGGGAGAGCCAGTGGATGTAGTGTACCTGGACTTTCAGAAAGCCTTTGATAAAGTCCCACATAGGAGATTAGTGGGCAAAATTAGGGCACATGGTATTGGGGGCAGAGTACTGACATGGATTGAAAATTGGCTGGCTGACAGGAAACAAAGAGTAGTGATTAACAGGTCCCTTTCAGAATGGCAGACAGTGACCAATGGGGTACCACAGGGTTCAGTGCTGGAACCGCAGCTGTTTACAATGTATATTAATGATTTAGATGAAGGGATTAAAAGTAACATTAGCAAATTTGCAGATGACAGGAAGCTGGGTGGCAGTGTGAAGTGTGAGGAGGATGTTGTAAGAATGCAGGGTGACTTGAACAGGCTGGGTAAGTGGGCGGATGCATGGCAGATGCAGTTTAATGTGGATAAATGTGAGGTTATCCACTTTGGTGGTAAGAACAGGAAGGCAGATTATTATCTAAATGGAGTCAAGTTAGGAAAAGGGGAAGTACAACGAGATCTTGGTGTTATTGTACATCAGTCGCTGAAAGCAAGCATGCAGGCACAGCAGACAATAAAGAAAGCTGATGGCTTGCTGGCCTACATAACAAGGGGAATTGAGTATAGGAGCAAAGAGGTCCTTCTGCAGCTGTACAGGGCCCTGGTGAGACCACAGCTGGAGTATTGTGTGCAGCTTTGGTCTCCAAATTTGAGGAAGGACATTCTTGCTATTGAGGGAGTGCACCATAGGTTCACAAGGTTAATTCCCGGGATGGCCGTGGAGGGTCAGACACCTTCAGCCAATAAGCTGGTCCTGGACTTATTCCATCTGGCATAGTTTGCATATAGTTGTTTGATTGTTTGTGGTCTTTGTATTGCTATATTTATGCTCTATTCTTGGTTGGTGTGGCTGTAACGAAACCCGGTTTCCCTCGGGATCAATGAAGTATATCTATCTATCTATCTATGGCAGGACTGTCACATGTTGAAAGATTGGAGCGACTGTGCTTGTATACACTGGAATTTAGAAGGATGAGAGGGGATCCGATTGAAACATGTAAGATTTTTAAGGGATTGGACATGCTGGGGCAGGAAGCATGTTCCCGCTGATGGGTGAGTCCAGAACCAGAGGCCACAGTTCAGGAATAAGGGGTAGGCCATTTAGAATGGAGTTGAGGAAAAACTTTTTCACCCAGAGAGTGGTGGATATGTGGAATGCTCTGCCCCAGAAGGCAGTGGAGGCCAAGTCTCTGGATGCTTTCAAGAAAGAGATAGATAGAGCTCCTAAAGATAGCAGAATCAAAGGTTATGGGGATAAGGCAGGAACTGGATACTGATTGTGGATGATCAGCCATGATCACAGTGAATGGCGGTGCTGGCTTGAAGGGCCGAATGGCCTACTCCTGCACCTATTGTCTGTTGTCTATAATGTTCTCCCAAAGGGTTATCTATTGGGGGATCCTCAGGTTGCTGTGGAGGCCAATCTGGGATCCACATATTCTGCTGCAGCGGACACAAGTCAGTAGTGGCTATGATTAGTGGTTGGGTCTTTTGGTTGTTGCGTTTCTCCTTTTGCAACTGCCTGTTATTCTCTGCAGCACAGCTCCCTCTTGAACAGATTTCCTCCAGGTTTATCTGTTGAGTGCAGTATCTTCAGATATCGTGTTGACTACCTTCAGGCTGACTTTGATGAGATCTTTGAAGTGTTTCCTTTGCCCACAAGTTGCTCACTGACCTTCCTTCAACTGGGAGTAAAGGATCTGTTTGGAGAGACCTGTATTAGGCATGCGGATGACATGACCTATCCATCATGAGTAATTTCTGTGCAAGTGAGTTTTTTTTTTCCGTACTTTTGGATGGTGATTTGTGAATTCTGGAAGGATGAATTTCTGTAACCTGAACAAAGGAACTCAACTGTAAGTCAAGTTATTCCTGAATTGAGAATGGCAAGAATCTTTACTGAGAATTCATATTCTTAATTTTTTTTCAAAAGCTTGTGCTTCTGTACTTATTTTCAAAAGAGGGAAGGGAACATGGATCACGTTCTAGCTCTGTAGATTAGTCACCAACATTAACACAGAGCCTTTGGAGGAGAGATTGATTTTCAGAAGACCTGGAAGGGGTTTCCTGAAGATATTGCCAATTTTAATTAAACAGCAGCAGATGTTTATCATTTTTGTCTTGATTTCACGATCATAACTCAGCCAGCTGAGGCTTTTGATTCCAACCTACTGCCTGGGAGCATCATGAAGGGGAAGGGTATCAGAGTCAGGCTGTAGAGGTTGATGGTTGATGGAGTGTGGGAGAAAGCACAGTGATTAGGCAGGATGGGAAACAATAAACTGGAGTGACCATTTGGGGATATTAGAGGCAAAGGGAACTGAATCCTCAGAGAAAAAGATTTGTGGGGATGAGAGGATTGGCTCTCGAGGGAGAGACTTATATCATAGCCTGCAGGAATTCTTAGGGGAACTGGGGAAGATTAGAGCTTAGGGAATTGTGGGTATTGCTGAAGGGATAATTGGGTTTTTTTTTGGAAAGAGCTTTGGCAATCAAGTGCCAGGAATGTGATGGCTACGAGAAAGATAGAAGGCTAGGAAGTGGGAATAGGTGATAATGGTTTTAAGGATGAGTCAAGAAGGGGAGAACTGTCACAATGTGCACTAGCAATGTTAGAACCAAAGTAAGGAAGAAAGACAGATTTCCATGTAGAGATGGCAACCAGAATTTATTCATAAGAATTCCCACAGAACATCAGTGGCTCAGCTGATCGACACCATGAGACATAACACCCTCAAAACTAAGACCCCGTAATAAGCACTAATCAGGCGTCTATTTAAATAATACAAATAACACAGGATCCCCAAGCCTATCAAAATAAACTTATCATGTTTATACAGAAAACTCCAGGAGACCTCATTACAAAGATCCGGTCGCTTGAGAAAAACACAAGCAACTCTAAACCATGTAACCATATAACAATTACAGCACGGAAACAGACCACCTCGGCCCTTCTAGTCCATGCTGAACTCTTACTCTCATCTCGTCCCACCAACCTGCACTTAGCCCATAACCCTCCATTCCTTTCCTGTCCATATAGCTATCCAATTTTACTTTAAATGACAACATCGAACCTGCCTCAACCACTTCTGCTGGAAGCTCGTTCCACACAGCTACCACTCTCTGAGTAAAGAAGTTCCCCCTCATGTTACCCCTAAACTTTTACCCTTTAACTCTCAACTCACGTCCTCTGGTTTGAATCTCACCCACTCTCAATGGAAAAAGCCTATCCACATCAACTCTATCTATCCCCCTCATAATTTTAAATACCTCTATCAAGTCCCCCCTAACTAACTAACCTTCCATGTGGAACCTTGTCCAAGGCCTTACTGGAGTCCATATAGACAATATCCACCATTTTACCCTTGTCAACTTTCCTAGTAACCTCTTCAAAAAATTCAATAAGATTTGTCAAACATAACCTTCCACGTACAAATCCATGTTGACTTCCTAATCAGACCCTGTCTATCCAAATAATAACATATACTATCTCTAAAAATACTTTCCATCAATTTACCCACCACTGACGTCAAACTCACAGGCCAATAATTGCTAGGTTTACTCTTAGAACCCTTTTTAAACAACGGAACAAAATGAGCAATACGCCAATCCTCCAGCACCATACCTGTTTCTAATGACATTTGAAATATTTCTGTCAGAGCCCCTGTTATTTCTACACTAACTTCCCTCAAGGTCCTAAGGAATATCCTGTCAGGACCCAGAGACTTATCCACTTTTATATTCCTTAAAAGCACCTGTACTTCCTCTTCTTTAATCATCATACTTTCCATAACTACCCTTCTTGTTTCCCTTACCTTACACAATTCAACATCTTTCTCCTTCGTGAATACCGAAGAAAAGAAATTGTTCAAAATCTTCTCCATCTCTTTTGGCTCCGCACATAGCCGTCCACTCTGATTCTCTAAGGGACCAATTTTATCCCTCACTATCCTTTTGCTATTAATATAACTGTAGAAACCCTTTGGATTTATTTTCACCTTACTTGCCAAAGCAGCCTCATATCTTCTTTTAGCTTTTCTAATTTCTTAAGATTCTTTTTATGTTCTTTATATTCCTCGAGCACTTCATTTACTCCAAGCTGCCAATATTTATTGTAGATCGCTCTCTTTTTCCGAACCAAGTTTCCAATATGCCTTGAAAACTATGGCTCTCTCAAACTTTCAATCTTTCATTTCAACCTAACAAGAACATAAAGATCCTGTAACCTCAAAATTTCACCTTTAAATGATCTCCATTTCTCTGTTACATCCTTCCCATAAAACAAATTGTCCCAATCCACTCCTTCTAAATCCTTTCGCATCTCCTCAAAGTTAGCCTTTCTCCAATCAAAAATCTCAACCCTGGGTCCAGACCTATCCTTCTCCATAATTATGTTGAAACTAATGGCATTGTGATCACTGGACCCGAAGTGCTCCCCAACACATACCTCCATCACCTGCCCTATCTCATTCCCTAACAGGAGATCCAACACTGCCCCTTCTCTAATTGGTACCTCTATGTATTACTGCAAAAAACTATCTTCCGCACATTTTGCAAACTCCAAACCATCCAGCCCTTTTACAGAATGGGCTTCCCAGTCTATGTGTGGAAAATTAAAATCTCCCACAATCACACCCTTGTGCTTACTACAAATATCTGCTATCTCCTTACAAATTTGCTCCTCCAATTCTCGCTCCTCATTAAGTGGTCTATAATACACCCCTATAAGCATTACTACACCTTTCCCATTCCTCAATTCCACCCAAATAGCCTCCCTAGACGAGTTCTCTAATCTATCCTGCCAAAGCACCGCTGTTATATTTTCTCTGACAAGCAATGCAACAATTCCCCCTCTTGTCCTCCGATTCTATCACACCTGAAGCAACAAAATCCAGGAATATTTAGTTGCCAATCACACCCCTCCTGCAACCATGTTTCATTAATAGCTACAACATCATATTTCCAGGTATCAATCCATGCTCTAAGCTCATCCACCTTTCTTACAATGCTCCTTGCATTAAAATAGATGCATTTAAGAAACTCTCCAACTCTTATTCTCTGTTTATCCCTAATGTTGCAAACAACTTTGTTATCTTTTTCTTCCTTCTCCCCTACATCTTCAGTCTGAGTGCTCCCGTTCTCTGTCCCCTGCCTATCCTCTCTCACAGACTGCCTACTAGCTTTCTCTATTTGTGAAATAACTTCCTCTCTCCTAGTCTCTTCAATTGATTCCCACCCCTCAACCATTCTAGTTTAAAGTCACCTCAGTAGCCTTTGCAAATCTCCCCACCAGGATATTGGTCCCCCTAGGATTCAAGTGCAACCCGTCCTTTTTATACAGGTCACACCTGCACCAAAAGAGGTCCCAATGATCCAGAAACTTGAATCCCTGCCCCCTGCTCCAATCCCTCAGCCACGCATTTATCCTCTACCTCATTCCATTCATACTCTCACTGTCGCGTGGCATAGGCAGTAATCCCGAGATTACTACCTTTGCGGTCCTTCTTCTCAACTCCCTTCCTAACTCCCTATATTCTCCTTTCAGGACCTCTTCCCTTTTCCTACCTATGTCATTGGTACCTATATGTACCACAGCCTCTGGCTCCTCACCCTCCCACTTCAGGATATCTTGGACGCGATCAGAAACATCCCAGACCCTGGCACCAGGGAGGCAAACTACCATCCGGGTCTCCTGACTGCGTCCACAGAATTGCCTATCTGACCCCCTAACTATTGAGTCCCCTTTTACTACTGCCCTCCTCTTCCTTTCCCTACCCTTCTGAGCTACAGGGCCGGACTCTGTGCCGGAGGCACGGCCACTGTTGCTTCTCCCAGGTAAGCTGTCCCCCCCAAACAGGAGTACTTGTTGTCAAGGGGCACAGCCACTGGGGTACTCTCTAGTACTTCCCCTTCCCTCTCCTAACCATGACCCACTTGTCTGCCTCCCGTGGCCCCGGTGTAACCACCTGCCTGTAACTCCTCTCTATCAACTCCTCACTCTCCCTGACCAGACGAAGGTCGTTGAGCTGCAGCTCCAGTTCCCTAACACGGTCCCTTAGGAGCTACAGCTCGGCGCACTTGGCGCAGGTGTGGGCGTCCAGGAGGCTGGGAAACTTCAGGACCTCCCACATCCGACACCGAGAACAACAAGCTGCCCTCACACTCATACCTCCCCCTTTCCTCAAATAACAGGATAATTGAAAACCAAACCTACTTCGCCTCGCCCGTTTCCGCCTAAGCCCGTTGAGCCAGAGCCCTTAGGCCTTCAATCTGCTCCCGGCTCACTCCACTGCCTGCAAAATGACGCTGCCCACTGTATAAGGCTGTGTTCCTTTTAAATCTTCCGTGCTTCACTGCCCAACGTCACATGCCTGTGCAGTCCAGCCTCTCTTAACTCTGATGAGAAAAAGAAAAATTCAAAATGGCTTCCACCGCACTCCCGCTCCGATTCTCAGACTTCCTTCTCCGAATTAAACCCAAATCAGGATTTCTGACCTTTTAAATCTTCAGCTCTTCACTGCCCGACGTCACACACTTGCACAGTCCCGCCTCTCTTAACTCCGATGAGATAAAGAAAAATTTAAAATGGCTTCCTCCACACTCCCGCTCCTATTCTCAGACTTCCTTCTCTGAACTAATGACTCTTGTTAAGCAACAATTAACCAATTCAGGTCTCTAGAAACCTCAGAGCCCAACACTGTCTGGCTCCCTGCACAGGTCTGAAAAGCTTGTTGCAAGAACAGCAAGTGTGGGGAGAGAAAAAAATCGGGGAGCTGATCTGGTAAAGTTTGGACACCCTGCATGATTGCAAAGGGAGAGAATTCTTAAGTACAGGGTTGAAGGTGAGATCATTTTCTGTTATTTACTTCCTTAACTTAGATTCTTTGTTTATTTAATATGTTTTCATATTTCAGACACATGGGAGTGATTTCTAACCATCAATCTCCTCTACCAAAGCAAATCATGGTATCAACTACTTAAGCCTGAACTGTTGTTAATTACATCATTACATTTCCTCCATAAGATTAATGCCATTTAATCATTACTGATTTTCTGATTTATTCTCCAACTTGCACTCAATTTTTGGTTTGTAAATTTTCAGGTGAAGGTGCATCATTACATCCTTGTGCTGATACATACTGTGGACCCATGCCAGAATCTGAGCCAGAGGTCAAGGCAGTTGCAACCTTCCTGCGTAAAAACAAGAAACAAATTAAAGCATATATTTCATTCCATTCGTATTCCCAAATGCTCCTTTATCCATATTCCTATAAGGATGCAATCATTCCTAATTTTAACTGTGTGGTAAGTAGAATTAACTGAAATTCGTGTTTTGATCAAATTGCAAGATTGTTTTTGTGGCTGTTCATCAAATCAGTGTGCAAGAAGTTAAATCTTAGTTCTCTGGTGCAGTTGACAAGATGTTAAAATATACTTGCCGATTGTAATAATTTATGGACGTTATATAAGTTTATTTGTTTTGCAAAGTTTGTTACTTTCCTCACTGAAGCTGCTTTAAAGGCATCAGGGAGCAAATGGAACTTAAAAGTTGAGCAAAACTGGCTCACCAAACTGGAGAATGAGGAAACTTTTGTGAAAGTAAAATATAGGTTGACCATTTAATTTCACTGTTAAATATATTAAAAGAATAAGAAGGAAGGTTTCCTGAACTGATAAAATTTTAATGTGCAAAAGACATTTTAAATTCCTGTTATCCATTACGACTCAGATTTTGTTGTATTGTCATCTATCTGCACCTCTATAAAGAATAGTATTTAAGGTATTGCACTCCTATTGGGATATAATTTCGTACCTGGAGCCAAGCAGTAGTATTTGTTCTGTGCTCGTTGTTGAAAAAAGCAATTAACATAAGATTTGCAAATCCATAACTATTGACCTTAATGAGCATTTATCATGCCAAAGAAATAAATCAAACACAAGCATTAGGATAGGACATTTAAGTTCACTTGTTGATGGATGTAATTCTATGATTCCGTATAAATCATGCTTTTCCTTGAATGGGTCTTGGCAACCAGACTCCTGGGACTCTACTGAGATAGCACTCCACAACTATTGCATTGACCCATGGATGGGCTGACCAATTGAAGTTAATGGGATCAGATGTGTAGATGAATGCATGCCATCATCTACTGACACAATTTTGGTGCACTTCCATACAGCAAAACAAATAAGCAGTATTTCTAAGCTGAACTGGGCCAATTAGGCTTACCATGAAAGTTTGATCTTTAGATTTACACAACTTGAAAGAAATGCTGATATGCAGTTGAAATGGGTTTATCCAGCATAGATAAACACAAGAGATTCTGCAGATGCTGGAAATCTTGAGACCCACACGAAAAATGCTGGAGGAATTCATCAAGTTAGGCAGCATCTATGGAGGGAAATAAATGGTCTGTGTTTAGATTAGAGACCTTTCATCAGGATTGAAATCCAGCATAGAACAATAAAGACCATAAGATATAGGAGCAGAAATAGGCTATTTGGCCCATCAAATATGCTCTGCTGCTACATCATAGCTGATGTGAGCATTTCTGTTTGTCTTAGAACCTGTTGGGGAATCTATCTCCTCATTTCAATTTCCTTAGGAACAACACCCAAAGAGAAAGTGCTGTTTCATTGTGGTTTGTTCCTTATAGGAACAGGCTGCAAAACAAAACGACCTGTTGCACTATATGGCAGCTTAGACGTCTGAAGCTGAAAATGCCAGTTTCAATACTAAGAGACTCACAGTACAACTGTTATGCAAACTTCCCAAGTGAAGTTCAGAAAATTTGTGACACTCAAACCAAATGTGGTCTCTAGCAATTTCTGAGCCATTGTTTAATGCATTTCACCATATACTATCATATCAACTTATTGAGTCAATTATGATCCACAAAATCATGCATTGTGCTTATTTTGATATTATCAAATTCACTAAAGAAAACTGTTGCTTTTTAAATTCAACTAATATGATGTAAATAATCTGATTATTTTTGTTTCATTTTTCAGGAATCTGCAGCGTTCAAAGCTGTCAATGCTCTTCGCTCTGTGTACGGTAGCAAATATAAACATGGGCCAGCATCTAGCACTTTGTGTAAGTTTGCAAAATAGATAGTATGTAAATTGGGCTGCAGTAGAGGTCAGGTAGACATATTTGAAATTATGTTTAATTTCTAGTTATGAAGAAAATCTATCACAAATGCTTTGCAATTAACATTCTGCTATAATGATCTAATGCAATGCAGAGTAAAATAAGGGCATGTGCAATTTGCCAGGTGAATTAATAATAATTAAATGACTCAGGCTACAGAATATTCATAAAAAGAAACATTGATGTTTGGCTTTTGTCAGATCTCTCAAGCCCTTGAATAGGGCTGAGCATTTGCTGGGACAACAGAGTTGGGGGTTGGATGTTGCTGACGGACATGTAAAAGGAATCTAATACTAACCAAGAAAATAAGACATAGGAACAGTATTAAACCAATCAGTCCAACAAGAATAGGCACCTTTTATTCCCATCCTTTGCCTTCTGCCGATCAGTAAACTTCTATCCATGCTAGTGCAGTATCTTTCCTGTAGTACCATGGGCTCTTGTCTTGTTGAGCCGCCTCATTTATGGCATCTTGTAAAAGGCATTCTGAAAATTTGATAAACAACATCCATCGACTCTCCTTTGTCTATCCTGCCTGTTTTTTCCTCAAAGTATTCCAACAGATCTGTCAGGCAAGATTTTCCCCTTAAGGAAACCATGCTGACTTTTGCCTACTTCATTAATGTTCTTCCAATTACCCCAAAATCTCATCCTTAATAATAGTCTTCCAACATTTAACCAGCCACTGAAATCAGGCGAACTGGCCCATAACTTCCTTTCTTCTGCCTCTCTCCCTTCTTAAAGAGTGACATTTGCTATTTTCCAGTTCTCTTTGGTCCCCCTCAGTTTCAAGTGTAACTTGTCTTTTTTTTTGCAGGACGTACCTTCCCCAGAAGAGATAGCAATGATCCAGAAATTTGAAACCCTGCCTCCTGCACCAATTCCTCAGCCATGCATTAATCTGCCAAATCATCCTATTCTTACCCTCACTGGCATGTGGGATTACTACCCTGGAAGTCCTATTTTCAGCTTTCTACCTAATTCCCCATATTCTCCTTTCAGGACCATATCCCTTTCCTACCTATGTCATTGGTACCTAAATGTACCTTGACCTCTGGCTTCACACCTTCCTCCTTTAACATGCTGTGAACCCAATAAGACACATCCCTGGCCCTGGCATTTGGGAGGCAAAATGTCATGTGGGTATCTCTTTCACGTCCACAGAATCTCCTGTCTGCTCTTCTAACTATGGAATTCACTATCTCTACTTCACTCCTTTTCTGCACCCCCCCCCCAACTTCTGAACCACAGAACCAAACTCAGTTCTAGAGACCCAGTCACTACAGTTTCCTCCAGTAGGTCATCTGCCCCAACAGTATCCAAAGTGGTATACTTATTATTAAGAGGAACGGCCACAAGGGTACTCTACACTGGCTGCCTATTCCCTTTCCATCTCCTGACAGTCACCCTGGCACCTGACTCCTACAACTAAGAGGTGCCTATCTCCCTGAAGCTTCTATCTATCTATCTCCTTCTCATTCTCCTGTATGACTCGAAGGTCATTAAGCTACTGCTCCAGTTCCTTAACATGATCTCCAAGGAGCTGCAGCTCGGTGCACTTTGTCCAGATGTGGTTATCAGGGACAGTTGAGATTTCCCAGAGTTCCCACATCTCTGTAACATACCAGCAACTCTGGACCCATTCTGAACGCACTAACTATGTACTAATAGACAAAGAAAGAGGAAAAAAACTTACTTATTACCTCTGCCAGTGCTTGCCTAAACCTGTTGAGCCAAAGCCTCCCACTCTAACACTGACCCACTCCAACAATGGTCACTCTGCTTACACCTCCCTTTTTTATTGGCTCAAATAAAATTCACTCCCCACGTAACTTTTTCTTTTCAAATAGCTCCCACCCTACAACAATGTCTCTTTCTAATTTGCTCTTTCAAATTAATATCAATGATGCCAAATAGTGTTGCAAAATGGAGTCAACTAGTTGAAAAAAAATTGAACATTTAGAAGGTTAAAGCTGGAAAATTATAATAAGTAATAAATAGATTTAAATGTCTGCAGACGGATATAGGAAAGTACTATATATATATATACCAATTAGAGTTTAAGACAAACTTTGGAATCATCTGGGTGACTTTCCATAGCTGGAACTGCATTCTGATAATTCAAAACTCTCTATCAGAGAGCTCGCTATCTCACAAACAATTTTTCTCCATCAGCACTCCTTCCTTTCTTCTAATTGTACCTGTTATAGTATTTTTAAAAATGTGTTTAGTTATGGAATAGCTATCAGCAAATGTTGAATGAATTTGAACTAAACTGCTTTTAAAAGTCATGTATTTGAGAAATGTTTCCTCAATGCACACAGGTGGGAATGTGATGAATGCAATGATACAAGAATTGGTGATTGTGTAAATTTGGTGCAAAAGGGACATTTTAAACCATGAGGCAAATAATAAACAAACAGATGACTTGCCTGCCAAGGTATTTTTAACCCAAATATTGGGATAACTGTTACATGGAACATCGAAATCTGCAGCACATTACAGGCCCTTTGGCCCATAACGTTGTGCCGACCATGTAACCTACTCTAGAAGCTGCCTTGATTTTCCCTACTGTATAGCCCTCTATTTTTCTAAGCTCCATGTACCTTTGAGAATCATTTTGTTTTTTGGGAACAGCAGGACAATTCATGTGTTATTGGTTCAAGAAATCTTTCCAGTTCTACCCAGAGTAGAAATCCACTGGGAATGCATCTCATAAACAGGTATTCATTGGGAAATACAGTGAAGATTATTGTGTACTATTGAGGAGTATGCAGTCCAGAGCAATCAAGCATAGAAAGAGAGAAATTAGGAAAATTAATGGACAACATAGATTGCCCATGTGTTGTTGTCTCTCTTGTGTAAGTGAAAAAAACATTATAGAGAGGCTGCAGAAATTTTGAGAAAACTCCGAATAGATCGTAGATAGAAAAAATGTGCAGGAGTAAGTAAAGGAATAAAATGTATCTCAAAGGTACCAGCTGCTGAATTACTGCCAACTCCATGAGCATGTTTTTCTTAAATGTTAAAAGTGAGCCCACATTTACCACCTAATCTGGCAGCTCGTTCCAGGCTATATTATAATTATAAGATTTAAAAAACAACAGGGATCCCAGGTGAACACAGAAAATATAAAAGAGTTATTTCAAAGAAAAGGAACTGAGAGACTATGTATAGTAACACATACAAAATGCAGGAAGAGCTCAGTAAGACAGGCAGCATCTATGGAAGCAAATTAATCAGAATCACTTTATTGTCTGTGTGAAACATACCAGAATTGATTATGGTTCAGTGACAAGCGTAAAACACAGGACAATATCAGAATCAGAATCAGGTTTATTATCACCAGCATGTGACATGCAATTTGTTAACTTAGCAGCAGCAGTTCAATGCAATACATAATCTAGCAGAGAGAGAAAAAATAATAATAATAAACAAAATAAAACATAATAAATGAACAAGTAAATCAATTATGTGCATTGAATAGATTTTTCTTTCTTTTTCAATATTTTTATTAATTACTTGCATAGACTAATACAAAATACATTATGATATTATGGAAACAGAAACAAGATTGAATTGCCCCATAACTATGTGTAGTAAATTAACCATAATATTGAAAAGGTATATTCTATTTTAATCTAAAGCAAAATCAAAACCCCATAACAAAACAGAAAAAAAGAAAGGAAATAAAACAGCTGTTTGGTTAAAAGAAAAAAAACTCTGACATATAGTCGTAAATTCGAACATATAATAGCCATCATCATTGCTGAACATATCGAAAATTGTGAAGGTAGTTCCAAAAAGGTCCCTATAATGTGAAAAAACCTTGTCGAGGTATAGAAATAGAACACCTAATCTTCTCTAGATTTAAACATGACATAACATCAATCAACCAATGGGCATGAGTAGGTGGAGCAGCATCTGTCCATTTAAGCAACAAAACTTTTCTGGCTAAAAGAGAAATGAAAGCCAAAATATGCAAAACATTCAGCTTCAGAGTAAAATCATTTCCTCCAACAATGCTGAACAAGGCAGTCAGAGGGTTGGATTTAAAGTTTACTTTAAAAAGCTCTGAGAAAGTTTGAAATACTTCTTTCCAAAATTTATCAAGCTGCGGCCAGGACAAAAACATATAGAGAGGCCTCTTCGACATTACACCTATTACAGTTTGGAGAAAAATCTGAGTAAAAACGAGAGAGCTTATCTTCAGTCATATAGGCTCTATGAACCACTTTAAATTGTAAAAGAGGGTGACACATGCATAACGAAGAGGTGTGAACAAGTTTAAAAATTTCATTCCAAGTATTGAATAGATTTTTTAAAGTGCACAAAAATGGAAATACTGTATATTAAAAAAAGAGTGAGGTCATGTCCAAAGCTTCAATGTCCATTTAGGAATCAGATG
This sequence comes from Mobula hypostoma, assembly GCF_963921235.1. NCBI lineage: Eukaryota > Metazoa > Chordata > Chondrichthyes > Myliobatiformes > Myliobatidae > Mobula > Mobula hypostoma. Next base: position 218,355,130 of record NC_086097.1, on the reverse strand, counting down.
GCAGAGGGGAAGAAGCTGTTCCTGAATCGCTGAGTGTGAACCTTCAGGCTTCTGTATCTCTTACCTGATGGTAACCATGAGAAGAGGGCATGCCCTGGGTGCTGGAGGTCCTTAATAATGGACGCTGCCTTTCTGAGACGCCGCTCCCTAAAGATGTCCTGGGTACTTTGTAGGCTAGTGCCCAAGATGGAGCTGACTAGATTTACAACCTTCTGCAGCTTCTTTCGGTCCTGTGCAGTAGCCCCTCCATACCAGACAGTGATGCAGGCTGTCAGAATGCTCCCCGCGGTACAACTGTAGAAGTTTTTAAGTGTATTTGTTGACATGTCAAATCAATTCAAACTCCTAATAAAGTATAGCTGCTATCTTGCCTTCTGTATGACGACACCGATATGTTGGGACCAGGTTAGATCCTCAGAGATCTTGACACTCAGGAACTTGAAACTGTTCACTCTCTCCTCTTCTGATCCCTCTAGGAGGATTGGTATGTGTTCTTTTGTCTTACCCTTCCTGAAGTCCACAATCAGCTCTTTCACCTTACTGACGTTTAGTGCCAGGTTGTTGCTGCGGCACCATTCTACTAGTTGGCATATCTCACTCCTGTACACTCTCTTATCACTACCTGAGATTCTACCAACAATGGTTGTATCATCAGCAAATTTGTAGATGGTATTTGAGCTATGCCTAGCCACACAGTCATGTGTATATAGAGAGTAGAGCAGTGGGCTAAGCACACATCCCTGAGGTGCGCCAGTGTCGATCATCAGCGAAGAGGATATGTTATCACCAATCCGCACAGACTGTGGTCTTCTGGTTAGGAGATCGAGGATCCAATTGCAGAGGGAGGTACAGAGTCCCAGGTTCTGCAACTTCTCAATCAGGATTGTGGGAATGATGGTATTAAATGCTGAGCTATAGTCAATGAACAGCATCCTGACGTAGGTGTTTATGTTGTCTAGGTGGTCCAAAGCCGTGTGGAGAGCCATTGACATTGCGTCTGCCATTGACCTATTGTGGTGATAGGCAAATTGCAATGGGTCCGGGTCCAGGTCCTTGCTGAGGCAGGTGTTCAGTCTAGTCATGACCAACCTCTCAAAGCATTTCATCACTGTAGATGTGAGTGCTACCGGGCGACAGCAATTAAGGCAGCCCACATTATTCTTCTTAGGCACTTGTACAATTGTTGCCTTTTTAAAGTAAGTGGGAACTTCTGCCCGTAGCAGTGAGAGGTTGAAAATGTCCTTGAATACTCCTGCCAGTTGGTTGGCACAGGTTTTCAGAGCCTTACCAAGTAGTCCATCGGGACTTTCTGCCTTGTGATGGTTCACTCTCTTTAAAGATAGTCTAACACAGTCAGAGATCACAGGGTCATCAGGTGCAGCAGGGATCTTCACAGCTGTAGTTGTGTTCTCCCTTTCAAAGCAAGCAGAGAAGACGTTGAGTTCATCTGGTAGTGAAGCATCGCTGCCATTCATGCTATTGGGTTTCACTTTGCAGGAAGTAATGTCTTGCAGACCCTGCCAGAGTTGCTGTGCATCTGATATCACCTCCAACCTCCTTCGAAATTGTTCCTTCACCCTTGAAATAGCCCTCCGCAAATCATGATGGGATGCATCCCAGGGTGCTGAGGGAATTGGCGAAGGTTAAAATAGACTACAGATGTTAAGCTAACTGGCCTATAGTTGCTCGTCTTTTGCCTACATCCTTTTTTAAAAAGTGGCGTGACATTTACCAAAACTCTCTAGACTCTGGGCAGGTCCCAGTGGATTGGAAGACAGCAAATGTCACGCCACTTTTTAAAAAAGGATGTAGGCAAAAGACGGGCAACTATAGGCCAGTTAGCTTAACATCTGTAGTTGGGAAAATGCTTGAAGCTGTCATTAAGGAAGAAATAGCGAAACATTTAGAAAGGAGTGGTTCAATTAGACAGACGCAGCATGGATTCAGAAAGGGCAGGTCCTGTTTGACAAACTTACTGGAGTTCTTTGAGGACAGAATGTGTGCAATGGGTTGAGGGGAACAGGTGGATGTCATATACTTGGATTTCCATAAGGCATTTGAAAAGGTGCCACACAAAAGATAAATAAGATATGGATGCATGGAGTCGGAGGAAGTGTATTGGCATGGATAGTGGATTGGTTAACCAATAGAAGGCAGAGAGTTGGTAGAAATAGGTGTTTCTCCGGTTGGCAGTCTGTGGTGATTGGGGTGCCTCAGGGGTTGGTGCTGGGCCCACAGCTGTTTACCATTTACACTGATGATTTGGAAGAGGGGACTGAGTGTAGCGTAGCAAAATTTGCTGATGGCACTAAACTCAGTGGAAAAGCAAATTGTGCAGAGGATGTAATGCAATAAATAAAATGAAGAAAGGAAAGGCAGCAGGTCCTGATGAATTAGTAATAGAACAAATTATCACCCTTGAAGATTATGGAATTGAAAAACTTACTGATTTAATCAATGACATTTATGAGACTGGAATAATACCAGAAGAGATGAAAAAAATCAGTGGTTATCACTCTTCCTAAGAAACCTAGAGGAATAGAATGTGAATTACATAGGACCATCAGGTTACTGAGTCATATCACCAAGATACTTCTAAGAATTTTGATGACAAGAGCTAAAAGTAAGATACAAGCTGAAATAGGAACAATGTGGTTTTGTGAAAGACAAAGGTACAAGAAACACAATATTGATGTTAAGGATACTATCAGAATGAGCTATTCAAGTGCAAAAAGATTTGTTTGTTTGTTTTATCAACTACACAAAAGCATTTGATAAAGCGAAGCACAATAAGTTATTTAAAATATTACAGAAAACTCTAGATCTAGATTCGAAAGACCTCTGCCTAATCAGAAATCTGTACTGGGAACAAACTACCACTGTAAGAATAGATGGAGAATTGAGTCAGTTTACGAAAATCAAGAGAGGCATTAGACAAGGGTGTGTTTTTCTCCCCCGATTTATTTAATGTGTACAGTGAAACAATATTACAAAAAATAAGAGACATCTTGGGAATCAAAGTTGGTGGTAAAAACATCAATAATTTCAGATATCTGGATGACACTATGTTAATTGCAAGTATGGAGGAAGAACTACAAAACTTAATTGATATAATTGTTGAAGAAAGTGCAAAAAATGGGTCTATCTATCAATTGCAAAAATACACTGTATGGTGATATCCAAAAAGAAGGAGAATCCTATCTGCAGGCTGAGAATAAATGGGGAAGACATAAAACAAGTAAAGAACTTTTGCTACTTAGGAAGCTGGGTGACATCAGATGGCAGGTGCGACATGGACATCAAAAGAAGAACAAGGATGGCAAAAGACACCTTTACGAGAATGAAGAGTATACTGACCAATACTAAACTAGGCACGACAACCCACCTCAGAGTACTGAAATGTTACATTTATCCAGTTATGTTATATGGCTCAGAATGTTGGACAATATCTAGTAATATGAGGAAACAAATTGAAACAGCAGGGATGTGGTTTTTGAGGAGGATGCAAAGAATATCATGGATGAGGATGTCATGAACAGAGCAAACACAAAAAGAGAAATAATGTATGAGATCATGAAAAGGCAACGTAATTTCATTGGACATGTGATTAGGAAAGAGGAGTTAGAATGCACAGTAATTATGGGAAAGATTGAAGGGAAGAAAGCAAGAGGAAGACAGACAAATGATGATGGAGACAGCAGCCAGAGAACTGGAAATGAATACCAATGAATTGATCCACTTGACCCGAAACAGGAGTGTGTGGGCCATGGCAGTCAAAGCTCAAAGTGGGCTTGGCACCTGATGATGCTGACAGAGGATGTGGAGAGTCTGCAGAGGGATATAGATAGGTTAAGTGAGTGGGCTAAGGTCTTGCAGGTGGAATACAACATTAGTAAGTGAGAGATCATCCACTTTGGAAGCAATAATAGAAGAGTAGATTATTATTTAAATGGTGAAAGATTGCAGCATGCTATTGTGCAGAGGGACTTGGGAGCGCTTGTGTATGAATCGCAAAAAGTTGGCTTGCAGGTACAACAGGTTATTAAGAAGGCAAATGGAATGTTGGCCTTCATTGCTAGAGGGATTGAATTCAAGAGGAGGGAGGTCATGCTGCAACTATACAGGGTACTGGTGAGGCCGCATCTGGAGTACTGTGTGCAGTTCTGGTCTCCATACTTGAGGAAGGATATACTGGCTTTGGAGGCAGTGCAGAGGAGGTTCACCAGGTGCAGGAGTAGGCCATTCAGCCCTTTGAGCCTGCACTGCCATTCAGTATGATCATGGCTGATCATCCAACTCAGAACCCTGTACCAGCCTTCCCTCCATACCCCCTGATCCCTTTAGCCACAAGGGCCAGAATAAGAGGGGATCTTATAGAAAGATACAAATTTTTGAAAGGGATAGATAAGGTAGGAGTAGGATAGTTGTTTCCATAGATAGGTGAGACTAGAACTAGGGGACATTGCCTCAAGATTCAGGGGAGAAGATTTAGGATGGAGATGAGGAGAAACTGCTTTTCCCCAGAGAGTGGTGAATCTGTAGAATTCTCTTCCCAGGGAAGCAGTTGAGGCTTCTTCACTCAATATATTTAAGATACAGTTAGATAGATTTTTACATAGGGGAATTCAGGACTATGGGGAAAAGGCAGGTCGGTAGAGCTGAGTTTACAGACATATCAGCCATGATCTTATTGAATGGCAGGGCAGGCTCGATGGGCCGGATGGCCTACTCCTGCTTCCATTTCTTATGTTCTTATGTTCTTATACCTGGTTTTCTGGTACAGGCCTGGGTTGCCAGACTTGAATGCCCTCAGCAGACGATGTATCTCTTGATTCATCCACGGCTTTTGGTTTGGGAATGTACAGTAAGTCTTTGTAGGCACACACTCATCCACAGAGTTTTTAATGAAGTCAGTAACAACTGCAGCATACTTATCCAGGTTTGAAGATGAATCCCTGAATACAGTCCAGTCCACCAATTCAAAGCAGTCCTGTAGGCACTCCTGTACTTCCCTTGTCCAAACCTTCTTGGTCCTCACTGCTGGTGCTGAGGTCTTCAATCTCTGCCTATACTCAGGGAGTGGAAGTACAGCCAGGTGATCAGACTTCCCGAAGTGAGTGCGTGAAATAGCATGGTAGGCATTCTTGATGGTGGTGTAGCAATGGTCCAGTGTGTTGTTTCCTCTGGTATTGCAAGTGATCTGTTGATAGTAGTTGCTTAGTGATTTTTTTCAGACTGGCCTGGTTAAGATCTCCCAAAATGATGGTGAAGGCATTAGAGTGCGCTGTTTCACACATGGTGATCCCATTGCTCAGATCATCTAAAGCCTGTTTGACATGGCCCTGAGGTGGAATGTAAACTCCTACCAGAATGACCCCAGAGAACTCTTGTGGTGAATAAAAAAGGATGACACTTTACTGCTATATATTCCAGGTCTGGTGAGCGGAATTGGGACAGCACTGATATATTTGTGCACCAAGAAGAGTTGATCATGAGGCATACTCCTCCACCTCTGCTTTTGAGAGACTCTATAGATCTATCCTGGCGGTGTATAGTAAACCCGTCGATCTGAATCGCTGCATCTGGTACGGAAGGGGTTAACCAGGATTCCATGAAACAAAGGACACACAACAGACAACACAAAAACAACCAACAATTTACAAATCAATGGTGCAAATGGCCCTGAGCGATCAACAAATAGCAGACCTCAACATGTGCAAACGCCAATAATCAAACTTAAATTGGTGCGAACATATAAACAGACTGTATAATTATCAACAGAACAAGGACAGCAGGAAAGACCATTTAATGGATGTTCTGATGGGACAGTGAGGGTATTACACCTGAGTGAGTTTTGTTGAGAAGCTGGATAGCTACAGGAAGGAAGCTTAGGAGATGTGTAGCCCTGGTAGTGATGGACTTGCAGCGTCTCCCTGATGGCAGTTTGGTGAATAGGTAACTGCTAAGGTGGGTGGAGTCAGCAGTAATTTTTTCAGCGTCTTCCTTTCCTCTGGTGATGAACAGATCTTTTAATGTCTGTAGCTGAATGTCAAAAAGTATAGTAAAATCTTAGCAGGTACTTGTTAGTTTACTAAATTAAATCTATCTTTATTTGAGCAGAGGATGACACCAATTTAACAGTATAAAGATGCATCAGAATGAATGGTTAAAGTAAGAATAGAAAGGAGATTTTTAGAGATTGATAGTTTTTAAAACATAAAAGTCACCTGGTCTGAATGGAATATAGCCTGGTTACTGAGGAAAGTACAGTGGAAATTGAAATAAGCTTGACTACAGTCTTCCACTTTTCTTTGCATATTGGAATGCTTTCAGATGATTTGAGATTGAAAATGTTACATTTCTGTTTAGAAAAGGAAACAAGATAAATCCGGTAATGACAGTAGAGTCAGCCATATGTTAATAGTGGGAAACATTTGCGGGACAGTTAATTATATGGAATAATAAAATAGTTTGCAAGAGGAGAATTGCACTTAAAGGAAAATTGAGATGACTAACCTTACTATTGATTGTGGTGTTATACAAGTATTGGATGATGAAAGTCATGTTGTAATGCCTGTGAGATTTTTCAATGGCACTGGGTAAAATGCCAGAGAGAGCAAAATCTATATCATTATACAGAGAGTAACAGCAGAGAACCAATGTTGGATAACAGACAGAAGATTCATTCCGAGCATGTTTCATCAGACAAGAAAAAGGTATACAATGCTATTCCCGGTAGTCCAAAATAAAACCGCTATCCTTTCAGCTATGCACCAAAGGTCCGAAGCTGGATACATAAATTTCAGATAAGAGCCCAGAAATTTGGAAAGCGTGCTTCTAGGTACCATGAAAGACAAATGAAATGGCAAATGAAATTTAGTGCAGTAAAATGGAAGAATGGACTAAGTGGTTTAATTTCAAAAACCTGGAAAAACAAGAACTTTGCACGTGTATTACTGCCTTCGAAGGGTTGTGTATAATTGAGGAGGCTGTTCCAAACGCTTACAGGAACAAATTGCAAAACCTGGTTAAGCCTCAGCTGGAACATTGTTGAGTTTAATACATAACCAATCAGGAAGGCCTTGGAGGAGGATGAAAAGATTTACCAGAGTATTAAATTTTAAAATAATGGTCCTTAGGTTTAAAGCAAGTCTGGAGAAGTTGGAGTTATGCTCTTAAGAGGGATTAAGAAAAGAATTGTTAAAACCATGATTGATTTGATTAAATGCAAATTTGTTTCCAGTACCAAACACGTCCAAGAGTTAGATACTTTTTTGATCCCAAAGGTAAGTGTAGTGTCACAGTAGCATTACCAATGCACAGATTTAAAATATACAAAAATAAAAAGAGAAATAATTAATTAATTTTAAAAAAGTTGCCTCAGACTGCCTAACAGGAGGGGGCCATCACTCGCTGTAGAGCGTAATGGCCGAGGGTAAGAATGACCTCATATAGTGCTCTTTGGAGCAGCGCAGTTATCTTGGTCTTTAACTAAAAGTGCTCCTCTGTTCAGCCAAGGTGGCATGCAGAGGGTGAGAAACATTGTCCAGCATTGCCAGAATTTTCAATAGAGCCCTTTGTCCTACCACAGCCTCCAGTGTGTCCAGTATGATTCCTATAACAGAGCCTGCCTTTCTAATCAGTCTATTCAGCCTGTTGGCATCATCCGTATTGATGCCATTACCCTAAGCACACCACCCTATAGAAGATTGTACTGTTAAGATAATAATAAAGAAACTGAGGAAACATGACTGACTTTTGTCAAACGTAAGTTTGTCTTTGTCTCAAACACATTGCCTGAAATTTGACAGATACAGAAACAACAGTAACATCCAAAAAAGAACTGGAACTTGCCATATTTAAAGGGAAAACAGAAGACTTGGCACTAAGATTAATGGGATACCGTTGCCAAAGAGCTAACTCAAGATGACAGGTTGAATTGCCTACTTCTGTAGAGATCATTTTCTAATAAAGGGTAATGAAAAATTAGAATGGGAGGGGATCTTTTGGGACATAGTCATTAAAGTTTCAAATAGGCAATATATAGCTGTAGGGCTGCTGGAACATAATCTCTTTTGGCTGTAAAACACGTTCTTAATAATTCGATATCACCAAATTTGTCTTAACTCTACAGGCTTCTATATACTTAGCAAACCTCTTATGTGCTATATCATCAAAAAGCTTCTGAAAATCCACACAGCAATGATCTGAACTACATTGATCAGCTTTCCCTGTGCCCCAATAAAGAACTAAGTAATCACATACAGATTTCCTTTCATGTTGCCGCCTTTATGAAAAATACTGTACATAATTAGATAGATAGAGAGTAGCCCATGAGGGTTGGAAATGGATCAGGAGAATTACATTTTATTAACTCCAGGTGAGTCCGCACAGCATATAGACCATGATTGAAATGTTCTCCTATTTATCAAATTTGGATTTAATTCTAAAAATTATCAACATAGTGAGGGGAAGAGCAGAGTTGAAGATACTGCTGTGCCTGTGAAATTCTTCCAATTTTTTTTTACTTTTGAGTGCTAAATTTTAAAATTTTAATTTCTTAAAATATAGCACAAGTATTTTTAACAAACTAACATGGGTCAAAATTATTGCCATATTTTCTGAACTTCTAATATGTACTGAAATACATGTTGTAATATATTTGCTTCTTCCCTTTTAGATGCCATATCTGGTAGTTCTATTGACTGGGCCTATAAACAAGGGATTCCCTATGCATTTGCATTTGAACTACGAGATACCGGATATTATGGATTTTTGCTGCCAGAATCGCTAATCAGACCCACATGTACAGAGACGACATTAGCCATCAAAAATATTACAAACCATCTCCTAAAAGAGTGCCCCTTGAAGTGAGGGCTATTTATCACCATATAGTTTGATTTGTTTTTTTAATTTTGCATAAATAAGCTAAAATGTACAATGATTTAATGCTATTTCTGTATTTTACCTTTCTGTGCAGCCGTATATGGTACAAATTTGTCACCGTAATACTCAAAAATACTATTGCAGCAAAGCAAATAAATATGGTGCTCTGAATAAACAAGTAATAAGGAAATCCTCAATTTTGGACAGTGGTGTTTTTAAAATCACATTGAATATACACAGGGTCATTACGAGAGACTCTCAACTGAAGATGATCATTTTGAACAACTGCAAAGGACATAAATATTTTAGCATGCAAATTGGAGTTCACCTCTTCTTCGAATGCCAAATGGTGGCTGCATGCAGCCACCTGCAAAGTATCAAAAATTGAAGAGAAAAAAAATCACCAATAAAATCATTAAGTTGCTTTTCAGACATAAAATCTTTACATGTATATTTTATGAAAGCATCTGTATGAAGAGATCCCAGTTAATGTAGTATCACTGTGCCGAAAGCATAAGAGAGCATCCAGCTTTATAGAATATCTCCCCATGGTAGTCACAGAAAAAGGTTTCTCAAGGAGATGAAGTAAATCCTGAGAGAGGGAACGGCACCATTCCACCCCAATACTATAATCCCCAGATAATCAGCAGCATTGGTTAAGCTCTATGCTGCAAGTGGCCCCATGTGTGGTAAGCTGATAAGTCTGTCAAAAAAAAATTGAACCATCATAGACAGAGGTGCATGACACAAAAGCACAATGGTCTTTGAGGGAATGCACTGTAATGCTTGTGATATTGAATGTTGACAGGCTGGGAGAAGAACATTCATACTGTGGATCCTTTAGTTCAGTTCTTGTTGCCATGAATTTGCTCCTTGTTTTTGTTTTGACTAGTGATTAGTAATTGTGAAAATAGGTACTGCAATACTGATTGCATCAATAAATGTTCATCTAACACAGGGAAAATTCCAGATACGTTGACCTGCAACCTTGCAATAAATACCCACCTCAGTTTCTAATTGGGCATGGTTTCATCTGGAGGTTGTTACTATCACAATGCATCCCAGTATAAAACATTTCCATACACTATATGTACATAAAAATATGTGCAAATCTAGTATCTGAGATTTTTTTCTCTAATTTTACCTTTATCCCTCATAATAGTCTTTGATCTTACATGTCAAGAAGAGCATAATTGTATGATAGGGTGTAATTAAAGTGTTGAAGTTCTTTGAGCCTTTTATTGGAACTATACAGTGCATGTCCAAGAAAAGATGGTTTTTAAACAAATTGTGAAATGCTATTCAAATTGCCCATGGAGTCAAAGAGCAAAATGGTTGCTTTTAGCTACCATTTCAAAATTACTGATTGTACAATATATCTTAAAATAATCCATTACTTATATTTTATTTATCACAACTTGAAGCAAATTAAATGTTCTCCCTAGCCATGAACATGCTCACTAAGTCTGCTGAACCAGAGTGCAGAGGGCCCAGAATGAACCAAGCGAGGAACCCTGGAGTACATCCTCAGTGGCTGTGCAAGGGCACTTGGTGAGGGACGGTACAGGTGGAGGCGTGACCAGGTCCTGAAGACCATCGCTGAAGCTGTCAGTGCAGGAGTTGAGTGGGCGAAGCGGTCCCGACCCTCCAAGCAGACCATTGCCTTTGTTAGAGCTGGGGAGCAGCCAATACCTGCCAAAAGAACATCTGCAGGCATTCTGACCTCTGCAAGGGACTGGCAGCTGTTGGTGGACCTCGAAGGGCAGCTGAAGTTCCCCAACTATATCTTAGCCACCACCCTGCGACCAGACATTGTCCTAGTGTCTGAGTCGACTAAGCAAGTGGTGCTGCTGGAGCTGACAGTCCCATGGCAAGATAGCTTGGAAGAGGCCTTTGAAAGGAAGCTTTCCAAGTACGCAGTACTGGTCAGCAACTGTCAGCAGGCTGGATGGAGAGCGAGGTGTCTCCCAGTGGAGGTTGGTTGTAGGGGATTCGTAGCCCATTCTTTAGTTAGAGCCTTCAGCATTTTGGACATCGAGGGAGAGAGGAAGAGGAGAACCATCCGCAGTACCACCGATGCGGCAGAAAGGGCCTCAAGATGGCTGTGGCTCAGAAGAGGGCAGCCATGGAGTCATAAGTAGCTAGCCATCTGGACGCAAGCTGGTGTCTGATCAGCCCCGGCTGGGTCACCTGGAGGAGGTTGTATGATGTTGAAAGACCCGAAACACCCGATGATTCCAGGAACATCACTGAAGATGTGTCCAGAAGCATCAATAGATGTATGTACACAGCAAGTTTGACAAGATAACAGATACATTGGTCATGATCTTTCTTCAAGAATCACTTGATTCTGGCATAGTCCCAGAGGACTGGAAAATTGCAAATGTCACTCCACTCTTTAAGAAAGGAGGAAGATAAAAGAGAGGAAATTATAGACCAGTTAGTCTAGCCTCAATGGTTGGGAAAGTGTTGGAGTCCATTATTAAGGTCGAGGTTTTGGAGTACTTGGAGACTAATGATAAAATAAGTCAAAGTCAGTATGGTTTCTGGAAAGGGAAATCTTGCCTGACAAATCTGTTGGAATTCTTTGAATAAGTAACAAGCGGGGTGAACAAAGGGAAGGCAGTTCCCTTGTAAAAGTAAAAGTAAATCATTTACTTAGATTTTTAGAAGACATTTGATAAGGCCAATATGAGGCTGCTTAACAAAATAAAATCCCATAGCACAAACACGAGGAAATCTGCAACGCTGGAATTTCAAGCAAAACACATAATAATTGCTGGTGAACGCAGCAGGCCAGGCAGCATCTATAGGAAGAGGTACAGTCGACGTTTCGGGCCGAGACCCTTCGTCAGGACTAGCTCTTCTTTCAGAAGAGTTAATTTTTTTAACCAAAGAGGGGTGAATCTCTGCAACAGACTGTGGTGGAGGCCAAGTCCAAGGGTATATTTAAAACAGAAGCTGATAGATTTCTGATTGATGGAGACATCAAGGGATATGGTGAGATGGATTCGGAATCAGCCATGATGAAATGGCAGAACAGACTCAATGGGCAGAATAGCCTAATTCTGCTCCTATATCTTATGGTCTTATGGTCTAAGTTGAGGTGTCCTTTGTGAATAGCTGTTTATTGTAAGCTTCTTCAGTTCGCTGTCTAGTGCCTCTGGTAACTTGTTATACTGTTCATCAATCCTCTTTAAATATTTGGATCATGACTTGAAAAATTGGAAAAGAAAAATGCAGCACACTTCAATAGTGAACTTTATTTGTTACAGTGGCAGAAAGATTCACATTTTCTCTTGAGGATTTTACACATAATTGGTGAACAGAAAAATAACTACCTAAATATATTTGAAATTTCAATGTTCAATTTAGTTCAGGTGACAATAAGATAAAAACATCCTCTGGCATAATTAATAATGTTGAGCTGTCACGCATATGTGTGAAAAATTCTCTGTGGTTGCTTTATAGCTTTAATTAAGTCTGTAATATATATACAGACCTTTTTGAAAAGAAGTTAATATGCTTCCTAGATGAGAGATTAAACCCCAAAAACAAGTGTACAAAAAGTATGAACATTGGCATGTCATTATAGAAGCCTACAAGTAAACCGAATATTTTACTACTGCATTTATGGAGAAGTAAAAGATCCAGAGATCAGATTTAAAAGAATAAAGGATTTTAAGTTCTATTTTCAGGTGGTTGGTAAATTATCCATAATTTGGATTAAAGGCTCTGCTAATATCTCTGATCTAACCCAGTGCCTGATAATCACTCAATTCTCCTGCAAAGCAATGGGTTCCCCTTTTCATAGAAACATAGAAAATAGATGCAGGAGTAGGCCATTCGGCCCTTCGAGCCTGCACCGCCATTCAGTATGATCATGGCTGATCATCCAACCCTGTACCTGCCTTCTCTCCATACCCCCTGATCCCTTTAGCCACAAGGGCCATATCTAACTCCCTCTTAAGTATAGCCAATGAACTGGCCGCAACTGTTTCCTGTGGCAGAGAATTCCACAGATTCACCACTCTTTGTGAGAAGAAGTTTTTCCTCATCTCGGTCCTAAAAGGCTTTCCCTTTATCCTCAAACTGTGACCCCTCGTTCTGGACTTCCCCAACATCAGGAACAATCTTCCTGCATCTAGCCTGTCCAATCCCTTTAGAATTTTTTACGTTTCAATAAGATCCCCCCTCAATCTTCTAAATTCCAGTGAGTATAAGCCTAGTTGATCCAGTCTTTCTTCACATGAAAGTCCTGCCATCCCAGGAATCAATCTGGTGAACCTTCTTTGAACTCCCTCTATGGCAAGAATGTCTTTCCTCAGATTGGGGGACCAAAACTGCACACAATACTCCAGGTGTGGTCTCACCAAGGCCTTGTACAACTGCAGTAGAACCTCCCTGCTCCTGTACTCGAATCTTTTTGCTATGAATGCCAACATACCATTTGCCTTTTTCACCGCCTGCTGTACCTGCATGCCCACTTTCAATGGCTGGTGTACAATGACACCCAGGTCTCATTGCACCTCCCCTTTTCCTAATCGGCCACCATTCAGATAATCTGTTTTCCTGTTCTTGCCACCAAAGTGGATAACCTCACATTTATCCACATTAAATTGCATCTGCCATGAATTTGCCCACTCACCTGACCTATCCAAGTCACCCTGCATCCTCTTAGCATCCTCCTCACAGCTAACACTGCCGCCCAGCTTCGTGTCATCCGCAAGCTTGGAGATGCTGCATTTAATTCCCTCATCCAAGTCATTAATATATATTGTAAACAACTGGGGTCCCAGCACTGAGCCTTGCGGTACCCCACTAGTCACTGCCTGCCATTCTGAAAAGGTCCCGTTTATTCCCACTCTTTGCTTCCTGTCTGCCAACCAATTCTTTATCCACATCAATACCATACCTCCAATACCCTGTGCTTCAAGTTTGCACACTAATCTCCTGTGTGGGACCTTGTCAAAAACCTTTTGAAAATCCAAATATACCACATCCACTGGTTCTCTCCTATCCACTCTACTAGTTACATCCTCAAAGAATTCTATGAGATTCGTCAGACATGATTTTTCGTTCACAAATCCATGCTGACTTTGTCCGCTTTCACTGCTTTCCAAATGTGCTGTTATCACATCTTTGATAACTGAGTCTAGCATTTTCCCCACCACCGATGTCAGGCTAACCGGTCTATAATTCCCCGGTTTCTCTCTCCCTCTGTTTTTTAAAAAGCAAGGCTTTTATTCAGCTGTGTTACGCCAAGAAAAGTGGCTGGGTGTTTTTGTGTAAGGAAACAAATGGCTGTAAAATTGCAGCAAACCAAGAAGCCACCAACCAATTGCAAAACAATCGGTGACTTCCAAACTTCCAGTAAGATGGCCAGCTTCTATGGAGTCAATGAAAGGTGTTATAGTCTTTTTTTAAAACATATTTGCTATGACTACAAGACCCTGTTGTACATTAAGAACTTCAAGTACTGCAGTCTACCCCATCAGCGAGTTGCTCGTTGGCAGAGAAACAGAGAAGCGGAAGGAGCTGGAGCTGGTGCAGACCGTGATGTTGCTTGCGACTGAGAGGTATTGGTGCACGAAGGTGGTGTGCATTCTAACGGCGAGTGATAGTCTTCGTCACTTTTCTTGTGACTGCAGGACCCTGTTGGACATCGGTGGTGTGGAATGCTGCGTGCCCAATTTACTGGTTTATTGGAGAATAGTGACTTTAAATTCCTCAGTGTTATTATATCGAGGACCTGTCCTGAGCCCAGCAGACAAGTTCAATTATGAAGAACGCACAGCAGCATCTCTATTTCCTCAGGAGTTTGTGGAGATTCAGCATGGCATCTAAAACTTTGACAGATTTCTATAGATGTGTGGTGGGGGAGTATATTGAATGGCCGCATCACAGCCTGGTATGGAAACTCCAAACAGAAAGTGGCAGTTACATACCCAACAATGAGCACAACTACGTGAAACACTGTCCCAGGAAAGCAGCATCCATCATCAGGGACCCCCACCTTCCAGGCCATGCTCTCTTCTCACTGCTGCCATCAGAAAGAAGTTTCAGGAGCCTGAAGACTCTCCACCAGTTTCAGGAACATAAGGCTATTGAATGAAAGCGGATAACTTCACCAAACTTAACTTGTCCCATCTGTTATGATTATTATTCTATAGGTTGACAGAGTATGCAGACAAGAAAATGAATCTCTGGGTTGTTTATCATCCTGCTTGTTGATACAGATGACAAACAATAATGGACCCAGCACCGATCCCTGTGGCATAACACTAGGCACAGGCCTCCGGTCAGAGAGGCAACTATCTACCACCTCTTTCTGGCTTCTTCCTTGAAGCCAATGTCTAATCCAATTTACTACCTCACCTTGAATGCCAAATGATTGAACCTTCTTGATCAACCTCCCATGTGGGCCTTGCTAAAGTCCATGTAGACAACACCCACTGCCTTGTCTATAGCTTTCCTGGTAACTTCCTTGAAGAACTCTAAGATTGGTTAGTCATGACTTATGACACGCAAAGCCATGTTAACTATCCCCAACCAGTCCCTGTCTATCCAAATCTTTGTATACTCAGTCCATTAGAATACCTCCCAATAACTTTCCTGGCTTATTCTTAGAGCCTTTCTTAAACAATTGAAGAAAATTGGCTATCATCCCCCCTAATTTGCCTCAAGACAGCAAACATCTTCTTCTCTATAATCTGTAGAGTCCATGGCTTCGCTGCTGCAATGCCTTGCATCCATAGACTGTGTCCGTCTTCCTAGTAAAATAAAGTGCAGTCGGAAAAATTAATTTAAGATGTGTCTCCCCCCCCCCCCAATCTCTTTCCATAGATTACCACCCTGATCTTCCAGAGGACAAATTGTGTCCTTTGCTATCCTTTTGCTCTTAATATATCTGTAGAGACCCTTAGGATTCTCCTTTACCTTGTCTGCTAGAGCAACCTCATTCATGTCTTCTTTTAGCCTTCTTGATCTCCTCCTTAAATGTTCTCTTGCATTTCTTGTACTCCTCGATACCCCATTTGTTCCTGCCTTCCTATACCTGCTGTGGGCCTCCTCCTTTTCCATAACCAGGGCCACAATATCTCTCGAAAACCAAGGTTTCATAAAACTGTATCCTTGCCTTTTATTCTGCCAGGAAATTTCACTTTTGATGCACTCCCATTTACCAAATACTTCTTTGCCAGAAAGCATCATATCTCAATCCGCTCTTACCAGAATCTTTCTCTGATTTATAATTTCAGCCTGACCAGACCTATCCTTTTCCATAATTACCTTGAAACTGATGGCATTATGATCACTAGATGCAAAGTGTTCCCCTTCTCTACCCCACAAATAATGAGCAATCCTAATATAACTTCCACATTGACTCTGTTTTCTGTCGTGACGTATTGTATGCAAATATACCTATTTAACTGTAATGTTTCAGATTTATGTAAGCATCAGCAGAAGAGCTAAGACTATTTTATTGTTAATTTTTTGCTGTTTGGTTTATCACCTTCCATTAAAGATCCTGCGGTCTTCTAATAATAGATTTTAATCACTGACTTAGACAAAGCCTTTATGAGGAGAAATCAATATTAGCTTCACCATGATTAGATTTTTTTTTCAACCTTTGGTTATGGATCAAGCCTTTTTGATATGGAAATGAAATGTATAACATGTTTCCGTGACTTATTTCTGAATAACCATTTCATGTCTTTTGAACAGTTATCTAATAAATATAATTTGCCCAGATCCCATTTTTTTAGATATTTACAAATAAACTTTTTAAATACCACACTGCCTACCTTCCTGATTTCACACCCTACTGATATCATCTATAAAATTTTAGGTTTAAATCCCTTTCAGAAGGGATTAATAGCAACTATTTATGATATAATTATGAAATTACAGCCAGGTATATCTGATAAAATTAAAAATGAATGGGAAAGGGAACTTGAACTTTGCCTACCTATAGAGAAATGGGATAAAATTTTTCAATTAGTTAGCTCTTCCTCTATATGTGCCAAACATACGCTAATACAATTTAAAGTAGTGCATAGGGCCCATAAGTTTAAAGATAAACTAGCCTGTTTTTATTCCCATGTAAACCCTATTTGTGACAGGTGTCACTCTGAGATGGCTTCCTTGACTCATATGTTCTGGTCCTGCCCTATTTTGGAAAAATTCTGTAAAGATATTTTTGATATTATTTCAATAGTTTTGTGTTTTGATTTACAATCCCATCCTATTACAGCAATTTTTGGTTTGCCAATGATGGAACATAGATCTTTATCCTCTTCAGCCTGTCAGATGATCGGATTTGTTACTTTAATGGCCAGAAGATGTATTTTATTGAATTGGAAGGAGACCAACCCTCCTATTACATTTCAATGGTTTTCTCAAACTATATCATGTTTAAATTTAGAAAAAATTAGAAGTGTCATTTTTGATCCTTCGGTTAAATTTGAAGAGACTTGGAAGACATTTATTCAACATTTCCATATGATGTAACTTGACCTTTTCCGAATCCTTTTATTAATTTAAAATATATGAATAGAGGAGTGGAGTTGATGACATTATTGAATGTAATCGATTTAAGATATTGGTCTAGCCTTGTTTTGTTCCGTTTGCTTTCTCTTTGGGTTTAGTATTTAGTTTTATTTTTTTGTTTTTTTGGTGGGGGGGGTTTCTTTGCATTTTTCTTTCTTTTTATTTCTTTTTTCTTTATGATTAACTATATTAAGAGTTTGGAAGTCTATTACACCTGTATTATTTGAAGTCTTTTTTGTACATGTTTATCAACAATAAGATAATTCCACTTTCTCTGTATCAATATTGCTACTCTGTTTATAATTTTGGAAAATTAATAAAAAGATTTTAAAAGAAAGAAAGCTTCACCACGACAGTGTTTCAAATTAATTTTTTTCATTTTCCGAAGATCCAGGTTGAAAATCTATACCGTTCTCTTTTATCCTGCTGCCAGGATAATCAAGGACCCGACCCACCCAGCCAACACACTTTTCATCCCTCTTCTCTCCGGGAGAAGGCTCAGGAGCTTGAAGACTTGTATGGCCAGATTTGGGAACAGCTTCTTTCCAACTGTGGTAAGACTGCTGAATGGATCCTGACCCAGATCTGGGCCGTACCCTCCAAATATCCAGACCTGCCTCTGGGTTTTTTTTTTGTACTACCTTACTTTCCATTTTTCTATTTTCTATTTATGATTTATAATTTAAATTTTTAATATTTACTATCGATTTGTAATCCAGGGAGTGGGAAGCGCAGAATCAAATATCACTGTGATGATTGTACATTCAAGTATCAATTGTTTGGCGACAATAAAGTATAAAGAGGGACTTTTGATTGTCTTTGAAACATAATATATATAATTCTGACAGTCTATTAATTAACTAATGGTAAATCTTGAAAGTTTACCTTCTGGCTCTCTAGGTAACATGTGCTATTCTCCCTTCTGACTCATTTGGGTCACATTTGCTGATTGGATGTAAGTGTCTGGTTAATGGTCCAGTGCTTGCAGCAGATAGTGTGACATCTGCTGGGAGTGTACAGTAAGAAATCGTAGTGTCTTAAAAATTCTGCTCTGTACATTTTGCATACTAGTACAGTTCTGTTACATAAAATTGCATTAATAGAGATATGTTTATGTAGTAAAGACAAAAAACTGCAAAGACTGAAAATTTGAAACAAAATCAGTTGAACAATATCAACCTTTGTCTACAATTGCTACCTCTTTTTCCCATCCCCTTTCCTTCCCTTGACCAAAGGGCCTTTTGTTGGAAATGTTGTTAATCAATATCTGCTATAATCAACGGGCATTCACAATTTGATCATACCTCCCTTCCTGTGACTTTATTCTATCGCATTTCTTTACTCCCCTCCCCTTTCATTCCAAAGTTAAAGTAAATTAATTGTCAAGGTATGATAATGTCACCATACAATATCTTAAGATTCATTTCTTGCAAGCGTTTACAGAAAAAAAAGAAATAAAATAGAATTTGTGAAAAACTAAACATGAATAAACAAAACAATGTGCAAAAGAGGACAAATTGTGCAAATATAAATAATACTGAGAACATGAGTTGTATAGTCCTTGAAAGTGAGTATGTGGAATCAGTTCAGAGTTGAGGTGAGTTAAGTTACCCACGTTGGTTCAACGGCCTCTTGGTTGTAGGGTATTAGCTTCCTGAACCTGGTGGTGTGAGTTCTAAGACTCCTTGTACCTTCTACCCAAAGGTGGTAGATGAGAACATGGCCTTTATGGTGGGAACCATTAATGATGGATGCAGCTTTCCCATGGCAGCACCCTTCGTAAATGTGCTCCCCACTCTCCTTAAACACTCTGGGTCTATTTCATCACCCTTTACCCTAGAAGCTCTCACATTCAATCATTCAAGGGATGAGTCTCCAGAAATTCCACCACCTCAGTATGATTCGCATTACTGAACATATTTTCCTCGCCTGGGTAAACAATCCCACCTGGATACTCAGATATAATCTTCAGTTTATTTCCACTCTGCTTTCAATAGCACCTTCCCTTCCAAGCGCTGAAGATGAAACACTTTACAACACTTTCCCTTCATTTTCCATTGCTCCATATATTCCTTCCAGTGAAACAGAATTTCTTTCAATATTATACTATACGTGCTGTTCACCGTGCAATGTTCTCTACATCAGGGAAACCAAGACACTGGATGATTGATTTGCAGTTTGCCCTATTCAGTTTGAAGTATGGGCCTGCACTCACCTAGTGCTTTTCTCCATTCTAATGTATCTGTCCTTGGCCTCCAAAGCAGTTGGATTGAAAGCCAGTTGTAAGCACATAAAAACCAGTACCTCATCTTTCAGTTAGACACATTACATCCTTTCAGCCTCAACAGTTGCAGTTAATGAAGGTGATTTTGAGGAATGTTTTCACAGAGCAAATACAGGAGACAGATGTGTTCTGTCATTGTGTGATCAAATTGTAAGGTATAGAAGGGGATCGGACATTGTAATTGCTATCAGAGTTTCTCTTCCTATGATCTTTATTAAGAATGAGTTCTCTACCTCAGACTCTTTGAATGAAAAGATTTTTATTGATTCACAGCCAAGCATCTTTATTTCGTAGTTATAGCCAGCATCTCTGTCCCATTGTGGTGGGTTTCTGAAACTTAAGGCTAGAGGGGGGAGGTTTAAAGGAAATGTGAGTGATGATCTTTTCTTACATGGAGTAGTTGGTATCTGGGATGATCTGCAAGAGGAGATGATGAACAACATCTAAGAGGCAGCCAGACAGGTACTTGAATAGGCAGAGCATGGGCAGGTGGGATGAGTATCGATGTACAAAATTGTTGGCATAGATGCAGTGGGCTGAAGGACTTTATACTTTATACTTTATACTTTATACTTTATTGTCGCCAAACAATTGATACTAGACCGTACAATCATCACAGCGATATTTGATTCTGTGCTTTACACTCCCTGGAGTACAAATCGATAGTAAATATTAAAAATTTAAATTATAAATCATAAATAGAAAATAGAAAAGGGAAAGTAAGGTAGTGCAAAAAAACCGAGAGGCAGGTCCGGATATTTGGAGGGTACGGCCCAGATCCGGGTCAGGATTCGTTCATCAGTCTTATCACAGTTGGAAAGAAGATGTTCCCAAATCTGGCCGTATGAGTCTTCAAGCTCCTGAGCCTTGTCCCCGAGGGAAGAGAGACGAAAAGTGTGTTGGCTGGGTGGGTCGTGTCCTTGATTACCTGGCAGCACTGCTCCGACAGTGTGCGGTGTAAAGTGAGTCCAAGGACGGAAGATTGGTTTGTGTGATGTGCTGGGCTGTGTTCATGATCTTCTGCAGCTTCTTCCGGTCTTGGACAGGACAACTTCCATACCAGGTTATGATGCACCCCAGAAGAATGCTTTCCACGGTGCATCTATAAAAATTAGTGAGGGTTTTAGGGGACAGGCCAAATTTCTTTAGCTTTCTCAGGAAGTAAAGGCGCTGGTGGGCCTTCTTGGCAGTGGACTTTGCTTGGTTGGACCAAGTCAGGTCAATTGTGATATTGACCCCGAGGAACTTAAAGTTTCTGACCTGTTCCACTTGCCTTCGTCTTGCTGACGTTGAAGGATAGGTTATTGTCTTCGCATCATGCCACCAGGTTCTTAATTTCCTCTCTGTACTCAAACTCATCATTACCCAAGGTACAGCCTATAATTTTGGTGTCGTCAGCAAATTTATATATTGAGTTCGATGGAAACTTGGCTACACAATTATGGGTGTACAGTGAGTACAGCAGGGGGCTGAGTACACAGCCTTGTGGGGTACCGGTGCTCAGAGTGATTGTAGAGGAGAGCTTGTCCCTTATTTTTACATCCTGGGGCCTGTTTGTGAGGAAGTTGAAGATCCAGCTGCAAATCTGAGTGCTAAGGCCCAGTTTCCCGAGCTTAGGACGGCTCTGTGACTCTATAAAAAATGAACACAATACTCCTCTCCTTTCTACCCCAGTGTATTATACAGCATAGCATGATCTCCCTGTTCTGAAGTGGAAAATACAAGGTGATAGAAATGTAGTCGAAGAGTGCTACCTTTATCTGCCCTGTTGCCTTTGGGGTTCTATAACATGTGCTCAGATGTCCCTCTGGTAAACTAAATTTCTCAGTTGCCCACCTCTTATTGTGAATTTCTTTTTCTGATTTGCCTTCCTCAAATTAAGTACATAAATTGGTCATTGGTTTATAATTGTCAGATGTACCAAGGTACATGATTTGAGGAAGTAACAGGTAGGGTAGACAAAGGAGAATTAGTGGATGTTGTTTACTTGAATTTTCAGAAGGCCCTGGACATGGCGCTGCACAGGAAGGTGGTTAAGTACAATAAAGGACCATGGAATTACAGTAAAGATACCATCAAGGATAGAAGATTGAATGACTGGAAGGAGGTAAAGAGTGGGAATAAAGGGGGCCTTCTCTGGATGGATGGCAGTGACCAGTGGTTTTCCACAGGGGTTGATGTTGGGACAGCTTCTTTTCACGTTACATGTCAATGAATTGATGGCTTTGAGTCCAAGTTTGTAGACAATATGAGGGCAGGTGGAGGGGCAGGTAGTGTTGAGGAAGTAGGGAGGCTGCAGAAGGACTTAAACTGATTAGGAGAATGGGCAAAGAAGTGGCACATGGATATAGTGTAGGGAGTGTATGGTCAAGCACTTTGGCAGAAGGAATAAAGATGTATAGTATTTAACTGCGTCATTCCTTTCTTCTTCCCTGGGGATTCTGGGTGGCTATTCCCTCAGCGTCATTTTACGTATATCCCTGGAGGCCTTAAACTTTGTAGTTTTCAAACGTACTTTTTGTAGTTTTCGTGGCTAGTCTATGCTAATATTTCATTTTCTTGTTTAAGTATACGGTCTGTTGTAGGTTAACGGTTTTCTTTATATGTACCTGTTTTTTCTTTGTATTATATCATTTTCATTTTAATCGGTGTACTTTTTTTTATTCCTTTACTGTTTTATAACTTTAGCTGATCTTTTTATATATACACTTTTTTTAGTGAGCGTCTATCGGAAGTCATGGAGGTAGTTCTAGTGCTTGCTTCTTTCTGGCTGGTCTATCTTAGATTTAGCTTTGGGGGTACGGGCTGGGGGGGTGGGGGGGCTTCACTTTTTAGTTTTTCTTTCTTCTTGGGCTACTTATATTACCGATTGGTCGCGTTCTCTTTCCCGTCATCCCTTGTTTATTCTTTTCCCTTTCTGGGTTCGTGGGTTGAACCTATTGTCAATCCACCTTTATTTGAGGGTTGACTTTAGGGATCATGGAGTCTACTATTAATTTTGTCTCTTGGAATACTAACGGTCTTAATCATCCAATAAAAAGGAAAAAAGTCTTTAAGGTATTCCGGAGACTTAACGCACATATTCTATTTTTACAAGAGACCAATGTGCGGAGGGGGGACAGACTACATTTTTTTAAGTTCTGAAAGGGTAAACACTTCCATTCGAATTCCAACGCTAAAATTCGAGGAGTTTCTATTTTTGTAGATCCCTCAATCACTCTTGTACAACATGATATTATTTCTGATCCGAATGGTAGATTTCTATTGGTTAGTGGTTTACTCTTTAATAAAAAGGTAGTTTTGGTTAACGTCTATGCCCCCAACATGGACTGTCCGGAATTTTACAAATCATTATTTAATTTGTTCCAGAATTTGAATGAGTTTTCACTAATCTGGGGCGGGGACCTTAATACTTGTTTATCCCCATTATTGGACCGTTCAGCTCCTTTACGGACTCTACCCAATAAATCTGCAACCTTGATTAATTCATTTCTCTCAGATTCCGGATCAACGGAATTTGGTGTTTTTTGCATCCTCAGGAAAAAGATTTTTCTTTTTTTTCACATGTTCATCATTCCTATTCAAGAATTGATTTTTTTTATTGACTCTCGTCTTATTTCTTCAGTGGTTAAATGTGAATATGACTCTATAACCATTTCGGATGATGCTCCACTTAAGCTTTCTATTAAAATATCGGCCAATACACAAAATAATAGACAATGGTGTTTTAATTCGCTGTTGCATCAGGACTTGGATTTTGTTAACTTTATGTATGAACAGATTGATCTCTTTTTTACAATCAACTGTACAGAGGATATATCCATGAACACCCTTTGGGATACTTTTAAAGCTTATATTCGTGGTCAGATCATCTCGTATTCTGCTGCTTTGAGGAAGAGGTTGAAGGAGGAGGAGCTGGTTATTGTGGACAAGATTAAGGAAATTGATAAGAAATATGCTACAGCTCCCTCTGAGAAGTTGTATAAACAAAGAACTGAACTTCAAATGGAACACAGTTTATTACTTTCGTCCTCTATTGCAAATCAATTAATGAAAACAAGAAGCGAATTTTACATACATAGTGACAAAGTTGGTAAACTGTTGGCTAATCAGTTGAAGACTAACTATACTAAATTTCAAATTAATCAGATTTATAATCAAAAAGATCAACTGATATTTGATCAAGCTGAGATTAATTAATCCTTTTTTGACTTTTATTCCTTCTTATATCAATCAGAGTCTCCACGAGACTCTAAACATATGTATGACTTTTTAGATAACCTAGATTTCCCTAAGATTTCACATGATATATCTTCTATGTTAGACTCTTCCTTTACCACTAATGAGATTAAGAATGTTATTTTTTCTATGAACCCAGGGAAAGCTCCTGGTCCTGATGGGTTTACCGCGGAATTTTATAAATTTTTTGCATCCTCATTAATCCCTTGGTTATTCAGGGTTCTGGAGGCCTCATTAAAACTTGGTAAACTTCCCGAATACTTTTATAGAGCATCAATTTCTTTAATATTAAAGAAGGATAAAGATCCTGCTCAATGTGCATCTTACAGACCAGTATCCTTATTAAATGTTGACTCTAAAATTTTTTCTAAATTATCAGCAAACAGATTAGAAAAAGCACTTCCTTATATTATTTCGGAGGACTAAACGGGTTTTATTAAAGGTCGTTATTCTTTTTATAATATTCGTACACTGTTAAACATTGTCTACACCCCGTCACAAAATGATCCTGAATGCGTCATTTCCTTAGACGCTGAAAAAGCCTTCGACAGAGTCGAATGGCCTTACTTATTTAAGGTGCTTGAAATGTTTAATTTCAGCCCGAAATTTATATCCTGGATCAAATTGTTATATCATTCTCCTATGGCCTCAGTTCGTACCAACTCTTTAAACTCACCTTTTTTTCCTCTTTTTCGAGGTACTAGACAAGGTTGTCCTCTTAGTCCTTTATTATTTGATATTGCATTACAACCTCTTACAATTGCTATTCGAGAATCTCCAAATATTATTGGCATAACTCGTGGTTTAAAGTCTCATGAAGTATCACTGTATGCTGATGACTTACTTTTATATATTTCTACTCCTCAGAAAACTATTCTGCTGCTTTAGATTTATTAGCACAATTTAGTCTTTTTTCAGTTTATAAGTTAAATCTCAGTCAGAGTGAACTTTTCCCAATTAATAAGCAAGTTCCCTTATATCAGAACCTCCCGTTTAAATTGGTTAATAACCATTTTTCATATCTGGGATTAAAATTACCTGTAAACATAAGGATTTATTTAAGACTAATTTCCTACCCTTAATTGATCACATTACTCAACTTTCATGTAAATGGTCTCCACTTTATTTAACTTTGATTGGTCGTATTAATGCTGTTGAGATGTTTATTCTGCCAAAATTTTTATATGTATTTCAGGCACTACCGATTTTTGTTCCAAAATCCTTTTTTGACAAAGTTGACTCTAAAATTTCTTCATTTATTTGGCAAAATAAAAACCCGAGATTGGGTAGAATACATCTACAGAAAGCTAAGAGAGATAGAGGTTTGGCATTACCTAACTTTAGATTCTATTATTGGGCAATTAATATTCGACACATGAAATTTTGGTTACTTGACCAAGGTACACTATCCATTCCTAAATGGGTAGTATTGGAATTACAATCTGCACAAGGTTATGAACTTGGCTCTATTTTAGGTTCCTCTCTTCCTTTCGATTTGAAACGCCACAAACAGGTTTGTAACCCGATAGTTAAATATACCTGCAACATACATCAAAGTTGCTGGTGAACGCAGCAGGCCAAGCAGCATCTATAGGAAGAGGCGCAGTCGACATTTCAGGCCGAGACCCTTCGTCAGGACTAACTGAAGGAAGAGTGAGTAAGGGATTTGAAAGCTGGAGGGGGAGGGGGAGATGCAAAATGATAGGAGAAGACAGGAGGGGGAGGGGTAGAGCCGAGAGCTGGACAGGTGATAGGCAAAAGGGGATACGAGAGGATCATGGGACAGGAGGTCCGGGAAGAAAGACGGGGGGGGGGTGACCCAGAGGATGGGAAAGAGGTATATTCAGAGGGACAGAGGGAGAAAAAGGAGAGTGAGAGAAAGAATGTGTGCATAAAAATGAGTAACAGCTGGGGTACGAGGGGGAGGTGGGGCCTAGCGGAAGTTAGAGAAGTCAATGTTCATGCCATCAGGTTGAAGGCTACCCAGACGGAATATAAGGTGTTGTTCCTCCAACCTGAGTGTGGCTTCATCTTTACAGTAGAGGAGGCCGTGGATAGACATGTCAGAATGGGAATGGGATGTGGAATTAAAATGTGTGGCCACTGGGAGATCCTGCTTTCTCTGGCGGACAGAGCGTAGATGTTCAGCAAAGCGGTCTCCCAGTCTGCGTCGGGTCTCACCAATATATAAGAGGCCACATCGGGAGCACCGGACGCAGTATATCACCCTTTTATATATTGGTGAGACCCAACGCAGACTGGGAGACCGCCTTGCTGAACATCTACGCTCTGTCCGCCAGAGAAAGCAGGATCTCCCAGTGGCCACACATTTTAATTCCACATCCCATTCCCATTCTGACATGTCTATCCACGGCCTCCTCTACTGTAAAGATGAAGCCACACTCAGGTTGGAGGAACAACACCTTATATTCCGTCTGGGTAGCCTCCAACCTGATGGCATGAACATTGACTTCTCTAACTTCCGCTAAGCCCCACCTCCCCCTCGTACCCCAGCTGTTACTCATTTTTATGCACACATTCTTTCTCTCACTCTCCTTTTTCTCCCTCTGTCCCTCTGAATATACCTCTCGCCCATCCTCTGGGTCACCCCCCCCCGTCTTTCTTCCCGGACCTCCTGTCCCATGATCCTCTCGTATCCCCTTTTGCCTATCACCTGTCCAGCTCTTGGCTCCATCCCTCCCCCTCCTGTCTTCTCCTATCATTTTGCATCTCCCCCTCCCCCTCCAGCTTTCAAATCCCTTACTCACTCTTCCTTCAGTTAGTCCTGACGAAGGGTCTCGGCCTGAAACATCGACTGCGCCTCTTCCTATAGATGCTGCTTGGCCTGCTGCGTTCACCAGCAACTTTGATGTATGTTGCTTGAATTTCCAGCATCTGCAGAATTCCTGTTGTTTGCAGTTAAATATACCTTATGTATTTGGTTTCAATTCTGAAAATTTTTCGATCTTAATCAACTTGGGCTTGCGACTCCTATTTTAGGCAGCATATTCTTTCTCCCCTCTTCCACTGACTGTGCCTTTCAAATTTGGAAGACTAATGGTATATCACGGTTTTTGGATTTATTTTTAGATGGCTCCCTTATGTCTTTTGAACAATTATCTAACAAATATAACTTACCAAGAATACATTTTTTTAGATATCTCCAAGTTAGAAATTTCCTAAGTACTATACTCTCTTCCTTTCCGACGTTACCTCCTACATATATTTTAGATACTATAATTAACCTTAACCCATGTCAGAAAGGTGTAACGGCTATTATTTATAATACTATCATGAAACTTAGGAAAGCTCCATTCGATAAGATTAGGTCAGATTGGGAAAAGGAATTGGGCTTTATTATCTCGGCGGATGACTGGGCGCATACTTTACAACTATTCAATACTTCCTCTACCTGTTCCAAACATTCCCTAATTCAATTTAAAGTTGTTCATAGAGCACATATGTCTAAAGATAAATTAGCTTGGTTTTATTCTCATATTAACCCTTTTTGTGACAGATGTCATGGGGAGATAGCCTCCTTAACTCATATGTTTTGGTCCTGTCCTACTTTGGAAACTTTTTGGAAAGACATTTTTAATATTATTTCAAAGGTATTGAATATAGATATTTCTCCCCATCCTATTACTGCTATCTTTGGATTACCTAAAATTTCCAGTAATCTTTCCCCTTCAGCCCGTAGAATGATTGCATTTCTTACTTTAATGGCGAAAAGATGTATTTTACAACATTGGAAGGAGATTAATGCCCCAACTATGTTCTTTTGGTTTTCTCAGATGATACTATGTTTAAATTTGGAGAAAATCAGAAATAATCTTTATGATACTTCAGTTAAATTTGAACAGACCTGGAGATCTTTTATTCAACATTTTCATTTAATGTAATTTTTTTTCTCTTTGCCCATATTTACATTCCCTTCTTGCTTTTTTAACTGTTTTTAATGGAAGTCGGGTTTGAGGATGTGATTGTTTTAAGTTGTTTAAGTCTACTTGATACCTAGTTAGCCCATTGCTTTGCTTTGCTTTTTAGATTAGTTGCACGGTGGGTTTTTTGGGGGGAGGGGGTTTTGGGGTTTTTTCTTCTCTTTATTGATATGTATGGAAAATTAGTATACTATTATATTACCTTGTTATTTTATATCTAAACTGCACTGATTGTACTCACTTTTTTTTGTGTGTTAATATCTTCTGCAAATTTATATTGCAACAGTGTATTAGTGTCTACATGGTTTATCTTTTGTGTACTAATTTAATAAAAAGATTTAAAAAGAAAGAAAGAAAGATGTATAGTATTTTCTATGTGGGAAAAACATTTAGAAATCAGAGGTGCAAAGGGACTTGGGAGTACTCGTGCAGGATTCCCTGAATGTTAATATTCAGAATGAATCAGTGACAAGGAAGGCAAATGCAAAGTTAGCATCTATTTTGAGAGGACCAGAATACAAAACAAAACTGTAATGCTGAGGCTGTATAGGGCATTTGTCAGACTGCTCTTGGAGTATCGTGAACAGTTTTAGGCCCCTCATTTAAGAAAGGGTGTGCTGGCATTGGAGTGAGTCCAGGGGAGGTTCACGAGAACGATCCTAGGAATATAAGGGTTAAAGTATGAGGAGCATTTGATGGCTCTGGGACTATGCTTGCTGAAGGTTAGAAAAATGAGGGAGAATCTCATTGAAACCTATTGAAAGGCCTGGGGAGACTGGATGTGGAGAGGATGTCTCCTAAAATGGGGGGAGTTTAGAACCAGGGAGCGCAGCCTTAGAATAAGAGGGGCGTCCATGCCGAACAAGATGCAAAGGAATTTCTTTATCCAGAGGGTGGTGAATCAGTGGCACTCATTGACACTGATGGCTGTGGAGGCAAAGCACTGGGAATATTTAAAGTGGGGGTTGATAGGTTCTTGATTAGTATAGGCGTCAAAGGTTACAGGGAGAAGGCAGGAGAAAGGGGTTGGGAGGGATAATAGAGCAGCAGTGATAGAATGACAGAGCAGAATCAATGGGCCAAATGGCCTAAGTCGACTCATATATCTTATGATATCATCCACAGTGGAAAACTTTCCATGCATACTGTTTATACAGGTCAATTCATTTACAACTGTGTGTTGAGGTTGTAAAAGGTAAAACAATAAGAGTGCAAAAAAGTGTTGCGAAAAAAGTCAGTGCGGGTAGACAATAAGATGAGGTGCAAGGTCATAACAAGGTAGATTGTGAGGTCGAGTCCATTCTTAACGTAATGGGGACCTGTTCAGTAGTCTTATATCAGCAGGATAGAAATCGCCCTTGTGTCTGGTGATACATGCTTTTTGCCATTTTTATCCTCTCCCCCAATGGGAGGAGGGAATAGAGAAAATATCTGGAGAGGATGGGGTTTTCGATTATGCTGGCTGCTTTACTGAGGCAGTGAGAAGTGTAAACAGAGTCCATTGAGGGGTGGTTGGTTTCCATGATGTGGGGGGTGTAATCATAATTCTCTGAAGTTTCTTACAATCCCAGGCAAAGCAGGATCCATACCAAACCATGAAGCATTCGATAGATTCTTTCTGTGCTGCATCAACAAAAATTTGTGAGGGTTTGAGGGGAAGTGCCTATAGAGAAAGCATAGGTACTGGTGAGTTTCCTTCGCCATGACATCAACATGATTGAATCAGAATCAGGTTTATTATCAACGGCATGTGACGTGAAATTTGTTAACTTAGCAGCAGCAGTTTAATGCAATACATAATCTAGCAGAGAGAGCAAAAAAATAATTAATAAAATATAATAGATAAACAAGTAAATCAATTAGGTGTATTGAATAGATTTTTTTTGAATGTGCAAAAACAGAAAAAAATGAGGTAGTGTCCAAAGCTTCAATGTCCATTTAGGAATGGGATGGCAGAGGGGAAGAAGCTGTTCCTGAATCGCTGAGTGTGTGCCTTCAGGGTTCTATATCTCCTGCCTGATGGTAACCATGAGAAAAGGGCATGCCCTGGGTGCTGGAGGTCCTTAATAATGGACGCTGCCTTTCTGAGACACCACTCCCTAAAGATGTCCTGGGTACATTGTAGGCTAGTGCCCAAGATTGAGTTGACTAGATTTACAACCCTCTGCAGCTTCTTTCGGTCCTGTGCGGTAGCCCCTCCATACCAGACAGTGATGCAGAATGCTCTCCACAGTACAACTATAGAAGTTTCTGAATGTATTTGTGGACATGCCAAATCTCTTCAAACTCCTAATAAAGTATAGCACTGTCTTGCCTTCTTTATGACTACATCAATGTGTTAGGACCAGGTTAGATCCTCAGAGATCTTGACACCCAGGAACTTGAAGCTGCTCACTCTCTCCACTTCTGATCCCTCTATGAGGATTGGTATGTGCTCCTTCGTCTTACCCTTCCTGAAGTCCACAATCAACTCTTTCGTCTTACTGATGTGGAGTGCCAGGTTGCTGCTGTGGCACAATTCCACTAGTTGGTATATCTCACTCCTGTACGCCCTGTCGTCACTACCTGAGATTCCACCAACAGTGGTTGTATCATCAGCAGATTTGTAGATGGCATTTGAGCTATGCCTAGTCATGTGTATACAGAGAGTAGAGCAGTGGGCTAAGCACACACCCCTTGGGTGTGCCAGTGTTGATTGTCAGTGAGGAGGATATGTTATCGATGAGCAGCATCCTGACGTAGGTGTTTGTGTTGTCCAGATGGTCTAAAGCCGTGTGGAGAGCCATTGAGATTGCGTCTGCCGTTGACCTATTGTGGTGATAGGCAAATTGCAATGGGTCCAGGTCCTTGCTGAGGCAGGAGTTCAGTCTAGTCATGACCAACCTCTCAAAGCATTTCATCACTGTCGATATGAGCACTACCGGGTGATAGTCGTTAAGGCAGCTTACATTATTCCTCTTAGGCACTGGTATAATTGTTGCCTTTTTGAAGCAAGTGGGAACTTCTGCCCGTAGCAGTAAGAGGTTGAAAATGTCCTTGAATACTCCCGCTAGTTGGTCGGCACAGGTTTTCAGAGCCTTACCAGGTACTCCATCGGGACCTTCTGCCTTGCAAGGGTGCACTCTCTTTAAAAACAGTCTAACATCTGCCTCTAAGACAGAGATCACAGGGTGATCAGGTGCAGCAGGGATCTTCACAGTTGTAGTTGTGTTCTCCCTTTCGAAGTGTGCATAGAAGGCGTTGAGTTCATCTGGTAGTGAAGTATCGTTGCCATTCATACTATTGGGTTTCACTTTGTAGGAAGTAATGTCTTGCAGACCCTGCCAAAGTTGTCATGCATCTGATATCACCTCCAACCTCCTTCAAAGTTGTCTCTTCGCCCTTGAAATAGCCCTCCGTAAATCATACCTGCTTTTCTGGTACAGGCCTGGGTTGCCAGACTTGGATGCCACAGATCTAGCTTTCAGCAGATGACGTACCTTCTGGTTCATCCATGGCTTTTGGTTTGGAAATGTACAGTAAGTCTTTGTAGGCACACACTCATCCACAAGGTTTTAATGAAGGATAGGATATTGATGATGTTCACTCTCTACTTTCTTGACCTCAGCACTTTTGATGTAAACAGGAGTATGCTTCTCCATTCTGGTGTCTTCCCCCTTCCTTTTCAGTTCTAAAGAAGTGTCTCGGTCCAAAACATCGACTGCTTATTCATTTCCATAGATGCTCCCTGATCTAATGAGTTCCTCCAGCATTTTGTGTGTGTTACTCTGGATTTCCAGCACCTGCAGAATTTCTCACATTTATCTATGTACTCCAGATTGAAGTCCATTTTCTACTTCTTTATCTACATTTCATTCTGGCTGAATAAAACAAATAAGCAAACAATCTACTGAAGTATTCTTTAGAAGATATCAAAGTTACAGAGTTGTAGAAGTCTTTGTAGTAATGCCCATTGCAATTGGGAGACATGTTACTAAAATAATAAATCAAGCAGCACAGTGAACTGGACTGGCTGAAAGGTGAACAGCCACATAGGATTTGTTCTATATTTTTTTTCTGAACCAGACATACAGTCAGTATCTGAGCAATATTCTACATTACCAGGTATAGGTCAATGTTGCTATTGTACTGGAATAACTTACCAGAGGATCAAATAGTTCCACAGCGCAGATCTGCAGGATTACAATTGAGATGCCATCTGGTCTCATAGGCTTTCCTGTTTTCAGCCCTCTCAGTGATTTTTTGACGTTATGAGCAGTGAATCAAACAGTGAAAGACAGGCTTCTGTAATTTGAGGATCTTAAGAGGATTCCAAGATAAATCATTGACTTGAAAGTTCTAGCTGACTAAGGTCACTAATGCGTCACCAGACCCTGTTTAATTCTCACATCAGATTTCCATAATTGTTGAGGTCAAGGACGTTCTTGGAACCTCCTCCCTGTTTTAATTCTCTACCATGATTTATTACTGAAATCAGCAGAACTACAAAGCTTTCATCTAACCTTTGGAAGCTAGAAAACAGTGATATGATTCCTCCAAAAAATATGAACATATTATTCTGTTTCTTTCCTTCCCAATCTGTGCTTCTGATTCTATTATCACCATAGTACTGTATATCGAATGAACTTAATGCTTCTGATTGCTGTTTTTGTGTATTTGATATAAACAGGAGCATCTTTCTCCAGATTTAATTCTGTTTGCTATTTCTTTGCTTGCATGGTTTTCTGGCTGGGTAAAACGAACAATCCACTGAAGTGTTTACATGAAGGTAACAAAGTTACAGGGTTTTGTTAGTCTTGGTAATGTTAGTAATGTTCTTTGTACTCGGGAACTATATGCTACTCTTTGTTGTTGTGCTTTCTATTCAATTGACCCAACAATTCTTTAAATCATTTATTGTCACCAATTCTTTTCGAGTGTTGGTATCTCATTTTCCTGATAAACTTCCAAATGTTCCCTTTTTGCCGTAAACGTACATCCATATGATTGTTCAGATTCCACCTGTTTTTTTCGTTTTCTTGTATCAGGTGATTTTTTAAAAGTTTCCATTGGAAATGTATACATTACTGTGAAATATATACTTGGAAAAAGATATGTGTTCAGGACTTACTAATTGGATTAAAAGGAAAGACAACAACTGGGCTGCAAGATGAAGACAGGAGGGTATGGAATTGAGGGGGGTGTATCTGGGACTCCAGGTAGCACCATTGAGCCCTCTGGAGACGTCGTGGCCTTATCAGTGAAACGTCAAAGAAGGAGGGTACCCATCTGATGACCCCAATGACGTA
Organism: Mobula hypostoma; assembly: GCF_963921235.1. NCBI lineage: Eukaryota > Metazoa > Chordata > Chondrichthyes > Myliobatiformes > Myliobatidae > Mobula > Mobula hypostoma. The sequence goes on along the minus strand of NC_086097.1, from coordinate 218,321,942 downwards.
CCTACCCTCCTTCCTTGTCACCACTCCAAACCCACTGCCAACATCGAGAGTGCCAACTTACCATAGGGATTGAAACATCAAGTCCTAGTAGCTCTACCAATATTGATCATAATTGGTGTTACATTGTATTTTATGTGAACTTGGTGGAAAACCTGTCAAAACTGGTTCAGCCTGTAATGTAGCTAAATATTTTTTTCATAGACTCACAGAATACAAGGAGGGCATTTGGCCATATAGGCACGATGCAAGACTACTAATACTGTAGTTCTACACCTCTGCCCTTTCCTGAAAGTTCTTTCCTTCCTTTCATATACTTTTCCAGTTCCTTTAGAATGCTACAATTCAATCTGCATTTACCACCATCGCCGAAAGTGTATTCCCAAACATGACCACTTGCTTTATAAAAAAAAAGCTTCCTCATATTCCTTTTAGTTCTTCAACTAATCATCTTCATTCTCTGAACCTAATTCTTGAATACTTCTAAATAGGAATGTTTGATTTCTATTTACTCTGTCTTCAACTTTTTCAATTTTAAATACAGCTATTAGATTTCCTTTCAATCTTGTCTGTTCCAAGAATAATCCCAGCTTCTCCGGTCCTTCCATATAACTACAATTGCTCTGAAATCATTTAGGTATTTCTTTCCTGGAATCTCTCCAAAGATTTCACATCTTACCCAGGCAGGCACATTATTCTGATTCTGATTGTGTTTTATAAAAGATTGTCAGCAAGGTTCATTTATGGTTTATAAAGAACATCATGTGCTCCATGCCTTTGTTTATAAAGTCCAGGATCCTAGATACTTTTCTAACCTCTCTCAAATTGTTTGCCATTTTCAGTGAACTGTTCAAAGGAAGTGTAGATCTTTTTATACAGTTGCCCATTTTGGGAATTGTACCTTCCAGTTTACGTTCGTGTTCTTCCTACCAAGTTGAACACCAAGCCCTTATACACCAATGACATATGATCTGCAAGTTTGGTCATGTATTTCCTGGAGTGTTGCCTTTGAAACCCTAGTGTCATTGCCAGTGACCTTCAAGATGTCCATATTTTGGTTATGCATAGGATGTCTGTATCCAGATCCCTGACTGATAATGGAGACTTGATTTGGAAATCAGATTCCTCACATTAAGTCCACTCTATTCACTCATTCTGTCAGTTTGTCAAAATCTTACAGAAGTGGATTTCACTACATTTCCACATTTCCCAGTTTTGTATCATCTGCAAATTAGGAAATTGTGCCTTTTGCACCCATCCAACTCATTAATCTATATTATGAAATGTTGGGATACTCATTCCAATCTGTGGGAAACTCTATTGCACACTTTCTTCCAATCCAAAAAGCAACTTTACTTTGTTAGTCTGGAATATTGTGGCCAAGGCCGCTATAATTTCCTCCTTCACTTCTGTTTCAATCAGGTGGTTGGTCTGCTCTAGGCAACACAATAATGTAGCTAGCTTGCAGTTCTACTGCCACACTGAACCAACAACTTGAGTTTAATCTTGCCCTCTGGGATTGTCTGTTGGAGTCTGTGCAATCCTTCCAAGATTACTTGGGTTCTTTCTGTGCGTCCTGGTTTACTTTCATGTTCCTAAGATTTTTGAATTGGTAGATTAATTGACCGTTGTATATTAACCCCCAGCATGTAAGTTAGTGGTAGAATCCGGGCATAGTTAAAACATCGAAAACCTACAGCACAATACAGGCCTTTTGGCCCACAAAGTTGTGCCGAACATGTCCCTACCTTAGAGATTACTAGGCCCTCTAAAAGTCTCTTAAAAGACCCTATCGTATCCACTTCCACCACCGTTGCTGGCAGCCCATTCCACACACTCACCACTGTCTGAGTGAAAAACCTACCCCTGACATCTCCTCTGTACCTACTCTCCATCACCTTAAACCTGTGTCCTCTTGTGGCAACCATTTTAGCCCTGGGAAAAAGCTTCTGACTGTTCACATGATCAATGCCTCTCATCATTTTATATACCTCTATCAGGTCATCTCTTATCCTCCGTTGCTCCAAGGAGAAAAGGCCGAGTTCACTCAACCTATTCTCATAGTTGATGGGAATATGGGGAGAAGAGTTTATGTGAGGAATGAGTCAGATCATTGTGGGAATTGCAGAAACCTAATGGACTGAATGGAAATTAAATTAGCCATAACAGTATCTCCACTTCTCACCCATCTAGAAGCTCAATTACAACTTCCTTTGCTGAGATTCTAGAAGTGTTTTTTTAACTTAGTGAAAATTATAAATTAAAGTATTAATTTAGTAACTTCTGTCTTTAGAAAATTTTCTTCTGAGTTTCTGATCAGCCATACTACCCTTCTTATAAACCTGATTTTTAATTCCACTTTAGGTTTGTCTTTTCTCATGCTCCAAATTTTCTTCTCTTATTTCATTTTTACTTACCTCTCCTGTGCTATCTGTATGATTCTCACTTAGCCTTCTAGCAACTGTCGTACGTTTTATTTTGCTGTATTTTACTCAATATATTTTGTCCTTTGTACAATGCTGACCTGAATTTCTCTGACCTTCTCCCACATTCAAGTAAGTCCAAACGGCAGGTGAAATATTTTGACATAAAATCCTCCCACTATTTGATTTCTGTTTTGCCCACCAAGCTTCTCCAGCTTCTATTCACGTCCCATTGTAATTGGCTCTTCTGCAACTGACAATTTGTACCTTGGAGGGGTCTAAATCCTTTTTTTTAGCTTCTCAAGATCTTATTTCGATCGCTATTTTGTAGATGTTTTCCCCATTGATACTCGCTGTAGATGATTTTTGAGAAGCAATGGCATTTTTTCCCTTTTTGGGCAAGTAATTTCCACTGAACAACCTTGAGAAATTCCTCCTCACTTTCGCCCCCCTTACAATAATGTTAGTTCAATCATATTTGGATAGTTGAAATCCTCCACTTTCAATACTCATTGCTTTTGTTTTCTCCTTTTAAAAGTTTCAAGGAGGATTCAGTTCTAGATTTGTGCCCCTCTTCTACATTGCTGACACACTATATATGGTAAGAGGCAAGTAATGATAGCTGCAAAGGGTTCAAACATTCCTTGCATGTGGCGAAGTCTATTATTTCTGTGATTAACAAGATCCAAACTCTTAATTCCGACGTCACGGGCGACCTCGTCATAAAATACAAAATGTATTTTTCTCTCAACAAACGTGTTATCAATTGGCACGCTTATTTATACGCAAAATGATAATTTGCTTTACAGACTTGACATTTCTTTCCCACTTTCAATTTCCTTCCCACCTTCTTGCCAACAAGTCTCCAGCTCTGACAACCTTGTCCCGCCCCCATATTTATTAGTGCAACGTCATATCTACTCGCACCACATACCCTCTAATTATTTGTTCGCCGATTGGCTCTAATGGATCGGACGTATTATATATTTAGGTATTTATTTATATCTATGTAATGTTATGTTAATTATAGTATATGCCTATCAAGAAGTGAACTTATTGGGGTGTGCTTATAGCGATAGATACTGCAATAAACAGAATTGTGTAAGAACACAACGTAACCGAGGGAATTGCTGAAATACATTTACTTTTCAAAATCGATTCCTAAACACCGCACCCTTTTTTCAAAATCTCAACGGATTCTCCGCTGTGTTCTCCTTCTAAAATATCGTGCTCGCCTCTTTAAAGGAGATCATTTTATGTCCAAAGGGGTCATTTATTTCAATTCTTTTAATACGATAACTAATTTATGCCGCAAGGTATCAATAAATGATAGCCTTAGCCGATAGTATTGTTTTCACTGGTCTTCCTGACATGACAACCTTCCAAACAATCTGATAATTCGAGGCATTCGTGCAAATTAGTTCGTTGACAGAATTTCGTTTGGGTTCTGTTTTTAAGAAGCACCTTGTATATGATGGGCATGATGAATTAAATTGTGTTACAGGTTGATAAAGTCAACAAGAAGGCCATTCTTTTTTTTTATATTTTGCATCTCCCGTGTCTCCGTTTCGCTGCCGTCCGGGAGGATTAAGGCAGCAGGAGGCGAACGTGTCTGTGAGCCGGGTGCAGGGAACCGGCAGCCCGCTCGCGGCGCGCGTTTCTTTGCTGCAGCCCGGGCGTGACGCTCGTGACGCTGCTTCCTTCCAACATGGCGATGGAAGGCCGGTAATGGGGGAGCTCGGTGCTCGGCACAGGAACACCACAGCTCCGGTTACACCGAGCTGCTCACCGTTCCGCCTGCATCGGCGGCACCCTGTGCAGCCCCTCTCTCCTTTTTGGTCGATCGGGCAGGTCTCAAGGGGGGCAGAGAAAAAGAAAGACCAGCGAATAAATTAATAATAATCGGGAAATCCAGCAGGAGAGAGAGTGGGGAGAGAGCCCCCGGCCGCTTTCGAGGGGCCAGCGCGTCATGTATGAAGGGAAAAAGACGAAAAACATGTTTCTCACCAGGGCGCTTGAGAAGATTCTGGCGGATAAGGAGGTGAAGAAGGCGCATCACTCTCAGTTGCGCAAAGCCTGCGAGGTGGCACTGGGTAAGAAAAGACGATTTCACATATTTATAATAAACAACTGTACTGAGGTTAAAATTTGCAAACACGGTGGCGCTTAACTGTAGTTTCCAAATGTAAATAATTTAATGTTTAAATTATGTCTTTATGCATGAATATAGCATAAACACAGGTTTGTGTCAAGCAAGTGCAGGGCCCAAGTCATTTGACATAGTGTAGTATTGTAGCATTGTACTTCCTAGTATCATACACAAAATGCTGGTGGACCGCAGCAGGCCGGGCAGCATCTATAGGAAGAGGTACAGTCGACGTTTCGGGCCGAGACCATTCGTCAGGACTAACTGAAAGAAGAGATAGTAAGAGATTTGAAAGGCGGGGGGGGGGGGGAGAACCGAAATGATAGGAGAAGACAGGAGGGGGAGGGATGGAGCCAAGAGCTGGAAGCTCTTCCTAGTATATTTGTTTAAGTGGGAAAGGTCATTGTTTCCCTTGTAGAATAATAAAATTAGGGGGGAAAAAAAGGATATTGGCAAGGTTCAAGCCAGATGACACTACAAAGTAATTAAGACTATTCTCTTAGACTAAAAGGGGGGAGTGTTTGGAAACTGGAATATTTGTATATCTGCAATGTCATGATGATCAGAAAATACTGGATAATCTTCCCAACTCTACACAGGTATTATAGGAAAGGGAAGGAAGCAAAAGAAAGGGAGAAGACAGTTGCAGTCAATTGATATGTGGATAAGACCTGTAAGGAGTGACAAGTCAATGAATAAGAAGTTTACTTTTATGGTCTCTACAATCTAATCTATAATGGTTTATATTAATTACTCAGAAATGTCAGATCTTTATAACTTTGAAATGTAAAGATAAAGGCTACATAATACTGGATGAGAATGGACAAGGAAGTGGAAACCTTGTGCAGCCTAATGATGCAAGATGACACCAGCTTTTTCAGTTATTTAAATTTGCCAGGAAGGAAATTTATTTGAACATATGAGCAAGTTACTATCACTTACACAAAGTGATTGAAATATTTTGATATGAATTTCTGTGAAATGCAGGCCAAGTTGATAACTAGGGAGATCAAGGTTTTGATGCAGATGTGATTTAAAAAAAAGTGTGCAAAGGCTATGTTGGGATAGGGGTTGAATACTTTGCGATATTCAAAATGTAGAAAAATAGAAGGCTTACTGTCAAAGGATATCAAACCCGTAGGTAAAGCTATCAATGTTTTAATAATTGCTTTTAAGATTGTATTGCATGTTAATTTTAACAATGTTTAATGGTTAACAGCTGAATGCCTGAGTTGTGGTAAAATTTTCAAGGTGGGAAAATGGCAAGGTTGGTAATTATTAATGGGACAAAATATCTTTACTGGAATATGATAAACTATAGAGAATATTGCTTTGCAAATCTCTTCACTGTGTTGATGTTTTGCATAAATGCAAATTGCTTGTGTTAACTTTTTAGAATTTTATATTGCTATCCATGATAAATTAACTAGTACTTTAGCCAGTGTCATTCAGTAGTGCATTTGCTACACATTGCAGATAAAGTCAAGAGAGATGTAAACCAATGTGAATATTGCTATGTGAATTAATATTTTAAAAATAAAAATTCTATGATATTTGCAGCTATCTGTACTTTAGCACACGTTGGCTTAATGTGGATCTTCTCCTTCTCAGTTCATTTACTCAGGTTGACACTGCTGAAACACTTACTAACCAGATCAGCAGTTGGGTAAAATTTTATTAAACAATGCAAACTTTGAGATCATTAGCAAAGAGTTGGGCAGTGTGGTGTATAGTTATATGTCAGATTATTATCCCCGGGAATAGGCCTTGAAGTGATTGTGAATTATTGTAGGTTGATATCTGATTAGGAAGGTCTTGCTGTAGATACTTTTGTTTACAGGTATAGTAAGTAAGTCAAATAACAAGCATAATAACACAGCTGGTGTAGCCTGGCCTCAATTTATCAGAAGGATGGTTTATTGCTTGATTTTTGAAAAAACAAATGAAATTGAATGTACATGTTAGTTGAACAAAATGCTGACTGGGCCTGCACTGTATGGAAATTGTAGACGTTGCTTAGCAAAATTAATAATTCATTTAATCAACCTGTTGGTCTAATACCAAAGCACATTTTTTTAAAGCTTGTTTAACATCTATTGGTTGTTTAGCCATATACTTTCAATTTTACTGTGCTGCAACCTTGTCTCATCAAATTTGAAAACATAGTTTTGGCCCATTGGTTTGCTATAAACTCGTTAGAAATAAAAATGGAATTAATTGTTGAGTGAACAGTTTAATTAGTACCAATATTTCCTCTCACTCCCACCTACTTTAAAAAGTGCATAGCTGTTTTTGTTGAAGGAGCAAGGAGTTGAGGGTTTATTTTGCGGGGAAGGTTTACAATTGATTACACCAGCTAAGCAGATAAAATAGTAGTATCACGTTTCCAATAACAAAAGAAGTTGATGTGTTTCCAATAGTAGAAGAAATTGACAGTATATGTTTTGAGTAATTCTCAGCTCTGCACTAAATTCATCTATTTACTGCACCAGAATTCTATTTCTTACATTTTGCTTGTACTTTAATGATTGCATCTTGCAGTGTTGAGTGCATTTTCAAATTAAATTCAATCCATGGGGTGTTTATGCTCAACCTCCAGTATAGATTTTCAATTTATTTTACTTTTATTTTGGTTAGACTTTTAGCAAGTCAAATAAATTGTTTTAAAATTGTGGAGATTGTGTAGTTTTTTTTTGTGGTGGTGGTTTCTGTAACTGGTGAAGGTGAATCATGTATTGAGATGTGCAAACGGTACAATAAAATATACCAAGCACATGATGGTTTTCTTAGATGTGGCTAGTTAGATTTCCTAGATGAATGTTTACCTTTTTGTTATATCTTAAAGGTTAACAGCCTTTTACTCCTGGATACTTGGGTTATGAATGGGCTTGTTACTTTAAATATAGGAGCTGGAGAAAATCAAAATGAAAATTATATTTATTTCTTAATTCTCCATTTATCGTACTTGATAAACAATACTACTAGGTTCTCTTATAATGCATTGGTAACAAAATCATTTCAATTTTATCTTGAAGATAGGATATAGCATTATACGGACAAATAGTGTAAGCCGACACCAATGTAACCTGATTTCTTGTGCGATACAGAACAGCATTTATATCTTAAAACCACCGAGGACTAGGCAGAAGTGTTGAATTAATTGTGAACAAATGACCTTTGGTGGGATTACACTGAATGTGTTTTGGACACTCTGTCCAAGGTGGCTACCCAGCTTGAGTGAGTGTTTCTGGTTGCAGGGAGCAGACTAAGCAAGCTCTCTACAGTTAAGAAGTGGAGCAGGCTGCATAAGCTACATTGCCCTCGGGTGGCATACCATTGAGATCCCACTCCCAGAATCCTTCAGTCTTTGATGGCTCATTGCTGAGATGTGTGAAACTTACTCAAATCAATTTTTAAAAACATCTAAGTTTAAAAAGCAAAATTAAATTGAATTTAATGATTAAAAGCAAAATAAGTCTAACACTTGCTTTAGTATTTTTTCACTGATTGTCTCCTTTCAAAGTGTGTAATCATAAATCTGAAGGTCCAAATCCACCACTGCTGCATGTAGTAATGGGCTTAATGGTGGAGCAGGAGCAGGGCATCAGATATTATGGCACCTGACCTTGGGCAGGGGCAGGAGCAGGGCATCAGATATTATGGCACCTGACCTTGGGCAGGGGCAGGAGCAGGGCATCAGATATTATGGCACCTGACCTTGGGCTGGGGCAGGGGCAGGGCATCAGATATTATGGCACCTGACCTTGGGCAGGGGCAGGGGCAGGGCATCAGATATTATGGCACCTGACCTTGGGCAGGGGCAGGGCATCAGATATTATGGCACCTGACCTTGGGCAGGGGCAGGGCATCAGATATTATGGCACCTGACCTTGGGCAGGGGCAGGAGCAGGGCATCAGATATTATGGCACCTGACCTTGGGCAGGGGCAGGAGCAGGGCATCAGATATTATGGCACCTGACCTTGGGCAGGGGCAGGGCATCAGATATTATGGCACCTGACCTTGGGCAGGGGCAGGGGCAGGGCATCAGATATTATGGCACCTGACCTTGGGCCTGTTTATTTGGTTGAGTGCTGGATGCTCTGAACTGAATGGCTGAGGGCCTGAGTTGTTGATTATCAGCCAGCTTAATTTGGCCCAATGTTTTGTGATTTTTCCCACCCTTCCCCCATTTAGGAAAATCACAATCTTCAGCTGTGACCTGACAGTATCGATCAGACATCAATTGTTTTGCTTATTAGGTATTGATTGAACTTTGTTGTAATCCATGCTGCAAAGGATGCATTCTGTTACAAATGGGAAGCAGGATAGTTACTTTCTTTCTCTCTGATTTTTGAGGGGGTGTCAGAGTAAAATATCCATGCAAAACCCAGAAATACAGAATACAAAGTAATTTTGGAGATGTCTGTACAACAATTCTGTTGAATAATTCCTTGTTCATTGGAGGTAAAAATGAGTATATATGAATTTTTAAATTAAAGTTGTTTGCTAAATCCATTTGTTTTATATTTCAGTATACAAAATTCTGTATAGTCTAAGCCACATTTTGTCTTTGTTATCATATCACTTCATCAGTGATGAATGTTAGCCTTGATTTGTAACTGTACTTTATCAGTGAATTAATGACTTTTTTAAAGTAAAGTAATTACCTGATGGCACTTGTTTAATTCAATGTTGGTAACCCTGCTATTTATGTCAACCTTGTTGTAAAGCTGGAAGAGCTGGATGTGAAGTGATCGAACTGGTCAGCTCTATTTGTACTCTCTATTTTGGGTCTCTGGCATAAACTGACTTTTGTATTGCTGTGTACAGATGCAGCTCAGAGTCGAAGTGACCTTTAAGAAGGATGTAGCTCTATGAAGCTAATAGTCACAAGTAAACAATCTCTGGCCTCATGGGGGAATGATGAGGAGAGAGGAAACTCAGGATATGATTATTATAGATTGAGATTGTGTTTACTAACACATTGTATCAGATTAGTTTATGCCAATTACAATAATTTAGTGGAACATAGCAATAGAAATATAGTATAATCAGGATTCATCTTAAATTGGGTTTTGTTTATTTTCTATGAAGTATTTTGTCTTAAAAATATAACCATGATGAGGACTGGAAACAAAATCTTGATCCATTAATCTATGTATTGCGGCATTGCTGACTATTTAGGTGTGGCAGTTTAACGATAAACAATGGATATTAGTGACTTTGGTAAATGGACAAACTATATCCAAGTACAGGAAAAATAAAGGCATGCACCAAAGCAATTTGGAACAAAATTTATTTATATTTTTATTTGGAAATGCAGCACAGGCTAATAGCATAGCAATAGGATGATAATACATATGAATGAGTGGCTGAGGAAGTGGTGCAGAGGGCAGGGTTTCAGATTTCTGAATCATTGGGATCTTTTCTGGGGGAAGGTATGACCTGTACACCAGAGTTCAAGGGGGACCGATATCCTCGCAGACAGGTTTGCTAGAGTTTTTGGGGAGGATTTAAACTAAGTTGCAGGGGGATGGGACCCAGAGTGATCGGGCTGACGATGGGGCAGTTGATATACAAGTCAATACAGTGTGTATTGAGAACAAGGAGGAAGGACAGGATTGGGAAAAATTGCAGTCAGTGAGATGAGTTGAAGTAAATCATGGGAGACATGGGGGCAAAATCGAAAATGGTGATTAGGCACTGGACTGAAAGTGTTATATTTGAATGTAATCAGTATACAGAATGAGGTAGATGATCTTGTAGTGCAGTTAGAGGTTGGTAAGAATGACGTATGGACATCACTGAGATGTGGTTGAAAGATGAATATCCAAGGACAAACCTTGTATCAAAAGGATAGGCAGGTAGACGGAGGGAGTGGGGTGACTGTGTTGCTAAAAATGAAATCAAAACCTTAGAAAGAGGTGATATAGTATTGGAAGATGTCAAATCCTTGTGGGTAGAGTTCAGAAACTGCAAGGGCGAAAAGACCCTTAATGGAATTATATATACAGGCCCCCAAACAGTAGCCAGGATGTAAGATATAAATTTCAACTGGAAATAGAAAAGGCATGTAATGACGGCAATATTACAATAATCATGGGGGATTCCAATATGCAAGTAATTAGGAAAACTAGGTTAGTGCTGGATCCCAAAAGAGGGAATTTGTAAAATGCCCATGAGATGGCTTTTTAGAGCTACTTGTAGTTGAGCTCACTAGGGGAAAAGCAATTCTGGATTGGGTGTTGTGTAATGAACCAGATTTGATTTGGGAGCTTAAGGTAAAGGAACCCTTAGGAGACAGTGATCATAATATGATAGATTTCACCCGGCAGTTTGAGAGGGAAAGGCTAGAATTAGATATGTATCAGTATTCAGTGGAGTAAAGGGAATTACAGAGGCAGGAGAAAGGAGGTGGTCAAAGTTGATTGGAAGGGGACACTAGCAGGATATTTGGCAGAACAGCAATGGTTGGCGTTTCTGAGGGCAATTCAGAACATGCAGGATAGATGCATCCCAAAGATGAAGAAGTATGCTAAAGGAAGAGTGAAGCAACCGTGGCTGACAAGGGAAGTGGAACAGCATGAAAGCAAAGGAGAGGGCATATAATACAGCAAAAATTAGTGAGAAGTTTGAAGATCGGGAAGCTTTCAAAAACCGACAGAAGACAACTAAAAAAACATAAGGAAAAAAAAGATTAAGTATGAAGTTAAGCTAGCCAATAATATCACAGAATATTGATATATCTATCCCATCATCTCCCACCCTCAGTTTAATCCTAGCCTAAACACAGGAGAATTTACAATGACCAATTAATTTACCAACTGGTACGTCTTTGGAATATGGGAGGAAACAGGAGCACCTCGAGGAAATCCACACAGTCACAGAAAGAACATGTAAACTGCTTGGAGGCAGTGGTGGGACCCAGGTCACTGGTACTATAAAGCATTTTGCTTATCACTGTTTTACCGTTCAGCCCCATATGTTCTGGTTTTCTCAGATATATAAAGAGTAAAGGAGGCGAGAGTGGATATTGAACTGGTGGAAAATTGCGCTAAAGAGATAGTAATAGGAGATAAAGAATTGGTGGATGAAATTAATAAGTATTTTGTGTCAATCTTCACTGTGAAAACACTAGCAATATGCCAGAAATTGAGTGGGAAGTTGGTCAGAAGTGTGTGTTGCTGCTTTATTGGGGAAAAGATGCTTGGAAAGCTGAAATCGATGAAGGAATATAAATCACCTGGACCAAATGGACAACACCCCAGGGTTTTGAAAGAGGAAGGTGAAGAGATTGTGGAGGCATTAGTAATGATCTTTAAGGAATCAATGGATTATGGTATGTTTCCAGAGGATTGGAAAATTGCAAATGTTACTCCATTCTTTAAGAAGGAAGGGAGGTAGAAGAAAGGAAATTATAGGCCAGTTAGCCTGATCTCAGTAGTTGGGGAGATGTTGAAGTACATTATTAAGGATGAGGTTTCTGGGTACTTGGAGGCATGTAATAAACTAGGCTAAAGTCAGCATGGTTTCCATAAGGGGAAATCATGTTTGACAGATCTATCGGAATTCTTTGAGGAAATAACAGGCAGAACAGACAAAGGAGATTCAGTTGATGCTGTTTTCTTTAATTTTCACAAGGCTTTTGACAAGATGCTGCACATGAGGCTGCTTAACAAGATAAGAGCCCATGGTTTTACAGGAAAGAAAATAGCATGGATAGAGTTTGGTTGACTACAGGAGCCAAAGACTCGGAAAAATGGGGGCCTATTCTAGTTGGCTACTGGTTACTAATGGTTCACAAGGGTTGTTATTGGAACTGCTTCTTTTCATGTTACAGGTAGCCCCCCGTTTTCTGAACGTTCACTTTATGACACCTCACTGTTACAAAAGACCTACATTAGTTACCTGTTTTTGCTAACAGAATGTGTTTTCACTGTTACAAAAAAAGGCAGCGTGTGCCCCAAACAGCCAAGCTCCTCCCCCGGAACTGCATTCTAGCCGGCATTGCTTAAACACGTGCTTTATCTCGATTTATTTTGTGCATCCGTTAGCAAGATGAGTTCTAAGGTATCGGAAAAGCCTAAGAGAGCTCGTAAGGGTGTTACACTTAGTGTAAAACTAGACATAATTAAGCGTTTCGATCGCGGTGAACGAAGTAAGGACATTGTCCTCGCGTTGAACTTGCCTGCGTCCACCATTCGCACTATATATACTGCAGAGAGAAAGAATTTTGAAAGCTTCCAATGTTACTGTTGGTTCTGCTTGTAGCAAAGTGGTCTGTCTTAGTCGGCATCCAATAATGGATAAAATGGAAAGTCTATTGTTTGAGTGGATTGATGGGTGTACAAAGCCTGGTGTTCCGTTAAGTTTTCTTATACTTAAGGAGAAATCAGTCAGTCTTTTTAATAAACTGAAACAGAAAGCACTGGACGCTGGTGATGAAAGTGTTGCGAAAGTGGAATTTAAAGGTAGTCATGGGTGGTTTGATTGGTTTCTGAGGCGAGGGCAGCTTCATAGTTTAAGCAGTGGTCCCCAACCTCCGGGCCACGGATGGATACATTGCCACGAAGAATGCAGTGGTGCAGCGGTAGTCAGAACGCACCCAGCACATCTTTAAGAAAAGAGCTGAAATAAACAAGTTAATCCCTTACTCACTCTTCCTTCAGTTAGTCCTGACGAAGGGTCTCGGCCTGAAACGTCGACTGCGCCTCTTCCTATAGATGCTGCTTGGCCTGCTGCGTTCACCAGCAACTTTGATGTATGTTGCGTTAATTAATTAGGTGCTGCCCAGCATGTAAATGTCGGCCCAGATCAGAGGCGATTGCCGATTGCGTCAGGTGGTTACTCGTATAAGCAAGTGTTTAACTGTGACAAAACTGCAACTTATTGGAGTCTTCCCGATTCCGGTAGGTGAAACTACTCTGTACTGTACATACATTATTTCTACTTTATATGGGCTGTGTGTTTTTATGTGTTATTTGGTATGATTTAGCAGTTTCATAGCTTAAAGGTTACTGGAGAGTGTGTTTCTACTGAGAGCGCTTGCGCCATGTTTTTGCCAAGAGTGCTGCCGTGAGATTTTCGCTGTGCTAGACAGTGCTGCAGAAAAGTATTTCTACTTTATATAGGCTGTGTATTTATCATATCATTCCTGCTTTTACTATATGTTACTGTTATTTTAGGTTTTGTGTGTTATTTGGCATGATTTTGTAGGTTATTTTTTTGGGTCTGGGAATGCTCAAAAATTTTTCCCATATTAATAAATGGTAATTGATTATTCACTTTACGACATTCCGGCTTATGAATTGTTTCACAGGAACGCTCTACCTTCGGATAGCGGGGGAAACCTGTATATGTCAACGATTTGGATGGCGGATTTGGTGGTTTTGTGACAAGTTTGCAAACAATACAAAGATAGGTGGAGGGGCAAGTAACATTGAGGAAGCAGGGAGTATGCAGAAGGACTTAGACAGATTGGGAGAATGGGCAAAGAGTGGCAGATGGAAAATAGTGTTGGAAAGTGTATGGCCATGCACTTTGGGAGAAGGAATAAAGGTGTAGACTATTTTCTAAATGGAAAGAAAATTCAAAAATCAGAGGTACAAAGGGGCTTGGGAATTGTTGTGCAAGATTCCCTAAGGTTAACTTGCAGGTTGAGTCGGTGCAGTGTTATCATTCATTTTGAGAGGATTAGAATGTAAGAGCAAAGATTTGATGCTGAGGCTTTATAAGACATTTATTTGTCAGACTGCTCTTGGAGTATTGTGAGCAGTTTTGGGCCCCTTATCTAAGAACAGATGTGCTGGCATTGGAGATGGTCCAGTGAAGGTTCATGAGAAGGAATCCAGGAATGAAAATGTTAGTGTATGAGGAGCTTTTGACTCTGGGCCTGTACTCACTGGAATTCAGAAAAATGAGGGGTGACCTCATTGATACCTATCTAATGCTGAATGGCCTCAAAACAGTGGATGTGGAGAGGATGTTTCCTGTGGTGGGGAGTCTAAGACCAGAGTGTATAGCCTCCATAGAGGGATGCCCATTTAGAACAAAGATGAGAAGGAATTTCTTTAGCTAGAGGGTGCTGAATCTGTGGTATTCGATATTGCAGACAGCTGTGGAGACCAAGTTATTGAGTATATTTAAAGCGGACATTAATAGTTTCTTGGTTAATCAGGGCGTCAAAAGCTACGGGAAGAAGACAGGAGAATTGGATTGAGAGGGATAATAAATGGACCATGATGGAATGGCAGAGCAGACTCGATGAGACAAATGGCCTAATTCTGCTCCTGGTTCTTCTGTTCTAATAAAGAAGTTGCAGATCCAGTTGCAGAGGGATTTCATAGGGCCAGATCATGAAGTTGATGATGTATTTGGAGGGCACAATTATTGAACATCAAGCTGTAGCTGGTAAACAGCAACTTGACATGTG
Source organism: Mobula hypostoma (assembly GCF_963921235.1). NCBI lineage: Eukaryota > Metazoa > Chordata > Chondrichthyes > Myliobatiformes > Myliobatidae > Mobula > Mobula hypostoma. The sequence goes on along the minus strand of NC_086097.1, from coordinate 218,306,942 downwards.
TTTCTGAAGCATTTCATTTTGATTAATTTATGTGCCTCCATCAGTAATCATTGAGGCAGGATGTTGAACTCGGAGTTGCAGACTCATCCTGAAATCCTTGGGTGGGGGGGAGGGGGGAAGTGGGGCTCGTGTGGGTGTGTCCTCGGTTTAAGTGTGCATAAAAGACATTGATCTTGTCCAACAGTGATGGATCAAAGCTCAAAGTAAATTTATTGTGTTACGTACCCCGTAACTGGGTTGCCAAACCAGCAGAAATGGATCACTCAGTTGGAGTCTGGATTACTAGAACTAAGAAAGTTTTATTAAAGAAACAAGCAACACAGTAATCGAAAGGATAATAAATGCAACAGTTCAGCAATGATAAACACACGTGCACAGAATTAAGATAACAGCATCAATCAAGCTCTATCGTTGTCTAGGGGTAAATGACCAAATTTCAAAGTGACACAAAAGTTCAGTCCAATTTAGTTCAGTTCGCAGTAATCGTTGCCATGGCGATGGACAAAGTGGGGGGAGAGAGAGAGAGAGAGAGAGAACGGGAACGACTGATCATTCAGAAACGGCTTCCACTCACAGACCGGTGAGATTTGCTCACAAGCAGCTTTTGGGCAGGTCCTTGGTGATGTCACCTGAGGTCACCGACTGTGACCCCTCCTCCAGATGCGGTCGATCCTCTGCAGTGAACCCGGCACCCAAGCAAGGGCGGACACACACCGGGTTCCCGCTGATCGTACCTTTCCACCCTGTGCGTTGTCCGGTACTTCCCACCGACTCGTGAGAGGTGCACCGCTTCCAGGGTCTCGTTACCTCGGGTGTCGTGTGTCCTGCCTTAGCGAACCTGTCCCTTTTTATCCCCCTGCTGGGGTATCGCCTGTCCATCACTTCAAACAGTTCAGGGTTCAAAGGGGGAGCCGCTCCAGACAGCTCTCCACACATCTCCAGGTGCTGTTTCATTGTGTCCCTTATCTCTCTCTTGAAGACAGGTGGCAGACCAACTGCTGATCACATAGGACAGCTAACATCTTATCTATGTGTATTCTCGTCACAATTGACAAAGTACATGCATGTCACCACGTACAATCCTAAGATTCGCTTTCTTCAGTGCCTGCTCATTAAATCCATAATAGAATAACAACCATAATAGGACCCTTGGGGAACAGTGATCACAATATGATCGATTTCACATTGAAATTTGAGAGGGAAAAAATAAAATCCAATGTGTCGCTATTTCAGTGGAATAAAGGAAATTACAGTGGCATGAGAGGGGAACTGGCTGAAGTTGACTGGAAAGGGACATTTGCAGGAAGGACAGCAGAGCAGCAATGGCTGGAGTTTCTGCGAAAAATGAGGGAAGTGCAAGACAGGTATATTCCAAGTAAGAAGAAATTTTTGTGGAAGAAGGACATGACCATGGCTGACAAGTAAAGTTAGAGCCAAAGTAAAAGCAAAATAGAGGGCATACAAGGAAGCCAGACCTAGTGGGAAGATAGAGGATTGGGAAGCTTTTAAAAACTTGCAGAAGGAAACTAAGAAGGTCATTAGGAAGAAAAAGATGAATTATGAAAAGAAGCTGGTGACTCATATCAAAGAAGATACTAAAAGCTTTTTTAAGTATATAAAGGGTAAAAGAGAGTCAAGGGTAGATATATGACCATTACAAAATGATGCTGGAGATATTGTAATGAGAGATGCAGAGATGGCAGAGGAACTGAATGCATATTTTGCATCAGTCTTCACAGTGGAAGACGTCTGCAGTCTACCGGACATTCAGGAGTGTCAGGGAAGTAAAGTTTGTGCAGTGAAAATTACGACTGACAAGGTGCTCAGGAAACTTAGTGGTCTGACGGCATATAAATCTCCTGGACCTGGTGAAATTCACCCACGGGTTCTGAAGGAATTAGCTGGATTTTTTTGCTACGAGCGGCTATGGAGGCTAAGTCATTGGGCGCATTTAAGGCAGAGATAGATAGGTTCTTAATTAGCCAGGGCATCAAAGGGTATGGGATGAAGGCAGGGGAGTGGGGATGACTGGAAGAATTGGATCAGCCCATGATTGAATGGCAGAGCAGACTCGATGGGACGAATGACCTACTTCTCCTGTATCTTACGGTCTTACGGAATCAATGAATGACTGCAGCAATTGGGTATTCAAACAGTGTGCACAAGATAACAAATTAAGCAAATACAAAAGGAAATTATAAATAAGCAATAATAGCAAGATACTATATAAGTAATCCTTGAAAGTGAGTCCATAGATTGTGGAAACATTTCAATGCTGGGGCAAGTGGATTTGAGTGAAGTTATCCCCTTTTGGTCCATAAGCCTGATGGTTGGGGGGTAATAACTATTCCTGGACATGGTGGTTTGACTCCTTCCTGATATTTATGCAAACCAGTCCACCATGGAGTAATATTATACAAGCCCTGCCACAGCTGTTGGACATACATCTGTGACTTTTGTTTAGTCCAAAATTACCTCTTTGTACTCTTGATTGCCTTCCAGAAGCCATACCTGGATTTATTAAAGGACTCTGGGTCATCAGTCCTAAACATTTTTACAACTCTAGCCTTCAGCATATTATGAATCTCCTAATTCGTCCATGGCTTCTGATTTTGGAAGATTCAGTGTTTTATTTTTGTGGGTATGTACTTGTCAATATGGATGCTGATAGGTTGGTGAAGATTCTTGAACATTTAGTTAGATCTGCTGAATAATCCTTGAGCATGGTCAGTCCACTAAACCATCCCGAGTAAAGTCTCCCACTGTGATGTGACAGTCATTCGGATACACTGCTTTGCTGTTTTTTTATATGCCATTTAGTTCCTTGAGTGCTAGCTTGATGTCTTAGACTTCAGTCAGGATGACTTCTGCAGTAAGATCAATGGTTTGCACTTCACTGTCAGATGTTCCAGGTTGTAGGAGCAGGACGAGACCGCTGTGTCAATATATCGTGGCTCATTTATCAAAAAGCAGACATTATGGCCTTTTCCCTTACCCAATGCTGCCATCTGGCCTATACTGTGGATTGTAAAACCCCCAGACTAGAACACCACAGGATTCTGGTTAATTGGGACACATACATTTTGGACCAATTAAGCAGCTACTACAATTAGCTATGGTCATGGAAATAGTTAAAATGGTATAAAAAAAAAGACAAACTGAGTAATAAATTATTTATTTAAATGAAATTAGAACACTACCAATACTACTGCAGTACTATAAAACTGTTTTAGTTCCCAATACCTATTGACAGAGGAATTCATCCATGTCACGTTCTTTTGACTGTAATCAGGACAGATTATGGACTGTCGTCATACAAAGCTGTTGATAATTGCATCCTCGATATTCATTTTCATTGTAGCATTCAAGTTTATTGTCAATATCTTCAAATTCTTCATAGTCCCTAACTTGTTGAAATTGTGAAATTGTTTCATTTTCACTCCTAGCCCTTTCTGGCATCTCCAAGCCTGATTGCTAGAAACCACAGTGAGCGAAACAGTTCTGAATTATCTTGCTGCTTATTTCTTGCCACTGTTAGTGACAAAAATCACTGTTTTTTGAACACCAACACACGCAACTGATACTATTTAAAGCTGTTTACTCGAAGTAGTGTTGTGTCTAACAATCACGCAAATGCATGTGACTTTCGCTAGCTAGAAACTGTTTGGCATAGCCTTCTGTCCCAATTAAGCGGCATAGTGTTCCAAATAAACAAAGGAAAATTTGGCAATTTTCCCAATTACTTTTTGTGTTTTAAGAATTGTCTGAAAAAGCGGCTGCACCCTGATTAACTGATGACCCAATTAACTGGAATCCACTGTATATGTAGATTGTAATGTAAAGGAAGCTTGCAATTCTACAAAAGGCTCTAGGAATCTGCTTGAAGCAACAGTAAAGGAAGAAAACTTGGAGTTTTCAGAATGTCATGGGGGGGGTGGGGTGGAATGAGAGAAATTTTTCTTAGGTTATCCTAAAACACTGAATGGGAAATGCAGGGCATTTAAAGTGCAGTTGCAGTCATCATGTAGTAACTTTCTGTAGCCAGTTTACAAGCTCTCACAAAGCAATGTGATAATTACTAGTCTGTTCCTTGAAGTTGAAGAAAGAACAATGTAAAGGGTAATACCCTTGTTCCTTCTTGAAGTTGTACAATAGGATCGTGTGCATCCACCGAAGAGAGCAGATAGGATTTTAATTTAACAACCCTCTCTTACAGTTCAGCTAGGGCTGCTATCAGTCCAATATTGTTCGGCGTTTCCTGTACCAAAAAAGAAATTTGGCTGCAGACATGATTTTGATATAGGACATCAATTTTCCACATATGCAGAGTATAGAGGATAATCAGACAGATGACAGACCAGAAATCATCAGGCTAGGCCAAACACCATAAAAGAAGCATCCATGATGTAACCACTTTTTTGCTGGTGGGGGTGGAGGGGGGTGCGTTGCCTTTCTGCTGCTTGTGTGTGGGAGAGGGAGTGTTGGGGGGACCTTGTATAGCTGCAAACCAAATTTGGAAGTACTGTACTTAGATTTCTTAATGAATGTTGTTCTTATTATAGAATGCTTCCTTCACTACATATCTGATGCACCTGTTCTTCTACTTGTGCTGATACCGTTGACTTGGCTTACTTTATTCAGTCTCCTCCAGTTATGGGGCAACTTCACCAGGAGTGGCAAGGCTTTATGCATCATCAGACTTGTGAGGTGGTGGAGTCCATTTATTGGTGTTTTGTTAACAATTGCAGTATCAGTGTTCACATCCTTCCCATTGCTTCAATGGTTCAACATCACAGTCCAGAAGCCTTGAATACTGCTGCCTCTTGCACCTCTGAAAGGAAGCTGAATCTGGAGCAGAAAGGAATGAGAGTGAGAATGCTTGAGAGTTAGTTTAGAGGTGGTGTACTTGTATGCAAGCTCTTAAGTCATAGAAACAGGTTCTTCCTCCCACCTATTCTAGCTGACTGTGTACCCATTTACAATAATCCTGTTTATCAGGTTTCAGAAGTCTGCTCTATGAAAAGTTTCTTATATATATCTCATCATTTTGTATACCTCTATTAATTTTTCTCTTAGCTTCCTCCACTCAAAGGAAAATAAATCTAATCTGTCCAGATTGTCCCTATAAATGAAACATTCCATTCCAAGCAACATCATGCTAAATCTCTTGTGCGTCTTCTCCGTTGCGATCACATACTTGTACCACGTCAGCTGTGACTTAACCAAAGTTTTCTAAGCACCCATGCTCTTCTATATCCAACTAATGAAGGCCAGCATTCAATATCTCTTCTCATCCCTTGCCCTACCTTTTGGGATCAGTGGAATGTCCATCATTTTGTTTGCAGTTCTCTGTCATTCATGATGTATGTCCCATCCATATTTGACCTCCTAAAAGGCATCACCTTGCACTTGTTGGGATCAATTTTCATCTGCCGTTACTCCATGTCCTAAAGCATAAAATCTCTTTTTTAATTATTCCAATCTGGGATGGTGTAGGTTAGTTGAAGAAATTGTGTGTGCATAAATTTATGGGGCTAGTGATACACTTGAGTCAAATCCAAGCCACAAGTTATCCCTTATGGAGATAAAGTGACCTCTGCATTAGGTAGGGGAGAAGTTTGCGTTCCTAGAAATATGATCCTTGCCACGATTTTTCTGAAACAGAAGCTATGCATTTTGTGAATGTTTCAAGAAATGTTAGTGGAAAAGAAACTTCCTTTCTATATAAATTCTGTGAGTGAATTGTATTCCATTTCTCAGATATTTTGGTATTGATTTGTGGTTTCTGCAAGGTTGAATTTGTTATCTGAAATTCACAATGTTATCAACCTCAGTTCAGTTTTCCATCACCACTGAACTGGAATTACTCAATATTTTATACTTGGGTCCCTATGGTAGTACCTTTTATCATTAACATTCTGATTTGATAAGAGTGCTATTATATGATTTCAGCAAACAATTAAATATTTTGAAATGTACTCATTAATATGATGCATGGAAACTTGGCTACTAATTTCACAATGTGATAATGCAAACTCGTTAATAATCATTTAAACTGGCCCTGCCTGGTGAAAGATAATTATTGGACAAGCCATAAGATAATTGGCCTGTCCGAGGAAATTTAATGCTAAACTGTTAGATCTCAAGACGAAATGGAAGCTGGCTCGGGTGATTGCCAGGACAGAGGAACAGGGTATGAGCCACGTTGCACCAGGAACAGAAATACTGAGGGCACTTTGCACCTGATGACCTTGTTTTTTGCCTGCTATCGAGAAACTATCACTTCTGTATCCCCAATTTTTGTTGAACTTTTCTTAATCACTCCAAACAATTTTTACGTACCTTGGCTCCTCCAAATCAGATTCGCAGTAGCTTCAGATAGCCAGTTGACAGTGGTGAACGTTGGATCGGTGGGGCTAGTTGCCAAAGAGTATGGTCTTGCTCTTCCTACAGTTGATTTTAGCCTTCAAGGCTAGCTCAAAATGTTCGCAGATGTGAATCAATCTGTCAACCGATGTTGAATCCAACTGAAAATGGTAGCATTGTCAGGAACAATATTATAATAAAAACAAAATGTTGGAAATGAGTCTGGCAGGAGCATTGGAGGGAAAGGCCAAATCAATATATCAGGCTGATGACTGGTATCAGATTTTGAAATCATATGTATTTTAAATTTTAGAGAGGTAAAAAAATACAGAGAGATACAAAGGACTGTCTCTGACAGGGAATCCCGAAGACATTGATGGCATCTACTCAGATGATTTGTCAGGAGAAGACACAAACACAAATGACGAAAATAGAGGAGTGAGGGGGACGAGAAGGAAATGGTAGAGATGCAAGACGTTGATCAGAAGATCTGAAACAAAAATAGAGAATGCTGAGAACTCTCAGCAAACCAAGCAGAATCTACAAAAAGAAGAGCCAGTGCCCTTGATTGAATTCTTTACAGCAAAGCTTTTTAGTTTCAACATATGCAGGAAAGGGTGCAAAGAAGATCAATGAAAATATATCCAGGACTGACTACAGATGTGAGATTCAGAAGGTGGTTGGGCAGGCTAGAAGTTTATTCATTTGACTAAGGGATGACCTTATAGATGGGTATAAAATGATTGAGGGCATATATTAGGTGAATCCACAGTCGATTACCCAGGGAAAGAGCATGGAAAAACTAGAGAACACTGATTTAAATTGAAAGGGTAAAGTTTTTTAAAGGGATTTCAGAACATCTTTTTCATGCATGGGGTGGTGCATATATGGAACAAAGTTCAAGATAAATTTATTGTCAGAGTACATATTTGTCACTATATACAACCCTGAGATTCATTTTCATGCAGGCAAAAATAGTACCTAGATGATGGATGCTGTTTTCCTACAATGGCCCTCTGTGTAGATGTGCTCAGTGGTGGGGAGTGTTTACCAATGATGGACTGTGCCATATCCACCACCTTTTGTAGGCTTTTCTATTCAAGGGCATTGGTGCTTCTGTACCAGGCCATGATGCAAACCGTCAATACATTCTCCAGCATACATGTATAGAAGTTTGCCAGAGTTTTAGATGGCATGCTGAATCTTCGCAAACTTATAAGAAAGTAGATGTGCTGCTGTGCTTTCTTCGTAATGGCGTTACGTGCTTGACCCAGGACAGATCATCTGAAATGATAACACCAAGGAATTTAAAGTTGCTGACCATCTCCACTTCTGATATCTCAATGAGAACTGGCTCATGGACTCAGGTTTTCTCCTCCTGAAATCAATAATCAGCTTCTTAGTCTTGCTGACATTGAGTAAAAGATTGCTGTTGTGGCACCACTCAGCCAAAATTTTAATCTCTCTCCTATACGTTGATTCCTCATCACCTTTGATCCAATGCTGTCATCAGCAAATTTAACTGTGGCCTTGGAGCTGTGTTCAGCCACACAATTATAAGTATAAAGTGAGTAGAGCGGGTGGAGGGGCGCTAAGCAGAGAACCTTGTGGTACACCTGTGAGCTGATGGAGATTGTGGAGGAAAAGTTGATGCCAAACCAAACTAATTTGGGTTTGCAAGTGAGGAAATTGAGGATCCATTTACACAAGGTGGTATTGAGGCCAAGGTCTTGAAGCTTATTGATTAGTTTTGAGGGGATGATAATATTGAATGCAGAGCTAAGTCAATAAAGAGTATCCTGATGTATGCATCCTGGCTGTCCAGATACTCCAGGGTTCAGTGAAGAGCCTTTAAAATGGTATCTGCTATTGACTTGCGACGGTAGACAACTTTGAGCGGATCCAATTTGCTTCTCGGACAGGAGTTAATGTTTCTTCAGCAATATCTCACAGCACTTCATAGTGGAAGTAAGTACTACTGAATGATAGTACTTTGAGGCAGGCTACCACATTCTTCTTGGGCACCAGTACAATTGAAACCAGTTGATCAGTTCAGGTCATTAGTATCTGGCCAGTACCCCATCTGGGCTAGATGCTTTCCACGGGTTCGCCTTCATGGAGGATGCTCCCTGAGGAAGTATGTAAGGTAGGTTCAGTAACATTTAAAAGTCAGGTGGAAGCTATATAAAAAGGAAAGTTTTAAAGGGATATTGGTCAAACACAGGCAAATGTAATTAGCTTAGATAAGCATCCTGGTCAGCAAATAAAATGGCTCTGACTAACTTGATTGGAAAGATTGGTAGTTTTTCTGCTTTACTTGTATATTGTTTTTGTTTATACATATTTGCACTTTGTAGTGAGTTAATTTTGCTTGTACAATAGCTTGCATGAAACATTTAATTTCTTAAATAGTATATGTTATGCTGCAAACAACGTGTGCTTGCCTTTTTGGCATAAGCTCTCTAGGTGTCTTAAAAAAAGTACATTGGAACAAAATTTTTAGACTGCAACTACCAAAGGTGTAGCAGCAGAGTAGAACAGCTGTGAGTAAATTTCTGGCTTATGTTTTATAACACTTGAGCTAATTGGAAACAACAAAGTTCATCATCTGTCCATGATACAGAATGTATTGGATAATGACCACATTAAATGTGCGATTTCACAGCAAATGATCGTCAGTATTCTTTTTGGTGCAGGCTTAACATAGACACTTTTCTGTCCTAGGGCTGATGGATGCGAAGTATGTCAAAAGTTTTTGCATTAATATCAGATATCCTTTTTAACCCAAATATTACTATTTGTTAAATTTGCCTGCTGGAATTATTTCAAATCCACAGATAGTGAAAAGCACAAGAGAAAGTTGTGTAATTTTCATTAGCTTTAATATTTGTGTTATGATAGTTAAAATTAGCAGGAAGACAGTGGAAATAATGACTAGTTTTCAAAATGTAGTCCAGGTTAGAACTTGAGTTTTTTATCTGCCTTTATTTGTAATCATCTGGATGATTAATCACTTCAGAAGTATTTGGGGAAAAAACCTTACGTTGTCATATTGTTAATTTTAATTCATATACAGCAAATTAAAAATTTTGGTGAGGTAAATCAGTGTCCTTATTTTTCCTTACCACCATGTGGGTGCTGAAACAGCCCTTCCAAATGAGGCAGAGATTCACGTGCACTTCTTTCAGCATATTCTATGCACTCAATGCTCACAAAGTGGCCTCTTCTATATTGGTGACTTTTGTAGAGCACTTGTACTCTGTTTGCAACACCATCCTAAGCTTCCAGTTGTATGTCGTTTCAATTTCCCTTTCCATTCTTACACAAACTTGTCTGTCCTCGGCCCACTCCACTGCCACAGTAAGGTCAAATGCAAACCAAAAGGACTGCACTTCAGAGTCCATTTGGTTGCTAGAGCTGAATGATATGAATATCAATTTTTCCAAATTTCTGTCAATTAACTTCTATGTTCGTTTCCTAAACCTGCTTGTCCACCCCAAGTAGCTCTTCCATTATTCACTTTTTCCATTAGTACCCCTCCCCTCACAAACGCCGCTTCCACTTCTGCGTTTACCTGGATTTTTTTTTTCTGTTGGCTCACCTTTCTTATCCGTTCTCTCATTATTTGGTCTCTCTTATTACCTGTCAACCTATATCTCAACGTATTTCCCTTCTCTTCTCGCAACTGGATCCATCTACCCATTATTTCCACACCCACCCCCTAATCTGGTTCCACTTTTTACCTGTCAGCTTCTGTCTGGCCCTTCCTTCTCACTAATAAACTGGCCATCTTCCTTCTGGATTCTGTCTTGTTCAGTCAATGCTTTACTTTGCCTCCACAGATGCTGATCGGCTTTCATTCCGCTGATTTCTACCATTATTTTATTTTTGTCCAGATTCCAATCTTTTGTGTCTCTAAGCTAGTTTACTTTTTTAGTTGAAATGAAGTCACTGAAATGAGCAGTGTGACATAATGTTTCTTGTCACCATTTGCTTGAGTGAGGAAGGAATATCACTTTTTACTATTTGCATTGTCTAATTCCTTATCTGTGACTCTTTGATTGCATTTGTTAAAATATGCCCCTCACGTTGCTCTTTCTGTTCCATCTGTCGGTCTGTATATTTGAAGTTCACATTTTCTTGTGTTGATTTAATGTAATGGCTTATAGCCAATTTATGATAGATTGAACTTCTTTACTTGCACTCGTGTTCCTTGGATTTGCTGATAGCTTTGGTGAAGTACAAATTTGAAATAGTATGAGAAGCACACCATAACTAGGATGGAGAAGTTACTTGCCAGTGAAAATTGAAGAGCATGGATACAGTTAAAACAGTATGTTAATATAGGGTGATTATTCTGATAGCAATATAGCAATCTCTTGTGGAGAAGAAAGGACAGAAATATATAGTAGAAAACTGGGAGGTTGGAGTGAACTGACAAACAAATATCAGAGTGAACAAGCAGTTGGCATTGTGGGTTTCGCTTGTCGAAATTCTCCGCTGCATCTGTTTCCAGTATGCAGCTTTCCATTCCAGGATATCAGAAATGTTCTCCTTCAAAGAATGGGGTTTCTCCTCCTCCATCATTGATACTGTGCTCATCCGCATCTCCTCCATTTTCGGAACATCTGCACTCACCACAGCTTCCCACCGCCTTAAGGACAAGAGGAACCCTATCACTGTTACCTACCTCCCCATGAGCCTCCTCATCTAACACATCTTTCTCCGCAACTTCTGCCTTCTCCAAAGGAATACTGCCACGAAACATATCTTTACCTCCTCCTCCCCCATCCCACTTTCTGCAGGGATCATGGTTCCCTCTGTGATTCCTTTGTCCATTCATCCTTCCCCACTAATCTCCCTCCTGGTACTTAACCGTATAAGCACCAAAGTCCTACACCTGACCATTCACTTCCTCCCTTACCTCCATTCAGGACACCAGGCAGTCCTTCCACGTGAGGCAATGCTTCACCTGCGAATTTGCTGGGGTTATCTATTGTGTCCAGTATTCCAATGCGGCCTCCTCTACATTGGTGAGAGTGGTCGTAAATTGGGGAACCACTTTGTCAAGTACCTCTGCTCCATTTGCCAAAAGCGGAACTTTCCCACGGCCAAACATTTTAATTTTGATTCCCGTTCCTATTCTAACATTCCATAAGACCATAATACATCAGAGCAGAATTAGGCCATTCAGCCTATCGAGTCTTCTCCGCCATTCCATCATGGCTGATCCCAGAGCCCACTCAACCCCATATACCTGCCTTCTCGCCATATCCTTTGATGCCCTGACAGATCAGGAAACAATCAATTTCCGCCTTAAATATACCCACGGACTTGGTCTCCACCGCAGTCTGTGGCGGAGCACTCCACAGATTCAATACTCTCTAGCTAACAAAAAAATCTTCCTTACCTCTGTTCTAAAAGATCGCCCCTCCGTTTTGAGGCTGTGCCCTGTAATTCTGGATACCCCCACCATAGGAAACACACTCTCCACATCCACCCTGTCTAGTCCTTTTAACATTCGGTTAAGTTTCAATGAGATCCCCCTATATTCTTCTAAATTCCAGTGAGTACAGGCCCAAAGCTGCCAAATGCTCCTCATATGTTAACCCCTTCATTCATGGAATCATCCTCGTGAACCTCCTCTGAACTCTGTCAGATAACAACACATCCTTTCTGAGATATGGTGCCCAAAACTGTTGACAATGCTCCATGTGCAGCCTGACTAGTGACTTATAAAGGCTCAGTGATATCTACTTGCTTTTATTTTCTATTTCCCCTTGAAATAAATGTCAACATTGCATTTGCCTTCTTTACCGTTGACTCAACCTGGAAATTAACCTGGGAGTCTTGCACAAGGACTCCTAAGTCCCATTGCATCTCTTATGTTTGAACCTTCTCTCCATTTAGAAATCGTCGTCTCGTCGTCTGAACCCTCAGTGCCTAGGTGGCACATGGGGCCTCCACAAGGGTCTTCCATTTCTGTGGTCTTTCATTCTGCTGCTCGCCGTTACCCAGTTCATGCCTACTTCTTTCAGTTCTGCTTTCACAGATCTTTGCCACATCCATTTAGAAATAGTCCTCACTATTGTTTCTTTTACCAAAATGCATTATCATAATTTCCCAACACTATATTCCATTTGCCACTCCATGTTGGTCCATAGGGTCCTCTTGTGCCACGAGGAGGCCACCCTCAGGGTGGAGGAGCAACACCTTGTATTCCATCCCCCCTCCCCTCTTCTTCCATTTCATACTCTAGTGTCTTGCCTCTTATTTGCTTATCACCTCCCTCTGGTGCCCCTCCTCCTTCTATTTCTCTTGTGATCCACTCTCGTCTCCTATCATTCCTCCTTCTCCAGCCCTTTAACTTTCCTTCTCATTTGGCTTCACCTTCTCGCTATCCTCCTCCTCTCCCCCGCCCCCAACCTTTTTATTCTGGCATCTTCCCCCTTCCTTTCCAGTTCTGAATAAGGGTCTCAGCCAGAAACGTCAACTGTTTATTTATTTTCATAGATGCAACCTGACCTGCTGAGTTTCTTGAAGAAAGCTTGTCTGGTTTCACTGACTCAGTTATTGAGTCCTGTGATGCAACCTCAGACTAAATGTTTGTGATGTCTTCAGTGCAGTGAGCAAAATATATTCATTCTTAATCAAATTTCAAGAGCTCAAAGTAAAGTAAATGTAAAATCAGAGTACGGAATATATCACAATATACAACCCTGAGATTCACTTTTTAGTAGGCATACACAATAAATCCAAGAAACACAAATGGAATCAATGAAGGACCATACCCAACAGAGTAAACAATCAATGAGCAAAAGAGCTACCTGCAATATCGTGCTGTGGCTCACCTGCACCATCTTGCCACTCACATCAAACAGATACGACCCATCTCATCTTTATCCCAGTTACTAACCTGAATAAAAACTTTGTTATTTTGTCATTCGTAGCTTGAATCAGCCAGCATCAACTTCCCACATCCTAAGAAGTTTACTTCTGCTTACTTCTGGTTCATCAAAGTAATACACTACTAAAACATCTTGAAGTAAATTTAAAAACCTGGTCTGTTCCTTGCTCTTGAATTCTGGCTGGTGCTTCTTCTCAGAAAGTATCCACCATGGTCTTTACAAGATGTCAGAGTTGTTTTGAATTAATTAATTGTCAAATGCATGTTTAACTAATGATAGTATGCTTGCTTGTGTTGGCGCGTGGCCAAGTGGTTCAGGCGTCGGTCTAGTGATCTGAAGGTTGCTAGTTCGAGCCTTAGCTGAGGCAGCGTGTTGTGTCCTTGAGCAATGCACTTAACCACACATTGCTCCGAGACGACACCAGTGCCAAGCTGTATCGTCCCTAGTGCCCTTCCCTTGTACAACATTGGTGACGTGAAGAGGGGAGACTTGCAGCATGGGCAACTGCTGGTCTTCCATACAACCTTTCCTAGACCTGTGCCCTGGAACCTTCCAAGGCGCAAATCCATGATCTCATGAGACTAACAGATGCCTATATAAGTATGCTTGCTTAAAGCAGTGTAACAATGAAAAAATAAGAACCAGAATAATTTTCTCTCATTCATACAAATGTCAAACTATTTTTGATATTTTCAAAAATAACCTTATGGTTCCTGAATTATGGTGCTCATCACAAGGGACTAGATTGTAGTCATTTTGAACAGAACAATGCTAAGTACACTCAGAATGCAGTGAAAGAACTTAGTGGATTTTGAATTTTTACAGCGTATTCACTACTTACAGCCCATAAAATCCCTGATCTCTGCTTGTCAATGATTCCTGACTATGATCAACAGAAGGGATCTTTACAGTGCTAAATTTTGTCTTGAATAGTCAGCTGTTGTTAATGGGCTGGTAATCATTTTGCAAAGCGGCTGGTCTCCTGCATTTGAGTTGCCTCTCATCTGTCTTTGCATAGCTGATCCAGTATTGCCAAGGGTGACTATTGCCCTTTGGCCTTGTACTGTCCAAATCATATTAAGATTTCTTGTTTTGAATCAATTACATGAATTGTACACAGTATCATGAAATAACAAACCCAATTAAAATAATAAATGGTAGATCAGGGATGGGGTTAAAAATGGGTAAACTGAGGAACTGCTATTTGGAGTCAGGTGTTCCAGTCAATGAGATGAGATTGGAAGTGTGGGTTGTGGGGGTTCCCAGCCCTATGAAAAAGACACACAAATTCAGCTTACCGACAGAGCCTGCTCTTCTCAAGAATGATCTGTTTATGCACACCATGCCTCGATCAAAACAACTTTCAGAGGACCTTAGAAGAAGAATTGTAGAGATGCAAGAAGCTGGAAAAGGCTGCAAAAATATTTCTAAAGACCTGAGTGTTCATCAGTCCACAGTAAGAGAAATGTGTCCAAATGGAGGAAATTCAGTACTGTTGCTCCTCTCCCGAGGAAAGGTCACACCAAGAGCACAAAGTGCAATGCTGAAAGAGGTGAAAAAGAACCCATGCAAAAGACCTGCAAAAATCTCTAAAACTTGCTAAAGTCCCTGTTTATGTGCCCACTATAAGAAAAATACTGAACAAGAATGGTATTCATGGAAGGACACCATGGAGGACTTCAGGTGGACACAGAGCGACCACTCTCCATTGAACATCGACGACTCCTATGTAGAGATCGTTAAGAGCACCAAATTTCTTGGTGTTCACCTGGCGGAGAATCTCACCTGGTCCCTCAACACCAGCTCCATAGCAAAGAAAGCCCAGCAGCGTCTCTACTTCCTGTGAAGACTGAGAAAAGTCCAGCTCCCACCCCCCATCCTCACCACATTCTACAGAGGTTGTACTGAGAGCATCCTGAGCAGCTGCATCACTGCCTGGTTTGGAAATTGCACCATCTCAGATCGCAAGACCCTGCAGCGGATACTGAGGTCAGCTGAGAAGATCATCGGGGTCTCTCTTCCCACCATCACAGACATTTACACCATACGCTGCATCCGTAAATCAAACAGCATTATGAAGGATCCCACGCACCCCTCATACAAACTCTTCTCCCTCTTGCTGTCTGGCAAAAGGCACTGAAGTATTTGGGCGGTCATGACCAGACTATGTAGCAGTTTCTTCCCCCAAGCCATCAGACTCCTCAATACCCAGAGCCTGGACTGACACCAACCTACTGCTCTCTACTGTGCCTATTGTCTTGTTTATTATTTATTGTAATGCCTGCACTGTTTTGTGCACGTTATGTAGTCCTGGGTAGGTCTGTAGTCTAGTGTAGTTTTGTGTTGTTTTACGTAGTTCAGTGTAGTTTTTGTATTGTTCATGTAGCACCATGGTCCTGAAAAACGTTGTCTCGTTTTTACTGTGTACCGCACCAGCAGTTGTGGTCAAAATGACGATAAAAAGTGACGATAAAAAGTGACGATTTGACTTGACTTGAAGAAACCACTGCTCTATAAAAAATAACATTGCTACATGTCTCAAGTTTGCAGAAGAACACCTGGATGTTTCACAGTTTTTCTGGGACAATTTTCTGTAGACAGATGAGACAAAAGTTGAACTTTTTGGCAGAAAAGCTGTGTTTGGAGAAAAAGGGGCACTGCACACCAACACCAAAACCTCTTCCCAACTGTGAAGCATTGTAGAAGCAGCATCATGGTTTGGGGCTGCTTTGTTGCGTCAGGACCTAGACAGCTTGTAATCATTGACGGAACAATGAATTCAAAATTGTACTAAGATATTTTACAGGTGAATGTCAAGGTAGTGGTCCATCACCTGAAGCTTAATATAAATTGGATGATACAACAAGACAATCATCCGAAACACAGAGTAAATCAACAACAGAATGGTTTAAAAAGAAGAAAATTTGAATTTTGGAATGGCCAAGTCAGAGTCCAGACCTTCACCCTATTGAGATACTGTGGTGTGTCCTGAAAAGGGTTGTTCATGCCAGAAATATTGATAAACTGAAACAGTTTTGTACGGAGGAATGGTCTAAAGTTTCTCATTGCTGTTGTGCTAATCTGATTAGCAGCTACAGGAAACATTTGGTGGAGTTATTGCTGCTAAAGGATGTTCTACTAGTTATTAAATACAATAGTTCACATACTTTTTTCCAGCTTGGACACTGAATGATTCAATAAAGACATGAAAAGTATGTGTTTTGTGTTATTAGGTTAGACTGATTGTATTTGTCTATTATTGTGACTTGGATGAAGATCAGACCACATTTTGAGTAGTTTGATGCAGAAAACCAGGCAGTTGCCAAGAGTTCACCAACTTTTTCTTGCAGTATTTCTGAGAGCAGTTGTATAATGCCCAAGGGAGTGTTAGTATTTTCACAAAAGCAAGTCATAAATTTGATGGAAGTTATCTTGGTTTTTACTGTTAGGTAAGTAAAATGACTAATGAAGAAGGATCTAGTGTTTTGATGATGAATGACAAATGTTCACTCTATCTGTGTAAAGTTTTGCAATTGCATATTCTGTTTCACAGATGCATTCTTTGTCAGTTACTTTGCTGAGAAATAAAATTTATTTGAATACATAATTTAAAGTTTTTACTGAAAAATATTGACTTAAAATTTTTGACTCACCTGTATTTTATCTGTCTGTTACACTGAGATTTCAGTCAAGACTCTGCATTCAGATCATGTGTAATTTTTTCTCATCTTTTTAATGACTTCCTGAGCAGCAGCACTAGTCAGAGGATGGAAAAAATTATATTTTGGAGTATTTGCAGTTCAGTTTGCTTTCTCCACTGGATTTTGGAACAAACCATTTTGAAAAAATAATTTTGCTAATTATTTTCTATTGCTACCTTTTGTGATTAAGTGCCTATTTTTCCTTGTTTATTAAACTGTCAATAGTTACCGTTCATTAAGAATAGATTTCTACCTTCAACTATTGCAATTAAAATAAAGTTTAAAAAATTCCTTTATCATTGTGAGGTTCAAGGTATAATTATGTAATGAGTTTGAAAACTACTTGAAGAATACCTGTAAGCATTTCAGTAATTATTTTGTTTAAAATAAGTTGTCTTTTTATACTTCACTCTCTTTTATAGAGAGATGGGATAGCAGCTTGTATGCATATACAAGGTTACACACATTCAAGACAAGGCAGCCCACTTAATTTTCATCCCATATACCCTGTGCATGCACCACTTCAAATATTTGAACACCATAGCAGTGGTATGGATAACAACAAAATACATTTACTGAATTGATTGGCCTTGTTTCTAGTGGTGACAAGACAGCCTACAGAGGAGGGGTTAACACCCTGATACGGTGGTGCCAAGATAGCAACCTCTCCCACAGTGTCAAAAAAACAAAGGAGCTGATTGTGGATTACAGGAGGAACAAAGACAGGCTCGCCCTGATCAACAACAATGGGACTGCAGTTTAGAGGGTGATCAGTTTCAAGCTCCTTGGTATACACATCGCCAAAAATCTCATCTGGACTATACACACCGGCTGTGTGGCAAAGTAAAAGCACAACAGTGTCTCTTCCACCTCAAGCGACTGAAGAAGTTTGACATAGGTCCCCAAATCCTCAAGACCTTCTACAGGGGCACCATTGAGAGCATCCTGACTGGCTGTATCACTGCCAGGTATGGGAACTGCACCAACCTTGATCGCTGGGCACTACAGGGAGTGGCACGGACAGCCCAGCACATCTGTGGATGTGAACTTCTCTCCATGAGGACATTTGCAGCAGCAGGTACATAAAGAAGGCCTGGAAGATCATCAGGGATACCAGTCACCCCAACCATAAACTGTTTCAGCTGTTTCTGTCTGACAAATGATACCGCAACATTAAAGCCAGGACCAACAGGCTATGGGACAGCTTCTTCCTACAAGCCATTAGACTTATAAATTCACATGTCTGTACATTGCGAAGGAGTCATAGATTTTTACTCCCTCACATTGTGGGACAGATGTAAGATTTTAATAAATTCAAATTCAAATTCTGATAACTAATCAAACTTGAAACCTCTACCATTTAAAAAGGACATGGATAGTGATTGCTTTGGAAATGTGTTATCACCATAGTTCCCTCTAAGCCGTGTGCGTATGCGCACACGTTTTTCAACCAGCGCACAAAGGAAATTAATGTGTGCACAAAAGGATAGTTACCTAAAATAATGTTAATAATTATACTTATTGAAAATAATCTTTTAGCTAACTGTTCCTGTTAACTAGTTAGTTGGTTTTTCAAATACCACAATGCACATCACTAATTTATGTCACCTCACCTATCCTGTTCCGGTTTGTACAACTGCATCACGACGGCAGCCATGTTTGGCGGACAGTGTTCATATCGTAAAGTTTACAAAGATCTGTTTCAAATCCTGTAGATAGCTTACTAAGTTTTTATTGGAAAATATATTGATTCAGTATGTTGAATTCAAAAGAAGTGAAGGGTGTGAAGTGCAAAAGAACTGCAATTTGTTTAAAGTTGAATGGCTTAACAAAATAGTAGAAACTGTTACACCGAAAGCTCATGAGGTCATGAACGTTCAGCTACGAGAAATATTTATGTATGATTCGGAAACTGGAGTTATCTGTTTGTATTGTCGTGATGCGAAAGTTGGTGGAGAATTTGCTAGTGGAAAGAAGTGGGATGATATTTGGAAATGACTTTTTGAAGCATCATTTGGCAAGTAAATCACATTTGGACGGTGTACAAAAGCTCAGGCAACAGAACCCGTCGTTACCCATTACAGGAGTGCTACGCATGTTACGGTTGAGTGCAGATGGGCAAGAGCGAAACCGATCAAACTCAAAGGAGATCAAAGTTGAGGTACAAGAATGGTCAGCTTTTGGTTTCTCCGCATTTGCAGATCTGACTTCACACCTGGTGATGAACAAGTTAATGCCTTATGTCTAAAATATCATGATTTTCTAGCTGAAAATATTGTAATAGTTAGACAGTTTAATGATTTCAAATTTTCCGTGCAAGAAAAAATTAAATCCAAACCGATTTCAAACTTTGCTCAAATGGTGGCATTTGTACTTCAAAATGAACAGTTTTGCGACCTTGCACAGTTGATGGACATTGGGGGAACCTTTCTTGCGTCTATTGCGGACTGTGAGCGAGGTTTTAGCCTAATGAATCAACTCAAAAACAAGCTGACAAACCATTGAGGTGAATGTCATTTGATATGTTAATGAGAATCAAAAGTTATCAATGCGATGGAGGTTCTATTAGTCGAGATAGTTTACAAAGAATGGGTAGATGCCAAAGACAGGAGAGAGCAAAAATAACTGAGTGACTTAAATATGATAAAAATTAAATATCTCCAACCTGATAGCATGAACATTGACTTCTCTAACTTCCATTAATGCCCCTCCTCCCCTTTGTACCCCATCCCTTATTTATTTATTTAATTATTATGGGTTTTTTTTCTTTCCCCTTTTTTCTCTTTATTTTTCTCCCTCTGTCCCTCTCACTATAACTTCTTGCCCATCCTCTGGGCTTCCCCCCCCTCCCCCTTTCTTTCTCCCTAGGCCTCCTGTCCCATGATCCTCTGCCTTCTCCAGCCTCGTATCCCTTTTGTGTGTGTGACTTAAATATGTATGTTATTTTGTTGTTATTCTGTGCAGTTTTATGTCAAGTATTTTGTAAACCTACATAAACTGTCCCATGTGTGCAGTCAGTGGGCACATATTTTTGTCACAGGAAAAAAATTTGCACAATATAAGATTTTTGCACACACTGACTACTAAAGATTAGAGGAAACATTGGTTATCACTGCATCATCACTGCTGGGTCAAAATCCTGGAACTGTCTACCCAGTAGCAATATGCACACACCTTCACCAAAAGGATCACTCAGTACTTTCAGCAGGTGAATTAGCAATACTGACCTTGCCAGCAGTGGCCAGATCCGTAAAAGAAATGAATATTGTAAATGCAGAATGAACATAGTAAAACAAAAAAAATCCCAAGACACTTATCTGATCAATTACATGCAATAATTGCTTAGAAAAATTGTATCCTAATGCATCTAATGTTTTGTAATAACAGAACACCTTATACAGATAATAGATTGATTTATCATATACATTGTAATGCAATAATGATTTAGTAAGGAACAGGATTGAATGTATGATGGTTTCAGCTGATAAATCTTTAACATCGTAAAATTAATACAAGTACTTCTGAATAACATTTCTATAGTTGTCTCAGAAGGTTCATATAGCATTTGCGTAATTTAAAAAGATACTAGCTTGAACTGACATTGCATCAAGAAAACTGCAGTTGCACCAGATTGCTTTGGCTAGTCATAAAGCATGGGTTGTAATATTAGGAGATGTTTTTCCACTCTTGAATTAATTTGCATTGAATTTAGAATTGCAAACCTTGGATAACTCAGTTTTGTATTTGAATGCTGAGGGGAAAAAAGCAAGCTCTTACAAAATATAATTTTGTATTTTGAAATAGTACACTGCTTTATCCTAAGTGTTTGGATATTAATCTTATTGCTAAGGGAAGCTTAAACACTGAGTTAAGCTTTGGTTTGTGAGGGGGTGAGGGTATAAGTGCTGGAATGGTTAAAATACTGTTAATTTTTGCCTTGTACTTAATGTGTAAATCACCATTTGTACTATTAAAATAAGTCGTAAAACCTAGGTTTGCTGAAATCCCATCATACCATTGATTCTCAAAGCATTTATGACACAAATTATTAAAATAAAAATATTTTAAAGATAATTATTTAGTGGAAGGAAGTTAATAGGGCTGTATGTAGGTGGCTGCCTTGAATCTGTGGTGCTTTCTTTGGCAATTTTCCACCTTGTCAAATAAATACAGGTAGCATAGTTGCACTGCAACAGATTATCAAAGTATGGATCCAGGACTTCTGCTAATGTTCAATTTCAATAATAAACCATTCATAATAATAATAAAAAAAACAAAAGAACTTGTGCAAAACTTTTAACTTCGTGGTCAATACATTTAGTACCACTGCACTTCTGTGGTGCCCGAGGATAATAAAGTTTGAGTTGGCAGTCACCAGCAACTATGATGGTGGAATAAAAAGATGGTAGATCTTTTTAAGTGTAATAGTTCAGTTGTTATGTTTAGCTGAAGGTGAATGCAGATATGGTCTGCTTGTTGGGCTCATTGGGGATGTTGATGGATTTTTAAAAATAACTTTTCCAATTCCACTATTTTAAAATTTGTTATAAGGTGCTTGTAATTGAGAAAGAATTTAATCCCATAACAGATCAATAATCTGCATGCTTGCTTTTGTTTACTTAGCTTCCATTTGTGAAGTCAAGTCTTCCCATATAATTCTGCAGCTTTTACTACTGGTATTCTGCCCTATACTGGCTTTGCTGCTTGGGTTTTTCCCCCTGCAAAGAGGTCAGTTTCCATCAGTGTCAGATTAACTGCAGTTGTCAGAAATGTGAAAAGCAGAAAATGCTGCAAAAGCTCAGCAGATCAGACAGTATCTGTTGAAAGAGAAATGACTGATGCTTAGGTTTTGCAATTCTTTGTCAGAACTGAGAAGTGAGATGCAAGTCTTATTAGGCAAGAAATGGTGGAGGGATTTATAAGAACTAATAGGATGAGACAAAATAGCTTAATGGCAGTAATTTCAAGCCCTTTATTCTTAATAAATTGTTAACAAAGATATTGGGACTTTTCTGACAGGTTAGTAAAGCAGAGCACACAATTTTTCTACAAAAGAGAAAATTCTGGGGGGAGAGAAGGGCTAAGCAGGTCAGGCAACATCTGTAGAAGGAGAGACAGTTAATATTTCAGAGGAAGAATCCTTCATCAGATCTGAGAAAGAGGTTTAAGACCTTAAGACATAGGAGCAGAATTAGGTCATTCAGCCCATTGAGTCTCCTCCACCATTCCATCATGGCTAATTCTGGATCCCACCGATTCCCCATTCGCCTGCCTTCTCGCCATATCTTTTGATGCCCTGACTGATCAGGAAGCTTATCAACTTCTGCCTTAAATATACCCACAGACTTAGCCTCCACTGCAGTCTGTGGCAGAGCATTCCACAGATTCACTATTCTCTAGCTAACAAAAAAAATCTTCCTTACCTCTGTTCTAAAAGATCGCCTTTCAATTTTGAGGCTGTGCCCTCTAGTTCTGGATACCCCCACCATAGGAAACATACTCTCCACATCCATCCTATCGAGTCCTTTCAACATTCGGTAAGTTTCAATGAGATCCCCCTACATTCTTCTAAATTCCAGTGAGTACAGGCCCAAAGCTGCCAAACGCTCCTCATATGTTAACCCCTTCATTCGTGGAATCATCCTCGTGAGCCTCCTCTGAACTCTGTCCAAGGACGACACATCCTTTCTGAGATATGGTGCCCAAAATTGTTGACAATCCTCTTAAGTGCTGCCTGACTAGTATCTTATAATGGCTCAGCATTTTCTCCTTGCTTTTATATTATTCTTCAGCATTGCTTCCTCAGCACTACCTACTCCTCCACTTTTCTTCATATCAGCTGCAAACTTTGCCACAATGCCATCAATTCCATTGTTCAAATCATTGACAAACAATGTGAAAAGTAGCAATTCCAACACTGACCCCTGAGGAACACCACTAGTCACTGGCAGCCAACCAGAAAAGGCCCCTTTGTTCACACACGCTGCCTCCGGCTTTTAGCCATTCCTCTATCCATGCCAGTATCTTTCCTGTAATGCCATAAGATTTTATCTTGTTAAGCAGCCTCATGTATGGCACCTTATCAAGTGCCTTCTGAAAATCCAAGTAAATGACATCCACTGCCTCTCTTTTGTCCATCCTGCTTGATACTTTCTCTAAGAACTTTAACAGATTTGTCAGGCAAGATTTCCCTTTACAGAAACCAGGCTGACTTTGACTTATTATTAGTCTCTAAGTACCCCTAAAACTCATCCTTAATAGTAGACTCTAAGGTTAACTACCTTATAATTTCCTTTCTTTTTCCCTCCTCCCTTCTTAAAGAGTGAAGTGACATTTGCAATATTCCAGTCCTCTGGGACCATGCCAGAATCAAGAGATTCTTGAATGATCATGATCAATGCATCTGTTATCTTTTCAGCAACTTCTCTCAGGACTGTGGAATGTAGTTCTTCTGGTCCAGGTTGGGGATTTTAACATGAAAGTGGATTGGGAAAACCAGGTCAGTACTGGACCTCGAGAGAGAGAGAATTTGTAGAATGTCTAAGGGATGGCTTTTTAGAACAGCTTGTTGTTGAGCCCATGAGAGAATTGGCTGTGCTGGATTGGCTGTTGTGCAATGACCCAGAGGTGATAAGAGAGCTTAAGGTTAAGGAACCCTTAGGGAACAGTGATCACAATATGATCGAGTTCACACTGAAATTTGAGAGGGAAAAAATAAAATCCAATGTGTCGCTATTTCAGTGGAATAAACAAAATTACAATGGCATGAGAGGGGAACTAGCCGAAGTTGACTGGAAAGGGACATTTGCAGGAAGGACAGCAGAGCAGCAATGGCTGGAGTTTCTGCGAAAAACTGAGGGAAGTGCAAGAGATATATTCCAAATAAGAAGAAATTTTTGAATGGAACAAGAACACGACCGTGGCTGAGAAGTGAAGTCAGAGCTAAAGTAAAAGCAAAAGAGAGGGCATACAAGGAAGCCGAAGATAGAAGATTGGGAAGCTTTTAAAAACTTGCAGAAGGAAACTCAGAAGGTCATTAGGAAGGAAAAGATGAATTATGAAAGGAAGCTGGTAACTAATATCAAAGAAGATACTAAAAGCTTTTTTTTTAAGTATATAAAGGGTAAAAGAGAGTCAAGGTTAGATATAAGACCAGTACAAAATGATGCTGGAGATATTGTAATGAGAAATGCAGAGATGGCAGAAGAACTGAATGCATATTTTGCATCAGTCTTCACAGTGGAAGATGTCTGCAGTATACCGGACATTCATTAATGGTCTGAGGGTGGATAAATCACCTGGACCTGATGGAATGCACCCTCGGGTTCTGAAGGAAGTAGCTGGAGAGATTGTGGAGACATTAATGATGATCTTTCAAGAATCGATAGATTCTGGCATTGTACTGGATGACTGGAAAATTGCACATGTTACTCCGCTATTTAAGAAGGGTGGGAGGCAGAAGAAAGGAAACTATAGACCTGTTAGCCTGATTGGGAAGTTGTTGGAATTGATTGTAGGGATGAGATTACAGATTACCTGGTGGCATATGACAAGATAGGTCAAAGCCAGCATTGTTTCCTGAAAGGAAAATCCTGCCTGACTAACCTACTGCAATTCTTTGAGGAAATTACAAACAGGGTAGACAAAGGAGGTTCAGTAGACGTGGTGTACTTGGATTTGTAGAAGGCCTTTGACAAGGTGCCACACATGAGGCTGCTTAGCAAGATAAGAGCCCATGGAATTATAGGGAAGTTACTGGCATGGGTGAATCATTGGCTGGTCGGCAGAAAACAGAGACTGGGAATAAATGGATCCTATTCTGGCTGGCTGTGGAGTTCCACAGGGGTCGGTGTTGGGATCGCTGCTTTTTACGATGTATGTCAATGATTTGGACTACAGTATTAATGGATTTGTGGCTAAATTTGCCGATGATACAAAGATAGGTGAAGGAGCAGGTAGTGTTGAGGAAGCAGAGAGACTTGGATAGTTTAGAGGAATGGGCAAAGAAGTGGCAAATGAAATACAATGTTGGAAAGTGTATGGTCATGCACTTTGGAAGAAATAAACAGTTGTGAAGAAGGCAAATGCAATGTTGGCATTCATTTCTAGAGGTATAGAATATAAGAGCAGGGATGTGATGTTGAGGCTCTATTTAAGGCACTCATGAGACCACGTTTGGAGTATTGTGTGCAGTTTTGGGCTCCTTATTTTGGAAAGGATATACTGGCATTGGAGAGGGTTCAAAGAATCTCAAGAATAATTCCAGGAATGAAAGGGTTACCTTATGAGGAACATCTGGCAGCTCTTGGGACTGTATTCCGTGGAGTTAGGGGAACGAGGGGGGAAGGCCTGAACAGATTAGATATGGCAAAGTTATTTCCCATTGTAGGGGATTCCAGGATATGAGGGCATGACTTCAGAATTGAAGAACATCCACTTAGAACTGAGATGCAGAGAAGTTACTTTAGTCAGAGGGTGGTAAATCTGTGGAATTTGTTGTCACAAGCAGCTGTGGAGGCCAAGTCATTGGGTGTATTTAAGGCAGAGATAGATAGGTTCTTGATTAGCCAGGGCATCAAAGGGTATGGGATGAAGGCAGGGGAGTGGGGATGTCTGGAAGAATTGGATAAAATGGTGGAGCAAACTCAATGGGCTGAATGGCCTACTTCTGTTCCTATATCTTATGGTCTTATGACTTATAACCTATGAGTTTGCCTGGCACTTTTTCCTTTTGTAGTAGCAATAACACTCACTCCAGCTCCCTGACCCTCACAGACCTCTGACACACTGCTAGTGTCTTCCATGGTGAAGACTGATGCAAAGTACCCATTAAGTTCATCTGCCTTTTCTTTGTTCCCCATTACTACCTCACCAGCAATATTTTCCAGTGGTCCAATATCAACTCTCATCTCCCTTTTACTCTTTATATAACTGAAAAATCTTTTAATATCCTGCTTTGTATTATTGGCTAGTTTGCCCTCATATTTAATCTTTTCCCTTAGCTTTTTTAGTTGCCTTTTGTTGGATTTTAAAAGCCTCCCAATCATCCAACTTCCAACTTACTTTTGCTACCTTGTATACCCTTTCCTTGGCTTTTTTGCAGTCCTTACTTTCCTTGGCTTTTATATTGTCCTTAACTTCCTTTGTCAGCCATGGTTGCCTACCCCTGCCATTTGAGAACAACCACTTCTGTGGGACATAGCTATCCTGCGCTTTGTGAACTATTCCCAGAAATTTCACCCGTCTCTGCTCTGCTGTCATCCCCAGCAGTATCCTCCTCCAGTTCACCTGGGCAAGCTGCTTTCTCATGCCTCTTATTCCCTTTATTCCATTGCAATACTGATATATGTGAGTTATGCTTCTCCCCCTCAAGTTGCGGTATGAATTCAGTCATATTATGTTCACTGCTTTCTAAGGGTTCCTTTAAGTTAAGCTCCCAAATAAGATCTGGGTTTTTACAGAACATAGCCTTTTCCCCAAGTAGGCTCAAGCACAAGCTGCTCTAAAAACCCATTTCGCAGGCATTCAACAAATACCCTCTCTTGCGATATGACACCAACTTGACTTTCCCAATCCCCTTGCCTATTGAAGTCCCTCATTACAATTGTGTCATTATCCCCATTGCATGCCTTTTCCAGCTCCCTTTGCAATCTCAGTCCCACATTTTGGCTACTATTTGGAGGCCTATATATGATTCCCATAATGATTTTTTTTTTACCTTTGCAGTTTTGTAACTTCACCCACAAAGATTCAACATTCTCTGACCCTGTGTCACCTCTTTATAAAGATGTAATTCTATCTCTTACCAGCAGAGCCATACCAGTACCTGTGCCTTCCTACGTGGCCCTTTGATACAAAGTATGTCCTTTGTTTTTAAGCTCCCAACAATTGCCGCCTTTCAGTCATGACTCAGTGATGCCACATCATACCGACCAATCTGTAATTACATCAGGAGTTTGTCCACCTGATTTCGAAAGCTACGTGCATTCAAGATACAGGACCTTCAGTCCTGCATACTTCACCCTTTTGAATTTTGCCTCTGTGGCACAATTTAACTCTTTGCTCTGTATGCATTTATACCCAGTCGTTGGCTTGCCCTTCCTTGCATTCAAGTTACATCCATCACCTGCTTGTAAACTTGCTGACTCATCCTCAGCTCGATCATACTGGTTCCCATCCCCCTGCCATATTAGTTTAAACCACTCCCAACAGCTCTAGTAAATCTGCCCACAAGAATATTGGTTCCCCTCGGATTCAAGTGCAACCTGTTTCTTTTGTAAAGGTCACACCTGCCCCAGAAGAGATTCCTATTATCCAGAAATCTGAATCTTTGCCCCCTGCTCCAATTCTTCAGCCACGTGTTTATCTGTCACCTCATTCTATTCCTATCCTCACTGTTGTGTGGCACAGGTAGCAATCCCGCGATTACTACCCTTGAGGTCCTGCTTCTCAGCTACCTTCCTAACTCCCTGTATTCATTTTTCAGGACCTCCGCCCTTTTTGTACCCATAACGTTGGTACCAATATGTGCCACAGCTTCTGGCTGCTCGTCCTCCCTTTTCAGGATATTGTGGACACTTCCAGAAACATCACAGACTCTGGCACTTGGGAGCCAAAGTACCATCCTGGCAAAGGGTCTCGGCCTGAAACGTTGACTGTACCTCTTCCTAGAGATGCTGCCTGGCCTACTGCGTTCACCAGCAACTTTGATGTGTGTTACCATCCGTATTTGACTTTCAAGTCCACAGAATTGCCTATCTGTCCCCCTAACTATAGAGTCCCCTATTACTGCTGTAATACTCTTCATTTCCTTACCTTTCTAGGCCAGACTCAGTGCCCCATCAGTACTGAAAATGGAGTACTTATTGTTGAGGGGGACAGCCACAAGGGCGCTCTACACTATCTGACATTCTCCCTTTCCTCTCCTGACAGTCACCCATTTAGCTGTCTCCTGTAGCCTTGGGGTGACTAGCTCCCTGTAGCTCCTCTCTATGACTGCATCACTTTCACTAACAAGCCGAAGGTCATCGAGCTGCAGCTCCAGTTCCTTAACTGGAGCCCTGACTCCAGTTCCTTAACTGGAGCCCTGACTCCAGTTCCTTCAATTGTCTAGGATTCACTGAAATGGACAAAACTAAGAGACTTCCTCTGATAGATGAGAAAACTATCACTGTCTTTGGTCTGGAGGTTGAATCTTGCTTACTTCATCTCTGTATGCTTCCTGATGTTATACACTGCTGGAAAAGACTATTATACTTGAAAAATATGTGCATGTCTGGGAGAATCTAGAATACGAGAACACAAAAATATTTGAAAGTTCAAACCTCAAAGTAAATTTATTATCGAAATACATATATGTCACCATACATTACCTGGAGATTCATTTTCTTGTAGGCACTTAGGGGAAAATAAAGAAATAGAGTAGAATTTATGAAAAGCTATAAATAACAAAGCCTAGCAAGCAAGTAAAAGATAAATAATGAAAATAACTAAATAATACTGAATTCTAAACTCTTCACAAGTTAGCTTACAGGTTGTGGAGTCAGTTCAGTGTTGAGGCAAGTGAAGTTATCCATGCTGGTTCAGGTGCCTGATGGATACAGGGTAATAACTGTTCCTGGTGGAATGAGACCTAAGGCTTCTGCACCTCCTGCCCGATGGTAGTAACGAGAAGAGTGCATGGCCAGGGTGATGAGCATCTTTGCTGATGGATTCTATTTCTCGTGGCAGCACTGCTTGCAAATGTGCTCACTGATTGGGAGAGCATTGCCTCTGACGGACTGAGCTATATCTGCCACTTTTTGTTCAGTATTCCATTGCTGGGCATTGGTGTTTGCTATCAGTCAGGATACTCTCCACCGTGCATCTATACAAGTTGTCAAATTTTTAGATGATATGCTGAATCTACGCAAACTTCTAAGAATGTAGAGGTGCTTTTATGCCTTCTTTGTGATGCTACTTATGTGCTGGTCCCAAGACTAATACTCTGATAAGGTAATCTCAAGGAATTTAAACCAACTGGCCCTCTCCACATCCGATCCTCTAATGGGGACTCGCTCATGGACCTCCGAATTTTTTCTCATGTAGTCAATATTCAGCTCTTGAGACAAGACCACATGGACCCCCAAGTCTGCCTATCATTCAATATGACCATGCCTGTTTTATGCTGCCCTGAAATGTTCTGTGACAGTTGCCCATATCCCTTGATCTTGCAAATATTTATCTGTCGTCACTTTAAATATATCTAATGGTGTGGCCTTTACTGCTCTTGGGGGCAAAGAATTCCACAGATTCACTGTCTTGTGGGAGAAGAAATTTCAGTTTTAAATGAATGCTTCCTTGTCCATGACTCTTCCAGTTCTGAAAGCATTTCCACATCTACCTTATCAAATCTCTATAGATCTATTATATTTGAAGAAGTTCCCCCCCTCAATCTTCTAAACTACAGGGTACAGAGACAAAAACTGTAAAGCCTTCTTTTGATTGAATAAGCTTCTCATCTCAAGAATTACCATGATCTATCTCTTTCAGACAGCCTGCTAATGCTACTGCGTCGTATCTTAGATGGGGTGCACAGTATTTCAGATGTAAAGTCATCAGCAACCTATATAGCTGTAAAAAAAAACCTTCCTAATTTTAAACCCCAACACAGTAAAGACCAATGTGCCATTTTCCTTGTGAAAAAGGACCCACCTGCAGAAGTTTTGTAATTTGTGTGGAGAAGACTAGATCCCTCCAAACTTGTTTGCAGTCTTTTTCCTTTAAATAACTGCACTTTTATTTTTGTTACTGAAGTACTTAATGTCGCACTTCCCTCATATTAAACTGAATTTGATAATCACTTTATATCATGGAGAATCACAATGTCTTCAGCACAAAATGCCCTTCCACCTATTTTTGTGTTGTCGACAAACTTGGAAGCCTGACATTTCGTTCCCTCCTGTAGGTCATTAATGTATACACTAATCAATTGCAGTCCAAGTACTGATCTATAAGTTATACCCTTCCAACCTCAAAAAGTACCATTTATTTCAACTTTCTGATTTCTTTGTAACAGCCAGTTTTCAAACCATGCTACCACACTTTCTCTCATACCTTGGGCTCTTAATTTATGCACCAGCTTCTTATGCAGTAGGTTATCGAATAACTTCAGAAAACCTAAATGCACAACATCTGCAGGTGCTACCCTATCAACTCTCTCCTAGCACATCCTCAGAGTTGAGTCAATTTATTATACTTTATACTTTATTGTCGCCAAACAATTGATACTAGAACGTACAGTCATCACAGCGATATTTGATTCTGCGCTTCCCACTCCCTGGATTACAAATATTAAACATTAAAAATAGTAAAAATTATTAAATATTAAAAAATTAAATTATAAATCATAAATAGAAAATAGAAAAATGGATAGTAAGGTAGTGCAAAAAAATGGAGAGGCAGGTCCAGATATTTGGAGGGTACGGCCCAGATCCGGGTCAGGATCCGTTCAGCAGTCTTACTACAGTTGGAAAGAAGCTGTTCCCAAATCTGGCTGTACAAGTCTTCAAGCTCCTGAGCCTTCTCCCGGAGGGAAGAGGGATGAAATGTGTGTTGGCTGGGTGGGTCGTGTCCTTGATTATCCTGGCAGCACTGCTCCGACAACATGCAGTGTAAAGTGAGTCCAAGGACGGAAGATTGGTTCGTGTGATGTGCTGCGCCGTGTTCAGGATCTTCTGCAGCTTCTTTCTGTCTTGGACAGGACAACTTCCATACCAGGTTGTGATGCACCCTAGAAGAATGCTTTCTACGGTGCATCTATAAAAATTAGTGAGGGTTTTAGGGGATAGGCCAAATTTCTTTAGTTTTCTCAGGAAGTAATGGATGGCTGTGGATGGCCACCAATGGGGCTTTACGGTGGTCTCTCCGAAGAAGCGTCTGGGGCACTTTGAGGTCTCCGCCGTCACTTCTGTGTGGTCGTCTGCTGAGGTGCTGGTTGGAATGGGCCATGTCTCCAAGTGCTCCGGCACGGTAGCAGACATGATTTACTTATTTACTTATTCATTAAACACGATTTACCTTGCCATAAAAACCATATTGACTATATTAAGCTCTCCTACATGGTTAGTTATTTTCTTGTTGACTGTTCACTCTAGCATTATGGCCAATGGTTCCATCTTTTAACATCTCTTTCTGAATAGGGCTGATTTCTATTTTTCTGATACCCTCTTGGAATTTAGTGAATTTAGTAAAAAACAAAATCAAACAATGGCTTCATTGCCACTTCCTTTAAAACCATTGGCTTCAGGCCATCAGGTTGTGGCAATTTGTCCACATTTAGCCTTGTGTTTCTCAAATACTTTATCCCTTATGATTGGTTTTAATCTGCAGTAATTGCATTTATTAGCATATTGTGGCTAGAAGGTCAGCAGCTCAGAGAGGGCATGACCTCCATTTAACCTTCATCCTTCTGGTTTTCATGAGATGTGCAATATTCTTTGTCCCTTGCTAAGTTATTGAGCTCCCAGTGAAATTTTTGGTCCTTTGTTGTAAGTGGTCCATGCCCTATTAGTGATCCAGACAGAGTCAACATGTCTTTACAAAGGAAGATCTTGCTGCAGTTTTGCATAAAGTATAATAACATTTGTAGTCTATGACCAAGGAAGAATATACTAAAGGATGCTTCTGAAATTCTTTTCCCTTCCCTTAGCCTTTCTCCCACTCATAAAGTGAACTGCTGGGGAAACTGCACTATCAGTTAAGACCCTTCATCTGGAGGAGCGGGGAGATGCCTGACATAGAACAGAGGCGAAAGGGTAGAAAAAGAGAAGGTAAGCAATAGGTAGTTCCAGGTGAGAAGGGATGATAGGCAGATGATGGAGGCAGGGTGTGCATTTGGGGTCAGTGCACCATGGGACAAGTTGGTAGAGGTGGAAGAAGAAACAGTGACCTTTGAGTGGGGAATTAGGTTTATGTAGGAGCAACTGGGTAGAAGAGAAGAGGAAAAAGGGGCAGAAGGGGACAGTTTACCTGAAATTGGAGAATTTAGTGTTCATACAGGTGTGTTGTAGACCTCCCAGGTGGAGGTGCTGTTGTTCTTGTTAGTGTCTGACCTCACCCTTGCAGTAGAGGAGGCCAAGGAGAGACAGGTCAATGTGTTAATGAGGAGGGGAATTAAAATTATTTCAGATCTGGAGCTCCAAATGGCTATGGCAGATGGAGCGCAAGTGCTCAGCAAAGTGTTCACCTAGTCTGGCTACAGTAATCATATTTGGAGGAGATGCATGTGAATCTCTGCTTCATTTAGGGTCATGGATAGTAGTGAGAGAGGCTGTGTAGGGACAGGTGTTATATTTGCTCTTTTATAGGCGAAAGTGCTTGTGGAGGTGAAAGGATGTTTGAGGAACCAAGGAACTGAAGAGAGCTATACCTGCAGTAAACAAAGGGATGGGGAGGTGGAAATGTTGAAGAATGATGCTCTGGGCATGTAAGCTAGTGGGGTGAATGGTAAGAACCAAGGGAACTCTATCCCTATTCTTGAGGGAGGTGGGCCTTTCACCCTAGGATATTTCAAGTGCCCTTGAGTGAAGGGCCTCATCTTAAGAACAGACATGGTGGAAAGAAAAATCTGAGAAAAGAAAATAGAGTCATTATATGAGACAGGGTGGGGAGAGTTGTAGTCCAGGTGGCCAGTGGGTTTGCAGTGAATGTCATTGGATAGTTTGCCTCCTGGGATGTGACAGAGATCAAGAACAGGTGTAGTTTGAAGAGAGGGCAAGGTAGACGTTGGCAGTGAAGGTGATCAAATTGACAAATTCGCCTTGGTCCAGTTTGTTGAGGTATCATTCCACGGTTGCTACTGGGGATACATCATTGCTGAATGACTGCTGATGCTGTTTGACTGCTGGGTCCAACTATAAACTGCTGGCAATTGGTGTTATATTAATGGAGTATGATTTGCATGAGGAAGTGTTGGAGTGTGATTCTGCTGGAACATAGTGGAGGCATAATTGTACAAGAACAAGAATTGTGCAAGAAAGAGTGCTCCATTCTTCTCAATGGGAAATCTTGTCTGAAGGTCACTTTGTATTTCTGTTAGTTATGAAATGGCTGATGTTGGAACCTGGAGGTTCAGACACACTGCTGAAGGAACTCTGAGTCGAGCAGCATCTGTTGGGCGAAGGGAATCTCTGCTTCAAAACTGCTCTCAAGATAGCATATTTCTGCTGGCCTTGAAACCTTATCCACGCTCAAAAACATTTTTCTTTATTTGAAAGGATGTAAAGAATGGAGATTAGAATTGTATATTCAGTTCTGTCAACCACAGTGTAGGAGGAGGCTATGAGGAGTGAGTGTGATGTCTGTATTGTCTTAAGACCAAGGCCATCAGGGAGCTAAAAGACTTGTCACATCATCTCCAGTGCCTGCTGATGGCATAATAACATGCAAAATTTATTAGTGAGGAGGATAACTGAGCTCAGAGGGCAAGTGAAACGTTAACAGCTCAAGCAGTGAGAGTTGGACGATCAAGGTCATAATAATGCTAGACTCCCTTTTAAGTGTTAAATAGTGAAAAGTATCTTGTAGGTAAGAATCCAGTCATACACAAGATAAAATCTGCAGATGCTGGAAATCCAAGCAACACACAAAATGCTGGAGGAACTCAGTAGGCCAGGCAGCATCTATGGAAAAGAGTACAGTCGACGTTTCAGGCCAAGACCCTTTAGCAGGACTGGAGAAAAGTCTGAATCACCCATGAAATCTCTTAATTATGAACATTTCTATTAACTAGCTGACTGCTAATCAGCCATGGACAAGAATATAACAGGAAACAAAATTGTAGATTTGGAAATCAGTAAATTCACTTTGCTACATTTTATTGAACAAATACTGTAATCATGACCTTTTTAATAGCATTTGTTAACTTGATTCTGGTTTGCTCATGGAGTAGTCCTTTTTTTTAACTTTTGCATCAGTGGGAAAACACTCTTTATATGTAATTACTGTACTGATTAATTTCAGTGACAACCATATTCTTTTAATAGCTAATTTTCTGATAGCTAATTCATTTTATTGTTGTTGGTATTCTGTGATTCTGGAACATTATTTACTAAAATAATAATCTTTTTGAATGAAAGTTTGTCTTTTGGTGCTCACCTGTGCTTGGTTTCATGAGGGATTAACAGCAGCACTAATTGAAGAGAGTAATTTTGATTTAACTGTATTACACACAGAATGACATGTGAAAGATACCACCACCTACTGTTGACTGTGCAATTGGGTTGCCATAACTTTGGTTTGTGTGCATAAAAAGAGCCAGAATTGCCAGTGAAATTTGAAGGTCAATATGGCAATAAAGGTTAGTTAATTTCCAATGCTACAGTGCAATTTTCAGAGTAAAGTTTATAAGCAGTGTTTTTTTAAAATTGGTTTTGAAGACTGGCAGCTCCATTTGGCAATGCATACATACATCTACTAGTGATGATCTCCAAATCAGTTGACCCCAGTTATATTTACAAGGTAGCATACCTTTTGAAATTATGAGCAGCTTGTTTAGTAGAGAACAAATTCTAAATGTTCCTTTGCTCTAAGTCATTACACTTAACAAATTCAAGAATACTTACTAAACCAAATTCTATGTTTTCAAAGACTTGTTACGTCAGTTTTGCTTTAATATCTTAATTGGAGATGCAAGTTCAGAGGTAAGTTAGGATTACTTATTTATTTCTTCACTGATACAGAATCTAGTGAGTCTATATACAGCTACAGTGGATTCTGCTTAATTAAGACACATTAGGACCAGCAAGTTTTGGCTCAATTAAGCAACTGCCAAGGATATAAATACAAATTATGTATTTAACAGAAATACAGAACAAATTAGAACGCTTCCAATAGTACTAAAGTACTATAAAACTGTGTTTTAGTTCCTAATAACAACAGAAGAAATCATCTGCATTGCATTCTTTTGGCTGTAAATGAACAAAATTAGCGCAGATGCAAGGTGCAGATAATGGAATGTCTTTAGAATAGAAAAGATGTGGAGGATATAGTTGTCAATGCTATTGATGACTAATCCATCCTCCATCTTCATTTTTATTGTAACAGTCAAGATAATCATCAATACCTTAATTCTTTGTAGTTCTTTGCTGAAGTAGTGAAATCACTTCATTTTCATTCCTGGCTATTTCTGACGTCTCCAAGCCTGAATGCTTGAAACCACAGTGAACGAAACAGTTCTGAATCATCTTGTTCCTTATTTCTCACCAGCTATCAGTGACACAAACACACACAACAGCATGCTTTAAGCACAGTGTAGCGACTAATGGCCATATAAGTGTGCATGATGATGCCAGTTAGAACCTGTTCAGCAACAGTCTCCTGCCCCAATTAAGTAGCAAAGTGTCCCAAATAAACAAAGGGAATCCCAGCAATTTTCTTGATCAGTTCTTGTTCTTTAAAAGTTATCCCATATAAGTGGCTGCCCCGATTAACGGATGGCCCAGTTAACAGGAATTCGTTGTATTTGGGCAGTTTTTCATTTACTCAGCACTGACAACCTTATCTGTTTTATCTGTTAACTCCAAAGTGTTTATACTATGCATATAGGTAATGCTAATGATGTAAAAAAAAGGATCTAGTGCTTTCCCACCATATATGATGAATAAACTCTTCTTGGGCTTCCAACCGGGTACAGGTATCGATTATAACCTGACATTTCATTGACAAACTCTGCCATCTTCATCAAGGATGATGCCTGGGCATCTCTAGTCCACTGGTATTTATACCTCATAGTTTGTTCTTCCTGATTGATTAGTCCTCATCTGATTGCTGTCCCACCTTGTTTGCAATTGAATTACACTTCTTACTTAGAGTGAGAACTTCATCTTTTTTAAAATACCTTGCCTCTAGTTTTATTTCAATGGTTTCCTTTACCAGGTGAACCCAAAGGCCATTTTATTTTAAATAGTATTCTTATTTTAAGTAGTATTCCACTTCTAATTTATGTAGAATACCAAACTTTTAGTCAGAATACAATTGTTATTTGCAATGAACACCATTTGGAAACGCCTTCTGTTGTCTTGAGATAGTTTAAATAAATGCAACTAATGTTATTATTGTTGACCTACCCCAGCACTTCACAGAATCTGATGGTTACAGGTGAGTAAAATAAATACAAGCTGTCAGTAACCATTGTGAATTAGTCATCTTAAGGGATTTTTTTAAAAAGACTATGAATTAGTTTGCTCTGAGTATATTTGCACAGTGCCTGAGAATGAAGCGTACTTAACCTGGTTTTTAAATTATTTCCTGAATTGCTACTAGAAATGGTTCTGAATCTATTCAGGCATTTTGAACTGCTATTCATTAACAGTACCATGGAATTTTGGATATGAAAAAACGGACCAGGGATAGGTTAACCTGTACCAATAAAGTGACTGATATTCTGTGGTTCTATCTTTTTCAAAGTTGAGGTGGGCATAAGACATAGGAGCAGAATTAGGCCATTTGTCCACTGAGTCTGCTCTGCCATTCCATTATGGCTGATTTATATCACACTCAGCCCTACTCTCCGATCTTCTTTCCGTAATGTTTGGGCAGCCTTACTGATCAAGAACCTATCAACCTCTGCTTTAAGTATACTTAACGTAATGTGGCAATGAATCTCACCGATTCAACACCCGGTGACTGAAGACATTCCTCCTCATCTCTATTGTAAAAGGATATACTTGTATTCTGAGGCTGTGCCCTCTGGTCCTAGGCTCTCCCACTATAGGAAATGTCATC
Source organism: Mobula hypostoma (assembly GCF_963921235.1). Classification (NCBI taxonomy): domain Eukaryota; kingdom Metazoa; phylum Chordata; class Chondrichthyes; order Myliobatiformes; family Myliobatidae; genus Mobula; species Mobula hypostoma. The sequence continues at coordinate 218,270,203 of NC_086097.1, read as the reverse complement.
TCTAGGTCTTTAAACATTCGATCAATGAAATTCTGACCCCCCCCCCCCAATTCTTCTAACCTCGAGTGAGAACAGACTCAGAGCCATTAAATGCTCCTCATACATTTTTTGGGATCTTTCTTGTGAACTTCCTCCTGGATCCTCTCCAGTCCCAGCACATCCTCTGTGAGATAAGAGGCCCAAAATGCTCAAAGTCTCTAAATGCAGTCTGACCAATGACTTATAAATCCTCAATATTGCATCCCTTTGTTTTATTGTGTTTATGGATTGGGGGAAGGTGTGGAATAGAGGAACATGAAAACCTTTCTCTATTGTACCTAATGTCTGTAAGCTGTCTCCAATTTTACCTGCTTACAGCTTATTTTATTATGTGTACATGATGAATATTAACACTACAAAAATCTTTGATGCAATTTATCCTTTGCAAGTCCTTTGGCTCTTTGGCATTTTGTAATTGGCCAAGTGGGAAGTGTGAAATTCAGATCCTTTCATGGTTATTTTAATCAGATAATCTGCTATGTATCATATTCTCAGTTTTTTCCCTTTTAATATATTAGATTTGAATTTTATATATTAGATTTCAAACCGGTAGGAAAGTTTGTCACATGGTGTGAGCAGAATTATCTGCAGCTTAATGTGAAAAAGACTAAGGAGCTGGTGGTAGACATGAGGAGAGCTAAGGTACCGGTGACCCCTGTTTCCATCCAGGGGTCAGTGTGGACATGGTGGGGGATTACAAATACCTGGGGATACGAATTGACAATAAACTGGACTGGTCAAAGAACACTGAGGCTGTCTACAAGAAGGGTCAGAGCCATCTCTATTTCCTGAGGAGACTGAGGTCCTTTAACGTCTGCCGGACAATGCTGAGGATGTTCTACGAGTCTGTGGTGGCCAGTGCGATCATATTTGCTGTTGTGTGCTGGAGCAGCAGGCTGAGGGTAGCAGACACCAATAGAATCAACAAACTCATTCGTAAGGCCGGTGATGTTGTGGGGATGGAACTGGGTTCTCTGATGGTGGTGTCTGAAAGAGGATGCTGTCTAAGTTGCATGCCATCTTGGACAATGTGTCCCATCCACTACATAATGTACTGGTTGGGCACAGGAGTACATTCAGCCAGAGACTCATTCCACCGAGATGCATACAGAGCGTCATAGGAAGTCATTCCTGCCTGTGGCCATCAAACTTTACAACTCCTCCCTTAGAGGGTCAGACACCCTGAGCCAATAGGCTGGTCCTGGACTTATTTCCTGGCATAATTTACATATTACTATTTAATTATGGTTTTACTACTATTTAATTATTTGTGGTGCAACTGTAACGAAAACCAATTTCCCCCGGGATCAATAAAGTATGACTATGACTATAATCCACGCAAGCAGGGGAAATGAGATTCTCACTCTTCATTTGGAAACTTTCTGGATGTCACCACTTGTAGTTTGTACCTTTTTAAAATTATTGTTTATTTTTAATAGTTCCAAATATTACAAGATCATAATACCTCCATATTGATTTTATTGATCCTAAGCAGAATTGAAAGCTCAAGTCGTCTGACATTATATTGCTAATCTTCTGCAGTTGGTGTTCACTTTTAGTTGGCAGTGGAATCCATTTATTTTTGTGTCAGAGATTCTTTATATTTACCATTGATAATGATGCTTGAATCACTAATGCAGAACTTGGAGGCAATTGGATATCTTCTACATACAAGTTCCCTGCTTGGCCTGCTGAGTTCTTCCAGCATTTGTGTGTGTTGCTTATTCATTTCATGAGTTTTTTTTTACCCCTGGTTCCCTCCCACCAAGTAAATTTATTTTAACATCTGTTTTGGAGAAAAGAAAATCTTGCTTAATATAGGACATCCTGTGCCCTCTCAACCAATTCCGATTATTGATAGGTTTATTGCCCAATGCTGTACTGTTAGAAACAAATCATTCAGTTGTTATAAATTTGTATTTGATTCTTTACAAAATTCATAGTGCAGAATGTATCTCTTCACTCACCATTAAGAGCTTTCTGAAGAAAACTGGTATCTTAACAGTGTCTTCCAATAGATTTCATTTCTTGATCTGCTTGAGTTGCCATTTAAAGAGCTTAATTACAGTATATTGTACATAAATTTTTCTATAATGAATATGTATGATGTTGTTTATTGTGTGGATGCTGTATCTGCACTGAAGGTCTGACATGACCATTTTGTTCCCCATCAGATTTTTTGTATTGAAACACAAAACATCTAACCATTAATGGATTGAGAGCTCTACTTGATCCCAGAAGATTTGATGGTTGTTCTCAAGAAAATTCTATACACAGTGATTTGCTTTAGTAGTGACTTTTATTGATTTTAAATTGAGTTGAAGATCCCATGTCATCGAGCATTTGTAAAACTACATCTCTTCTGTCACATTCCACAAACATTGACGTTTGAGCAAAAGAGAGTAACTACATAATTTCCCATTCAGTTCTATTTTGAATATCCTACATATCACCATTGCCCAGAAACTCATTTGATGCATTCATATAAAAACTGGCAACAAGAGCAGCTAAGAGGCTGGACTTTCTGTGGTAAATGACTTGCCATCTGACTCTCCAGAGCTACTCTGTTGTCCAAGAAGTGTGATCTGAATAAGTGCAGCACTCGGAGACTATAAGACACGGGATCAGAATTAGGCCATTTGGCCCATTGAATCTGCAACACCATTCAATCATGGCTGATCCTTTTTTCCCCTTCTCAGCCTTCTCCCCGTGACCTTTGATGCCGTGGCCAATTAATCTCTGCCTTAAATACACCCAACAACGTGACCTCCACAACTGCCTGTGGTAATAAATTCCACAAAATTACCACCCTCTGGCTAAAGAAATTTCTCTTCCTCTCTGTTTTAAATGGGAGCCCCTCTATCCTGAGGCTGTGCACTCTTTTCCGAGACTTCCCCACCATGGCAAACATCCTTTCCACATCTACTCTGTCTAGACCATTCAGCATTCAAAAGGTTTCAATGAGATCCCCCCTTATCCTTCCGAGTTCCAGAGAGTACAGGCCCGGAGCCATCAAATGATAACCCTTTCATTTCCAGAATCATCCTAGAACCTCCTCTGAACCTGCATCTTTTCTTAGATAAGGAGCCCAAAACTGTTCACAATACTCAAGGTGAGGCCTCACCCGTGCCTTATAACATCCCTTCTCTTATATTCTAGGCCTCTTGAAATGAACGGTAACATTGCATTTGCCTTCCTCACCACTCATTCAACTTGCAAGTTAACCTTTAGGGTGTTCTGCACAAGGACTCCCAAGTCCCTTTGCATCTCCCCATCTTCTCCCCATTTAGAAAATAGTCTGCACATTTCTTTCTTCTACTAAAATGCATGAGCATGCATTTTCCAACATTGTATATCATTTGCCACTTTCTTGCCCATTCTTCTAATCTTTCTAAGTCCTTCTGCAGCCTACTTGTTTCCTCAACACTAACTGCTCCTCCACCAATCTTTGTATCATCTGCAAACGTGGCAACAAATCTAGATAATTGATATACAGCATAAAAAGAGGGGAAGGGGGGGGGGGTCCCAACACCGACCCCTGGTGGAACACCACTAGTCACTGGCCACTAACCAGAATAGGATCCTTTTATTCCCACTTGCTACCTGCTACCAATCAGCCGGTGCTCAAACCATGCTAGTAACTTTCCTGTAATACATAGAAACATAGAAAACCTACAGCACAATACAGGCCCTTCAGCCCACAAAGCTGTGCTGAACATGTCCTTACCTTAGAAATTACCTAGGGTTACCCATAGCCCCCAATTTTTCTAAGCTCCATGTACCTGTCCAGGAGTCTCTTAAAAGACCCTATCGTATCCACCTCCACCACCGTTGCCGGCAGCCCATTCCACGTACTCACCACTCTCTGCGTATATATAAAAAAATAAAAAATAAAAAAAAACAACTTACCCCTGAATCTCCTCTGTACCTACTTCCAAGCACTTGAAAGCTGTGCCCTCTTGTGCTAACCATTTCAGTCCTGGGAAAAACCTCTGACGATCTACACAATGCCTTTCATCATCTTGTACACCTCTATCAGGTCACCTCTCATCCTCCATCGATCCAAGGAGAAAAGGCCGAGTTCACTCAACGTATTCTCATTAGGCATGCTCCCCAATCCAGGCAACATCCTTGTAAATCTCCTCTGCACCCTTTCTATGGTTTCCACATCCTTCCTGTAGTGAGGTGACCAGAACTGAGCACAGTACTCCAAGTGGGGTCTGACCAGGGTCCTATATAGCTGCAACATTACCTCTCGGCTCCTGAACTCAGTCCCACGATTGATGAAGGCCAATGCACGGTATTCCTTCTTAACCACAGAGTCAACCTGCGCACCAACTTTGAGTGTCCTGTGGACTTGAACCCCAAGATCCCTCTGATCCTCCACACTGCCAAGAGTCTTACCATTAGTACTATATTCTGCCATCATATTTGACTTACCAAAATGAACCACCTCACACTTATCTGGGTTGAACTCCAACTGCCACTTCTCAGCCCAGTTTTGCATCCTATCAATGTCCTGCTGTAACCTCTGACAGCCCTCTACACTGTCAACAAATCCCCCAACCTTTGTGTCATCAGTGAACTTACTAACCCATCCCTCCACTTCCTCATCCAGGACATTTATAAAAACCACAAAGAGTTGGTCCCGGATCAGATCCTTGAGGCACACTACTGGTCACTGACCTCCATGCAGAATATGACCTGTCTACAACCACTCTTTGCCTTCTGTGGGCCAGCCAGTTCTGGAACCACAAAGCAATGTCTCCTTGCATCCCATGCCTAAATAATCATGGGCTCTTAACTTGGTAAGACCCTCGTGTGGCACCTTGTCAACAGCCTTCTGAAAGTTCAAATATACAATATCCATTGCATCCCCTTTATCTATCCCATTTGTAATTTCCTCAAAGAATTCCAACAGGTTCAGCCAATATCTTCCCTGAAAGGAAACCATGCTGACTTTGACCTATCTCATCATGTGTCACCAGGTACTTCATATTCTCATCCTTAACAATTGACTGCAACATTTTCTCAACCATTGAGGTCAGGCTAATTGATCTATAATTTCCTTTTTAAAGAGTGGAGTGACATTTGCAATTTTCCAGTCTTCTGGCACAATACCAGAGTCCAATGACTTTTGAAAGATCATTACTAATGCCTCCCCAATCTCTACTGCTAACTCTTTTAGAACCTTAAGGTGCAGTTCATTCGGTCTGGGTGACTTATGCACCTTTAGGTCTTTCACCTTTCTGAGTATCTTCTCCCTTGTAATAGTAATTGCACTCACCTCTTTTCCCTCGCACCCTTCAACACCTGTGACACTGCTACTGTCTTGCACAATGAAGATAGAGCACAACAGTAGCCAGAATAAAGCATTCCATTTACTTAGCATCCCAGCCAATTTTTTTTGTCTCTGTGGTTACTTCATATTTTGATCCAGTCTTCAATTTCCAGTCATAGAAAATCATTGTATATTTCTTTCTGATGTATTTTCACATTTTAATCTTTTCCCTTTTTATTTATTTGCTGCTGCTTCCATAATCACTCCCCCTCTGAATTTACTGTTCCGTTTGGCAAAATTATTAGGCTTTCCATTTAGCATAATGTCAAGCTTCATTACTCAGTTCTCTTTTCACACAAAGTTTTAATTTCTTTATTGAATATAAATTTGATGTTTTGGAAACTTTGTTTAGGGATTTCCATTGTTTATCTACTGACAAACTTTTCAGTTTAATTTTTCAATTACTGTATTCACCACTCATATAATTGAGATTTTATTTGTGACCAAGGCACTAGCTTCTGACTGTATCATTGAGTTGCATATAAAATTCTATTGTTATGATTGTTTTTCCCAGAGAGTAAATGTGAGATTACTAATCAATCCTATTTGATGAGATTACCTCTAAACCTGTTACTTGCACATTTTTAAGGTGTGCTGGGGCTATTCACGATAAATTGGTCTTCAAAGCTGCTATTTGCAATTTGTCTACAATCCTTATAATTATTGTATTACTTTTAAAATACTTCCTTGCTATTCTTTTGGGCCAAGATCATCCTTCACCATTACTCTCTTGTCTTTTATTGTCAGAGGTAGCCTGCTTGCTTTTCCATTTTATTTTCGTTCTAAATATCTAATGCCCTAGGATATTTTCCAACTTTATTCACCATGTAACCACACCAAGTTTGGGTGAAGCATTTTTGACTCTTTTACTGCCATCGGGAGGAGAAGATGGCAGCACAACACAGCTCACAGCGGCCACTCCGGTGGTGATGTCTGTTATCTGTCAAGTAGGGTGCCGTGCACAATCCTGATTTGATGGAGGCAGATGTGAGAGCACGGAGGAACATCTGGTGAAACCTCCGAAATGTCTGCTTCACTGCCGCTGCTACTGTGTGATCCAGAATCTCCGGAGGGGAAGGCCCTGAGTCCTCGGCTTTGCTTGTTGCTCGGCAGCCGGGGCGGGGTCGAAGTGCTCAGCAGAGGATGGTGCTCGGTATCGGAGGGCTGGCCAGAGGCTCGAAGTTTTCGGACGGACTCAGAGTCCGCTGCGGTCGGGTGCTTCCGATGGTGCTGCACGCCAAGTTTGCGGTGTTTGGAGGTTCATGGCAGGGAGAGTTTCTCCCTTCTACCGTCTGTGTGAGATGATGGGGCTATCGGGACTTGAGACTTTTTTTTTACCCTGCACATGGTCTGCTCTTCATCAAATTACGGTATTGCTTTGCACTGTTGTAACTATATGTTATAATTATGTGGTTTTGTCAGTTTTAGTCTTGGTTTGTCCTGTGTTTCTGTGATATCATTCTGGAGGAACATTGTATCATCTTTTAATGCATGCATTTCTAAATGACTATAAACGAGGACTGAGTGTCCTCATAATCTAATCTAATTAGTTTGTCTTGAAAGAGTACCGATCATCTGATCCTTTCCTGTCTTCTCTTTATCTACCCAATTCCACATATCTATAACTCTATATTTTTCCCCTCTGCCAACTCCACCTGTGTGTCACCATACACTTCTCCTCCTGGGACACGCCCCCTACTGTTCCCATCAGCCCACCCGACCTCTTTTTTTAGATTCCATGCTACATCTTCCTTTCCCATCAAATTTCATCAACTGCAGCCCTGTGTCATCTCAAATCTCTTTTGCTAAGAGATTTTTCTTTTGTCAGTTAGGCTTTACCACCTGGCTCCACAAAGGGTTCATTTTATACTCAGTACATCCTGGACTTTGGGCAGACCTTGCGCAAGTCTAAGTGCAGTAGAATCCTTGTGGTTTCTTCTGAGCTATCGGCTGCAGCCATCTTCGCTTAGTTGATAATTTTAATTATTGGTGAAATATTGTAAAAGATTCTGTATTGTATTGAAGAACTATTGTTTACATAAATTTGTGACTTTGCTCTCTCAGTTTATATAGACATATCAGGAGTGCTGTTACTCCTGGGCCAGCATTATTCCAAAGAGCCTCAAAGGTGAGTGCCATATTCACCGATAAATCTTAACTCCCTGATTCTTATTTAAATCAAAACGTCAAAGAAGTTGCCTATATTTGTTGGGATGTATGCTTCCGTAGTGGAACTCAGGAACCCTAGTTGTCTCTTGAACAGTGGTATTCAGATTTTATTTTACATTCGAATGAGGCTTTGGTATTATTGCAGATTTTTAAAAATGAAAGTATGCTGAAACCAAACATATAACAAGCTTTGCAAGTATCACAATTCAGTTTAGCACTATTTGATTGATTTCATTTTCCTAGATAAATAGGGTTTGTGTTGGGGATTTTACTGGGACAGAAGGGAGAAGGCAGATTATTCATAAATAAATGTTACGAAGATTTTCAAATACACGAGCTAATCGGCAACTCCATGATACAAACTGTGTCCTGTTCATTGCACATTGACTGATGAAGCAGTGATGTTCATGACTGTTGAGATGATGAATTGCCTGCTACGTTTTGTTTCGTTTCTCAGTGATGGTGGATTATCATGGCATGATGTACTGCATTATGGAGGGGGTGTGTTCCTACAAAACTATGTATCACCATTTTCTGTACCATAAACCCACTTTTCTAATTAAATCCCATGTTATGAGATGTGTTGCTACAGGAAGTATTTTTTGAAAACAGTTAGTCCCCACAGGTTATAGGTGAAAGCATTCTGGTTGTATTACAGGCAGTGTGAACAAGGTTGTTATTCTAATTTGCTAGAAATGAATATTACTTGTAAGACCGGAGCAGAATTCGGCCACTTGGCCCCTTCAGTTTGCTCTGCCATTCTATTATGGCAGATTTATTATCCCTCTCAACCACATTCTCCTGAATTCTCCCTGTACCTTTGATGCCCTGATTAATCAAGAACCTATCTACCTTCGCTTTAAATATACCCAATGATTTGGCTTCCACATCTTTCTGTGGCAATGAATTCCCCAGATTCACTACTCCCTAGTTTAAGAAATTCCACCACGTCTCTGTTCTAAAGTGATGTCCTTCAATATTCAATAGGTTTCAATGCAATTTCTCTCTCCCCCGCCCCACCTCACCAAATTCTTCTAAATGCAAATGAGTACAGGCCCAAAGCCATCACATGCTCCTCATACATTAACCCTTCCAATCTCTTGAAGCTCCTGTGAACTCTCTCAAATGCTGGCATATCCTTTCTTAGATAAGGGACTTGAAACTGCTCACAATGATCTTAAGTGCAGTCTGACCAGTGCCTTATAAACATTATATAGTTTGATAAAGTATATTGTACAAGTATCAATAGAAGCTTGTCACTTTCGAAAGCAGATCTGTTAACTGGCTTTCCTCTGTGAAGCAACACCAGAAAGTTGTATGTATAGGAGAAGAAGCTGCATTATCAGTTTCAAAAGCAAATCCCTTAAATCAGACTTGTGAACTGGCAGCATGTAATTATTGTCCTTGTGAAACTAGTTGAATTCTCTGTGTATATTTTGCATTTATTCATGTACTTCACACAAATTGCAGAAGAGTGATTTTTATTATTATTTGAAGGTGGTTTGGAAATTCCATTAAGGGCAGTTTTCATTACCTAAGCTCTTGTTATTGCAAGGGTACATTTGCATGTCTTGTGTATGATTTTATCTCTAAGAATACTAAAGAGATGGTATGACAAAGTGTATAGTGATATATAATGTACCACTGTTAGATTAGCAAACAAACCAAGTATAGCCTTAGTAAAGCAAGCTTTACTAAAATATTTTTTTATCTGAATATACTCTGTGCATAATAAATAATGTTCTAATTACAGTATCTTGTTGAGATACTGCATTACTATGCAGTATACAATCAAAAACACAGACACCGCTTATTAGAACTGTACACCCACTAATGTACTGAAAACACATTTGTTAGCAACAACATCATTGATTGTGTCTTATACTTGGTGTGCTTGGTACCTGGTAGCATTGTTTCTTCTGTCCAATATTGGAAAATGTGGCTGGGGATCACAAGAAAACATGGCAATGCTCAGTGTTGGGTCACAGAGGCAGTATTGTTTTTTGTATATTAAGGACAGATATGTTAGGATTGTTGGGAGTTTGGGGGTTAGGTTCACAGGGGCATCCAAAACAAGCATTTGATACGCAGCTGAGGATTTCAAACAAACAAACAAACTAATTCATCACTTGGTTAGAACAGAGAGGTTTATTTTGGGTTATAGGTTCCAGAGCAGAGCCCATGGAATAGACAGAGTATGGAGTTGTTCTTTCAGGTTAATGATAAAAGAGAAGTGGAGGACTCATGATCACAGTGCTTTGAACATGTATAGTTAAAATTGCACATTTACGCAATCTTCAGGTGAGCACTTGGATGTTCCAGGTAAAATGGAGGGTACAGTGAAGAAAAAGGCCCTCAACTCCCACTCCCTTTAGTTACTGCCATTTCTGTAAGCTGATCTTGTTTGCTGTTCAAGGCTTTGATGAAAGTCATTAAAGATGCATTGGAGTCTTAGCAAATCTGTTCAAGCTTGACAGCATGATAGCAACTTAGCAGCTGGGTGACTAGTTGGTAAGATGTGACAACAGTTTCTTCAATGTTCTCGTCTGGGAAGAGTTTGAAATCAAGCTAACAGCTAAGTCCACGCCCTCTGATTCATGTTCAGTTCTGTACTCAAAAATGCTAGTGGAAGAGAACCTAACCAAACTAGAAAAAAAATGACCTGCTAGCGAAGACCGCCTCTAGTGAATGGGTGCCTCTATTATGTGGCCACAAAAGTGGACCACATAGACTGGGTTATGGTTATAAAGTTATAATCAAACCCTTTCCCAAATGAGATTTTTGCATGTGACTGATTTTGATTGCACGAAGTCACCACTTCCTGATAATAAATAAACATGAGCAAGCATAGGTTTAAAAAAGAACAAGCTATTTTATGGAGTCAAGTTAGTTGCAAAGATATTTCTGGCCACAGTAAATCTGATATTTGTAGCGTCTTCTGTAAACGAGACAATCCTTCATTTTTTACTGCTACAGTGTAAGAAAACCTCATGATACTGAACACTTTCTGTAGAGTTTATAAGCACAATACTTAAACAGAGTATGTGCTCTTCTTATTTAAAAATAAGTGGTCTACTGGGTCTCAGTAGGTGGGTAATGTTTATAGCCTCTCAAGGAGAAATCAAGACTGCATAAAGACAAAGATACTTGCCAGTGTTTTCAGAATTCTTAAGTTTCAGGTGAAATAAAGTACTCGGGGAAAGGTCTTGCCTGATTTCAGGTATGCAGCTGTAGCTCCTTCGTTATCTCTTGAAGATATTAAATGGATCTGCACCAATAAACGATCTTGGAAATCTGCAAGAAGTACCTCAGCAGTGGTGCATTGCTTGATCATTACAGATGTCCCACCCTGCAAAAGCTCATTTAGCAAGAGTGAAGTCATGAGTGCAGTGACCATCTTCAAGAAGTATGATTAACATTCAGAAGTTAGAACTTCTAATATGAGAACCAATAAAGAATATCTTCACCTTTTTCCACAGAGCAGGATAGCATTCAGAGATTTCTTTCTGCAGCAAAAAGTCATGATATGACTTTTTTTTAACCTTAGCTACAGCTCAAAGTCATTTTGTAATAAGATCAGTTCTTCCTCCATCCTTCTAAGATCAATTCTTCTTCCATCCTCATTGCAAGTGTTTAGGAATTTATTACTCAATCTGAAATTTGGATCAGAGAAAATCCTGAAATCTCTTTAATATGACTTTATGCAGATCACCTAGGTGTGCACAATATACCAGTAGATATTCATCTGGTATTTTTTTTTTCTTTCTGTTCCAACTCAGAAGGTCAGAAATGAAAAAAGGTCGCGATGGCCAATGTTGTACTTAAATAGGGTTAATTTGGACAGAGATGTGGAGATGACAGATGGAAATTTTTATAAGATTTATATCGTTTCTTTGCAATTGAGGATTGATTTAATTAAACTTTCTAAATAATTCTGACAAATAAGCAATGCCATGCCTAGTATTCTTGAATTGATTACCGATTACCATTCGAGTCTTCAAAATTTTTATCACAGTTTCAAAGAGTGCATAAAAGCATCTCAGGCAGTTTCCTTTTGAGAGCCATCTGACTTCTATGTGCAACAGTAACCACTCAAACTGTTCATCATTCCCAATACAAAGCCCTTGAAATAGTCGAGAATTGAGAGACAATAAGACTTAATTTTATTTACTGCTATGATTACGGTATGGGCATGTGGCCAAGTGGTTAAGGCATTGGACTAGCGACCTGAAGGTCGTGAGTTCGAGCCCCAGCCGAGGCAACGTGTTGTGTCCTTGAGCAAGGCACTTAATGCCCTTCCCTTGGACAACAGGGGAGACTTGCAGCATGGACACCTGCTGGTCTTCCATACAACCTTGCCCAGGCCTGCGCTCTGGAGAGTGAAGACTAACGGATGCCTTTAATTTTTAGATTACAGTATTTAATGATTTGCGCAGCCCGATCACAAGTTTTTTTTAGTGATACAATGTTATCTGTGAATTACACAGTGAATGATAAATACAGCTTTTTTCAGGAAAGTAGTAACCTAATGATGGTGTCCTATCATTGATGGTGCCCATCTATTGCACAGGCAAGAATGTTGGTGAGCAGAATGTCCTTTTCTTTGAAAAATTGCTCAACAACTTGAAATACAGGTCCACAGTCCCTTATCTGAAATCCTTGGGGCCAGTTACATTTCAGAATTCTGAATTTTTTGGATTCCAGACCCCCCCGCCCCGCCCCACCGATACCAAAAAACACGTATGCTCAAGTCCCTTATTTAACCTGTCTCAGTGCTGTGGACTTTAAGACCCAGCGGCACACCAAACCTACGCATATCCTCCCGTATACTTTAAATCATCTCTAGATTACTTATACCTAATACAATGTAAATGCTATGTAAATTATTGTTATACTGTATTGTTTAGGGTATAATGAATAATGGCAAGAAGAAATTTTATTTCCAACAAAAACATTCAATAAAACATAAAAATATACAACTTCAAATGAACCAAATCAAACACATGGTAAATGACTTATTGGAATAAATGTAGAACGTCACTGTCACTATAAAACTTCAGTAACTTGTCTTATGTTTATTTAAATCATATACAGTGGTAGATCTGACACTATTTTCTTCAGTAAGACGCCACACAGACACACCACGATCAAGCTTCTGCAATAACTCCACTTTCTGTGTTATTCATAGAGAAGATTCCTTCTCTTTTTCTCATTGTTACCCATAGGGGTATCTGCAGCTCTTTTTGACATTTTCACAGTGAAATTAAACACAGTTAACAGTGAACACAAGATATCAGCAAACGGCAAATGCACGTGTAGCCAGTACGAGTGCTGAGCCACAACTGACGTCTGACGGCCTCTGCTAGTGCTGCCATGTCACACCTGAGTGACATCAGCTGTTGGCGAAAAAAAACTTCAGTTTTTGGAGCTTTTTGGGTTTCAGAGTTTCGGATAAAGGAATGTGCACCTGTATAAGCTCTCCTTTCATATCTGTTTCTTGTTCACTTGCAAAGATTTGTGGTCTGGCAAAGTTGACTCAACCAACTGCAGAGCAAATTCTGTTGCTGTGAGTATGTTGCACAATGTGACTACCATATTCTAAGACATTTCAACTATTCCCATCAAAACCATACTCAGAACTTTGCTTAGTACTGGCAGAATCAGTTCTTCAATTGTATGGGGCTTTCCTTTTTTTTAATATTTTTATTGAATTTTCAAAATGAATACATGAAAAGGTAGTATCTACCCTCCCCCCCCCATATATAGTCCTACCTAAAAAAGAAAGAAGAAAAAAAAAGAACCGCCTGGGTGTTGGAAGGTTTCCACATGCTCCATGGAATTCAAAATAAATTTGGTATACTTATGCGTTACTTTCCCCAAGGGACCAAGATCTTTATCGGAGCACTTAAATATGCCATCCTATCTTTTGTAAATAAGGGCGCCAAATATTCAAAAATGTTACATATTTATCTCTTAAATTATAAGTAATTTTTTCGAGTGGAATAGAACTAGCCATTTCATTATTCCAATGATTCATACTTAAACACGAATCAGATTTCCACTATAGTCTTCTTAGCTACTGCCAATGCAATTTTTATAAATTCTTTCTGATATTTATTCAATTTAAGTTTCGGCTTTATCCCTTCAATATCACCTAATAGAAATAATACAGGGTTATGTGGAAGTTGAGTTCCAGTAATTTGTTCCAATAAGACTCTTAAATTTATCCAAAAGGGTTGAATTTTAAAACAAGACCAAGTAGAATGTAAGAAAGTACCAATTTCTTGATTACACCGAAAGCATTTATCGGATAGATTTGAATTTAATCTATTTATTTTTTGTGGTGTAATATATAATTGGTGTAAAAAAATTATATTGTACTAATCTAAGTCGAACATTTATTGTATTTGTCATACTGTCAAGACAGAGTCTTGACCAATTTGTTTCATCAATATTAATATTCAGATCTGTTTCCCATTTTTGTTTTGACTTATGGATTCCTTGTTTAATTGTCTGTTTTTGAATCAAATTATGCATATAAGAAATAAATTTTTAAATTTTCCCTTTTTGAATTAAAGTTTCAATTTCATTAGGTTTTGGCAAAAACATTGTTTGACCCAGCTTACCTTTTAAGTAAGCCCTTAATTGAAGGTAACAAAAGAAAGTGTTATTTGATATTTTATATTTATCCTTTAGTTGTTCAAATGACATCAATATACCTCGTTCATAACAATCTCCTATAGATTTAATCCCTTTTTGGTACCAATTATATAAAAGTTGATTGTCCATTGTAAAAGGAATAAGTCTGTTTTGGAACAAAGGTCTCCTTGCTAATAAAGATTTCTGTATTTCATTATCAGCATTTATCTTATTCCATAGATCAATTAAATGTGTTAATATAGGAGATTCTTTCTTTTCCCGTATCCATTTAGATTCCCATTTATATATAAAATCTTCAGGTCTATTTTCTCCTATCTTGTCTAATTCTATTTTAATCCATGCTGGTTTTCGATCATCGAAGAAGGATGCAATAAATCTAAGTTGATTTGCTTTATAATAATTCTTAAAGTTTGGAAGTTGTAGCCCTCCTAACTCAAATTTACATGTCAATTTTTCCAATGATATTTTGACATTTTACCTTTCCAAAGAAATTTTCTCATACATTTATTTAACTCTTGAAAAAATTTCTGTGGCAATTGTATTGGTAATGTTTGAAACAAATACTGTAATCTAGGAAATATGTTCATTTTTACAACATTGACTCTACCTACTAATGTTATTGGTAGTATCATCCATTTGTCAAGATCTTCTTGAATTTTTTTCAATAGTGGTAAATAATTAAATTTATATAAATTCTTTACGTCATTATCAAGTCTTATACCTAAATACTTTATACCATATACCGGCCATCTAAATTGGGTTGCTAACCGACATTGACTATGGTCTCCTTTAGTAAGAGGTAAAATTTCACTTCTATCCCAATTTATTTTATAACCTGATACCTTCCCATATTCATCCAATCTAGAAGATAATTTATGAAACGAATGTTGTGGGTTTAAGTAAATCAAAACATCATCGGCAAAAAGATTAATTTTATATTCCTCCTGATTAACTCTAAAACCCATAATATCTGGATCAATTCTGATTAGTTCTGCTAATGGCTCTATCGCCAGTACAAATAAAGCAGGTGATAATGGACAACCTTGTCTAGTTGACCTTTTTAACTGGAATGGTGTTGAAATTTGAGAGTTTGTCACTACTTTAGCCTTAGGGTTAGAATTTAAAATTTTAATCCAATTTATAAAAGATGTTCCTAACCCATATTCTTCTAATACTTTAAATAAAAAATCCCATTCTAATCTATCAAATGCTTTTTCTGCATCCAAGGCTACTACTATACTCTTCTCATCCCTTTTTTGTGCCAAATGAATTATACTGAGTAGCCGAGTTACATTATCTGCCAATTGTCTATTTTTAATAAATCCTGTTTGATCCATATGTATTAATTTTGGTAAGTATTTAGATAATCTATTCAATTAAAATTTTTGCTATTATTTTATAATCCGCATTCAATAAAGAAATAGGCCTGGATGATGTTGGTTTCATAGGGTCTCTGTCTTTTTTTGGCAATACTATTACAATCGCTGTTGAAAAAGATTCTGGGAGTTTATGTGTTTTTTCTGCTTGACGTATTAACTCCATAAAGAGATAAATCTTTAAACTTTTTATAAAATTCAGGTGGAAAACCATCTTCTCCTGGAGATTTATTACTTTGAAGTGATCCTAAAGCTTCTTCAACTTCTTTTAATGTAAAAGGCATATCTAATCCCTTCTGTTCTTCCGAATTCAATTTTGGAAGAGTTACTTGTGATAAAAACCTTTCTATCTCATTAACATCATTTTGTGATTCTGATTGATATAGTTCAGAATAGAAACTTTTAAAGGTTTCACTTATTCCAAGAGATATTTTAAAATATAAAAATAAGATATTTTATTTGCGCTTGTTCTAATTGCATTTATTGTTTTGGAAGCTTGTTCTGTTTTCAACTGCCAGGCAAGAATTTTATGTGCTCTCTCACCTAACTCATAATACCTTTGCTTAGTTCTTATAATTGCTTTTTCCATTCTATATGTCTGAAGCGTATTATATTGTAACTTATTGACAAGTTGCCTTCATTTTTCTTCCGACATATATCTTTGAGATTCTTTTTCTAACTTTGTAATCTCTTTTTCCAATTGATCTAATTCTGCCATATATTCTTTCTTAATTTTAGACGTATAACTTATTATCTGGCCCCTCAAATATGCTTTCATCGCATCCCATAATATAAATTTATCATCCACTGAATGAAAATTTGTATCCAAAAAAAAACTGGATCTGCTTTTTCATAAAATCACAAAAATCTTGACGTTTTAATAATGTTGAATTAAATCTCCATCTATAAGCCACTTCTTCCTTATCAGTCATTATTATTGTCATTAATAAAGGAGAATGATCTGACAGTATTCTTGCTTTATATTCCATATTTTTCACTCTGTTGAATATGCATTGATAATAGGAAAAAATCTATCCTTGAGTAAGTTTTATGTCTATGAGAATAGAACGAATAGTCTCTTTCTTTAGGATTGATTCTTCTCCATATATCAATCAAATTTAAACCTTTCATCAATGATAAAGTTAGATTTACTACCTTGGATTTTATAATAGCCTTAGTTGATCTATCTAAGATTGGGTCTAAGCAAAAATTAAAGTCTCCTCCAATTAATATTTTTTCATGTGCATCCGCCAAATTCAAAAAAGCTTCTTGTATGAATTTTACATCATTTTCATTTGGTGCATAAATATTCATAAATGTCCATAATTCAGAGAAAAGTTGACAATGTATAATCACATATCTCCCCGCAAAATCGGTTATTACATTTTGTATTCTAATTGGTAACGTTTTATTGATCACAATTGCTACTCCCCTCGCTTTTGAATTAAATGAAGCCGCAACAACACTACCCACCCAATCTCTCTTTAGCTTCTGATGTTCTGTTTCTGTTAAATGCGTTTCCTGTAAAAAGGCTAAATCTATCTTCATTTTCTTAATATGTGTTAAGATTCTTTTTCTTTTCACTGGTCCATTAAGCCCATTAACATTAAAACTCAAAAAATTCAATAAATTAGCCATTATTCTTAACAAAGTTACTCCAATCTAAAACATTACTTATCTTCTCAACTCTCATAGTTCCTTGGGGAATCTCATTGAACTTCACCATGTTGCTATGTGTTTCCCTCCCAATCCTCCAGGCAAAAAAAAAGATAGAAAAGATACAAAAAAAGAAAAAAACAAAATACCCCCCCACTAATGTTGTGAATGAAAAGATACACAACACTACCCCCCTCCATTTTGCAGGTCATGGCTAAAGCCACGCTTGCACACATGATTAGCGTAGTAATTCGTCAGTGCTTCTTCCAGCTCCCCGCAACAAAAAAATATATATATAAAAACAAAATTAATGTTAGTATTCCCAACTAGTATTCTTCAAATTTTAATCTTTCTTCCCCCCCGTATAATTAATAATATATTTATATATTCATCCGCCAAAAAATCCAACAAGTCCATTCTTTGACCCAGTCTTCATCTTCAATCTATCTCACTCCCCTGGATTTGTTCTTGTATCTGGTGAATATTCAGAGAATCTCGCACAAACTGCTCCGCTTTCTGGTAGTCATCAAAAAATCTTTTTTCTCCACCAGGCAAAAAAATCTTCAAGGTTGCAGGATAATGCAATATAAATCCCATAGGATTTTTTTCACTGGATTAAATTTCTTCCTTCTCTTCATAAGTTCATAACTTATGTCAGGGTAGAAAAAAACTTTGTTCCCTTGAATCATCAATGGCCCTTTTCTATTCTTGGCAGCTTGGGTAGCTGCCTGTAGAATCCTTTCCTTGTCTTGAAATCTTAAGAATTTTATTAAAATCGATCGTGGATATTGGTCATCTTGTGGTTTTGGTCTTAGAGCCCTATGTGCCCGCTCAATTTCAATTGATCGAACCTCCTCTTTTATTTGCAAAACTTGCGGGATCCATTTTTGAAAAAATTCTATTGGGTTTTCTCCCTCCATACCTTCTTTAAGACCAACAATTTTGATATTATTACGTCTACTGAAGTTTTCCAACATGTCCACTTTCTCCAAGAGTTGATTTCTTTCCGAGTTCCAGACAAACAGATCATTTTCTGTTTTTTCCACTCTATCATTCATATGCCCCATTGCTCTTTCCATCTTCTGAAGCTCCTTATCCATTTTATCCTGTCTTTTCATAGCTTTATTGTAGCACATCTTCATATCTCTAAGCTCTGCTCTTACTTTTCTTAGTTCAGCCACTAATTGCAATAAAGCCTCTTTTATGTCTCCATCATCTCCTTTACTTCCAATCTCTTCCAGTTCTTCCTCCTCCTCTTCATCTGTGTTCTCTGCAGAATCCAATTCTGACTCTGAGTCACTTTCAGTTGCAGTGGCTGTCGGTTCTTGTAGTTTGAGTTGTGTCGATTTGCGCATGCGCTCTTCTTTGCGCATGCGCATTTCCGGCATCTTCTTCCGAGAGACCGCTACCGCCGCTATTCCTCCCTGTTCTATGCCGGAGATAGAATACATTTCCTCCGAAGGAGATGCAACCTGAGTTCAAGGCTCCATCGTTGCAGTAGGCCCTTTTTACTTCCCATCTCGCGGCGGCTTCGCAACAACAGACTTCTTCTGATGCGGTTTACGAGGCATATCGTAAAGTAGTCTTGCAAAGTTTATAAATAGTTTTTGGAAAGTATTTATTAACTTTGTTTTGTTTAACCGGTACTTTGCTGATTTTTTACGGGAGAGCTGGATTTACACATCTCAATCCCACGTCATCACGTGACGCCCCGTATGGGGCTTTCCTGATTTAGCAAGGAGCAATGAAATGTAAGAGACCTGCAAACCATCACTGTTTTGTTGTGAAATGCAAGTAAACATGTTTTGAAATGTTTTCTGTTTCTGAAAACTTTCATGAAGTGAATGAAAATAAGCCAAGGCCTTGTTTTCTTTATCTGAGTGTATTCTCTTCAAATGTTCAAGAAGCCTGGGCAGGTTTATTGCCTCATCTGAGAAAACTTATTTACACAACAGACATATTGGCTTGTTGGTTGCTTGGAGCTGGTATAAATCCATATTTCAGTTACTCCACACTACACTGTCTTCTTGTTTGTTCTGCTTTCGCCATTTTCATTATGGATTAACGACTGCAGTCAATCGCCTATTTTTTTTAAAGTCTAACCTCAAGTGCTGCAATCAATAAAGAGGAAAGTTACGACAGTATCATGGCTTGGGCAAAACCTGACTCTCTACCTAAAGGTATATGAAGTAGGGCAGGATGTTTTGGTTGGGCTGTGGATTAGAGAAGTGGTCAAGACCATTCAAATAGGCAGATTCTGTACTTTACCCCATCGTATGCTATGCCCTAATTCACAGGAGTTGCATCACTGTGTGATTAGAGTGTGGGAACCGTACTAGCTAACACTGTACTACAATAGTGAATGACAGTAATGCGCAAGCCAGGCCTGGATATAACACTGTTTCTTCAGTCCAGATTTCTCATGATATACCAAATACAGAAGTGTCACATTGCTTTTCAACAACTATAACGCACTTTGAGGAAAGTGTGAGAGAATGGTGGGTTAGCAAGAGAAGAGGTGATTACATGATTGATGTGATCAATTATGATGCACTGAGGATCAAATGCTTATGATAAGTAATTTATCTCTTAAATTAAGCCTGTAATCCCTTAGCTGCCCCCCCCCATTGCTACTGAGCCTCCCCACCGCGACCTTTATCTTTGTCTACCCTTAGAAATTACCACTGCCATAAGTGGGGGGAAGCGCGATATCACCCACTTTGGGAAGCACTGGTTTAGAGAATCACTTAGAATGTCTCTTTTTGCAGACTTATTACAATTAAAACCCTACTTGGAAAGAACTTGCTTATTTCAGTGATGGCCAAAGCTAGCTTAATTTGAATGCTCTTTGCTATAACTGGAGTTGTTAAATGATGCTGTTCTGTGCAATTAGACAAGCATGAAGCAAAGGTTTTAGTAGGCTCATTAATGTTTGGGAAAAAAAGAGTTCTTTACTCGTCTCAGTATGCATATTTAATCATTATCTAGACAACAACATTTAGATTAAGCAAATTGCAAAGTAATTTTAAGTAGTGACAACACCACCACCACAATCTCCATCAGCACAGGTGCATGCAAGGTTGTGTGCTTAGCCCCCTGCTCTACTCGCTTTATGCTTATGACTGTGTGGCTAAGTACAGCTCCAATGCCATATTCAAGTTTGCTAATAACACCACTGCTGTTGGCTGAATTAAAGGTGGTAATGAATCTCTTTCTTTCTTACTTTTCAAACCTTTTTATTGTTATATTATACAGGAAAAATAACATGAGTACATTGAAGTAACAACACTTACAATGCCTCAAAAAAAATTATCTTAAAGATTGAAAAAAAATTTTGTGATAACAAAAAAAACCTACTAAGCAGAAAAGTGAGAGAAAAAAAAAGAACCCATTAGGTGTACAACCCCGGAGTCATGCATCATACAAAAAGCTTCTAAAAATAAACATCAAACCGCCAGCAAGAAAAGAAAATATACTAAAAAATTTACAGTTAGGTCGTGGAAAAATTATATCAATTAACTCAAATGATAATAACGTGCAAATGAGCCCCATCTTTTCTCAAAATCAAATAAAGGTTCAAAGGTTTGACTTCTAATTTTCTCCAAACTAAGACATAGCATCACTTGAGAGAACCATTGTGACAAAGTGGGAGCTGATGTATCCTTCCATTTCAACAAAATGGCCCTGCCAGCTATCAATGTAACAAATGCAATAACATGTTGGTCAGACACAGAAATACCATGAATATTTTGAGGAATTATTCCAAAAAGCGCAGTTAATTTATTAGGTTGTAAATTAATTTTAAGTGCTTTAGAAAGTATTGAAAAAACCGATTTCCAAAACCGTTCCAGTATAGAACAAGACCAAAACATATGTGTCAGTGTAGCTATCTCAGTTTTACATCTATCACAATGACTATCAACATTAGAAAAGATTTTAGAAAATCTCTCCTTTGTCAAATGATAATGATGTACAATTTTAAATTGAATCAATGAATGGCTGGCACAAATTGAAGAGTTAACCAACTTCAATATCTGCATCCAATCCTCCGTCATAAAAGTCAAATTAAGTTCCTTTTCCCAATCCTGTTTGATCTTAGATAAAGGACACTTATCCCATTGTAATAATAAATTATAAATTCTTCCAATAGAACCCTTAATCAAAGGATTCATTCTCATAGTAGTATCTAACAGGTCAGCCTCCAATATGTAAGGAAAGTTACTTAAATATTTTTGTAAAAAATGTCTAACTTGAAGGTGTTGCAGAAAGTGTGAGTATGAAAGAGAATATTTATCAATTAATTGTTCAAAAGACATCAATCTATCTTCTTTAAATAAATCCAAAAAAGAATTAATACCTTTATTTTTCCAAAGTAAAAAAATTGGATCACTCAAAGAAGGCTTAAAAAGTAATTTCAGTAAATTAAACTAAGTTTAAATTTTTTAAGATTAAAAAAAATTGCGGAATTGGAGCCAAATTTGTAAAGAATACTTAATCACAGGATATAGGTTTAAATTAACAACTTTAACCAATTGCATAGGTAAAGGAGCTCCCAATAACGAGGTTAAATAAAACTGTTTTACAACTTTCAGTTCCAGGTCTACCCAAATTGGCCGATCACTCTTATCAACCCAGTATAACCAAAAAGACATATATCGCAGATTAACAGCCCAATAATACATTCTTAGATTAGGCAAAGCAAGACCTCCATCCTTTTTCAATTTTTGTAAGTGACATTTACTAATTCTTGGTCTTTTATTATTCCAAATAAAAGATAAAATAATAGAATCAATCTGATCAAAAAACTTCCTAGTCAAAAAAACAGGAATATTCTGAAATAAATATAAAAAATTCATCATTTTAACTGTATGAATACGACCAACAAGTGAAAATGTAAGTGGACTCCATCTACTAAATAAATACTTCATAGAGTCTACTAAGGGAACAAAATTGGCTTTATAAAGATCCTTATATTTTTTAGTAATTATAATACCTAGGTATCTAAAAGAGTCTGTAACTTTAAAAGGAGTATTATCATACATAGAGACAGAATCATTTAAAGGAAACAATTCACTTTTACTAAAATTTATTTTATATCCTGAAAAACCTTCAAATTCATTAAATAATTTTAGCAAGGCAGGAATGGATTCGTCAGGGTTAGATATATAAACCAATAAATCATCAGCGTAAAGAGAGACCTTATGCGTGGTCTCATTCACAAAAATCCCATGGATATTTTTAGCCTCCTGAAGAGCAATAGCAAGGGGTTCTAATGTTAAATTAAACAACAAAGGACTTAATGGACAGCCTTGCCTTGTCCCCCGTGAAAGCTGAAAAAAAAGGAGACCTACAATTGTTAGTGACAACAGTAGCAATAGGGGCGTTATATATCATTTTAATCCAATTATTAAAATTAGCACCAAAGCCAAATTTCTCTAAAATATTGAATAAATATTTCCATTCGACTCGGTCGAATGCTTTTTCAGCGTTCAAAGATACAACACATTGTGGAGTTTTAAAAGAGGACGAATATATAATGTTAAATAGTCTCCGAACATTTGAAAAAGAATAGCGACCCTTTATAAAGCCTGTTTGATCTTTAAAAATAATTTTACCCATAATATTCTCCAACCAATTGGCCATTATCTTTGACAAAATCTTAGCGTCGACATTCTGTAATGAAATAGGTCTATATGAAGCACAGTCAGTAGGATCTTTTATCTTTTTTAAGAATTAAATTAATAGAAGCCTCATAAAAAGTAGAGCGTAAGTCACCTTTCACGAAAGAATCCTTAAACATTTGCAACACACGGAGAAAGCAACTTTCCAATTTTTTAATAAAATTCTACAGGATAGCCATCAAGTCCTGGGGACTTAACAGATTGCATTGAAAAAATAGCTTTATGAATTTCAGCTTCAGTAATTTGAGCATGGAGAGTTTTTTGATCCTCAGCCGAGATTTTAGGAAAAACAATCTTTCGTAAAAAAAAAAGCATTCATTTCAGAGGAATCTAACGGACATTGAGATTTATAAAGCTCAGCATAAAAATCTTGAAAAATCTTATTAATTTCTTCATATTCCCGAGTTAAGGTACCAGCTTTCCTACGAATTTTCGTGATTTGCCTTTTGGCTGCAGCCATTTTTAATTGAGATGCAAGCAGTTTATTATTTTCATCTCCAAACATATAAAATTGGTTCTTTAACTTAAGCAAATATCCTTCAATGGGATGAGTTAATAACAGGTTATATTGTGATTGAAGTTCCACCCTTTGTTTAAATAAATCAGTATGGTAATGAATCTTTTTACTGGCTGTCACCTAGTTTTCCTGTGTCCTGCGCCTTGGGTGTAACTACCTCTCTATATGTCCTATCTATCACCCCTTCAGCATCCTGAATGATTCGGAGTTCACCTAGTCCCAGTTCTAGCTCCAAATGCTTAACACAGATTAGAAGCTGCAGCTGGATGCACTTCTTGTAGTTGTAGTCATAAGTAACTGAGGTCTTCCTGCCTTCTCACATCCAGCAAGAGGACTGTTCAATTATCTTAACTGAGCAGATGTAAAGAAGGAAAGGGGAAAAAAATAAACTTGGAGCTTTTCTTTGGTTTCTCTGACTGAAGTCTCGAGAGAGCTAAAGCCTCAAGATTACCATTCAGAAAGCGGTCACTGCAACGATATCTGTAGAAACCCTTAGGATTTTCCTTCACCTTGTCTGCTAGAGCAACCTCATGTCTTCTTTTAGCCCTCCTGATTTCTTTCTTAAGTGCTCCCTTGTATTTCTTATACTGTTTAAGCTCCTCATTTGTTCCTACTGACCTATACCTGCTATGCACCTCCTTTTGTTTTTCTTAACCAGGGTCTCAGTATCTCGTGAATACCAAGCCTTCCTAAACCTGTTAATCTTGCCTTTACTTGCCAGATGCATACAAGCTTTGTACTCTTAAAATTTCACTTTTGAAGGCCTCCCACTTACCAAGTACACCTTTGCCAGAAAACAACCTGTCCTAATCCACACTTGCCAGATCTTATGTGATACCATCAAAATTGGTCTTCCTTCAATTTAGAATCTCATACTGAGGACGAGACCTATCCTCTTCCATAATTACATTGAAACTAATGACATTATGATCACTAGATGGGATGTGTTCCCTTACACAAACTTTTGTCACTTGCCCTGTCTCATTCCCTAATAATAGCAGGTCAAATATTGCGCAGTCTCTCATTGGGACTTCTATATACTGATTAAGAAAACTTCCCTGAACACATTTAACAAATTCCATGCTGTCTATTCCTTACAGAATGGGAGTCCCAGTCAATGTGTGAAAAGTTGAAATCACCCATGATCACAACCTTGTGTTTCTTGCAAAAGTCTGCAATCTCTCTACAAATTTGTTCCTCTAAATCATGCCGACTGTTAATGTGGTCTATGTTGTAGATCCATTAATGTGGTCATACCTTTCTTATTCCTCAGTTTCACCCCTAAAGTCTCACTGGATGAGTTCTTCAATCTCTCTTGACTGAGCACTGCTGTGGTATTTTCCCTGGCTAGTAACTAGTAACACCGGGTGCTTAAAGCTGTAGGTGGATACACTTCTTGCGGGTCTTACTGGAGGTCTCCCAGCCTTCCAATATCACAGAAGAGCATTCAACTATTCTGCCTGACATCCCTCCTCTAATGAGTTGTATTTTTTAAAAAAGTTTTGTTCTTTTAAAAGGATGCATTCTTGAGGATTTTACCAACGGTGTCAACACTGTAATTACTATAATGGTGTGAATTTAAGATGCTAACCCATTAATCTCACAAAAGGAAGATCTAGAAAATATAGAACAAGTGCTGTCAGGCAAAAGTGAGTTTTTAAGTTACATAAGTGATAATTACTGCTGAAATGTATCTCTTTATGGCAATATACAATGTACTTCTCTCCAATTTGGTCTGTTCTTCTCTCAATTTATTTTCTCACTCCATTTGTTCAATGTCCGTCCTTAGATGATAAAATTATTTCAGCCTCAGTTTTTTGAATAATTTTCCTACATTATTTTAAGAATTCTTTACTTCAGCACTTAGTTTTTATTATCCTGTGAATTGTACAAATTTAAAATAGAACCTTTTTTTGTTTAAGTTGTGAGTATGAGTTGCAGTTGTTGTGATTGTTAAAAGAAAAGAAATCTCTTTTCAGAGACTCTTGAGTCTTTGGAGTTCTCTGCTCAACAGGATTATTGGAAGTGCAGTTGCTGAGTACATTCAAGATATAAATGTGGATAAGTTCAGATATTAAAGAATTTGAGTATGAGATTAGAGTGGAAAAATGTCACTTAGTTAATTAGTGTAGTAGATGCCAGGGCCCCACTCCTAATTCTTAGGTAAGCATCCTGTGGATTCCTTGTAGTAGTGAGTATTTGATGTAGATTTTACCTTTTTTGCACATAGTGCTCTATAGCTACTAGGCCATTATGGTGGTTCTGTAGAGTTAAAACACTAAAGGATACAATAGATACCAAAATACACTGACTACTCTCAGATTTTGTTATTGCCTATAAGTAAGTTCTGTAAGTGAAAATGTGACATGTTATAAGCATGCAGAAAAACGTTGGTGAGATGTGACAAGCTAAGTGGTCAACAATTGCTATTTTGTTGCCCACTTAGCGCCATATCTCACCAAAGCCTCTCTGCTATTGAGATGTGAAAATTTTTGAGGTTATTAACTGGGGGGAAAATGTTGTACTGAGTGATTTTTAAATTGACATTAAAGATTGGGAATTTTTGAAATTTAAAGGTATGTGGCTATCCATGTGTATGAATTTTTGAAGGCTAGCATGGGGGATGCAGAATAAGCCAAAGTGTATGTTGGCTTTGCTTGCCAGAGGATTTAAATGCTAAATTAAAGCTGCCTTATTGCACTGGTAATCTTTGGGCCTTTATGCAATGGCTCTCCAAAGAATGTATGGAAGGTTTTTCATTGGCCATCGTGAAAAAGGGGCTGAAAATACTTTCTGAATTAGACTGGAGTACTTCGCATGCTTTTGCCCTCTTAATCTACTGAAAAGGGCATTGGTGTCGAGGGAGTGCTACAAAGATTTGCCAGACTGGTTCCTGGGGTAGTGATTTTATTAAATGGTGCAAGACTTAAGCCTCCAATTTTAGAATACTGGGAGGTGACTTCATTAAAATGTACAAATATTTAGAAGGCTGGGCATGTTAGATATGGGGGACACACAAAATGCTGGAGAAACTCAGCAGGCCAGGCAGCATCTGTGGAAAAGAGTACAGTTGATGTTTCGGTTCGAGACCCCTCATCAAGGTCCGGATGAAGGGTCTCAGCCCAAAACGTCAACTGTACTCTTTTCCATAGATGCTGCCTGGCCTGGTGATTTCCTCCAGCTTTTTGTGTGCATTCCTTAGATTTCCAGTATCTGCAGATTTTGTAGATATGGGGAAGATGTTTTCCCATGGCTAAGAGATAACATCTTATAAATTAGTAGCAGGAGTGAGCCACTTGCCTCATGAATCTGCTCTGTATTTCAATGACATCATGATTGATCTTATTATGATATTAAATCTACATTCACATCTTCTGTTGAAAATATTAAGCCCTCTATCCTTAAGAATATACACCTCGGATCACAAACTCCAAAATAAGTTACAGGTCCTGTATAAAAATGAATAATTCATAATGTCGCCAAAATGCCTTTCAGTAGCCTTTTTGACTCCGTTACACTGCTTTGCTGATTTTATTCATGGTCTATTCAAAGATCAAAGTAAATTTATTATCAAAGTATGTATATGTTATCACGTACTACTTTGAGATTCATTTTTCCAGGCATTTACAGGAAAAAATGCAGTAGTGTTTACATAAAACTGTACATAAACAGACAAGTCAATATACAAAAGAAGAGAAACCTCACAAATTAAAACTAATACTGAGCTCAAGTTATAAAGAGTCCTGGAAAGTGAATCTTTAGGTCGTAGTATCAGCTGAGTACTGAAGTGATTGAAGTTATCCATGCTGGTCTAGGGGCACGATGGTTGTATGGTAATAATTATTCCTGGTGGTGTGGGACCTAGGGCTTCTTTACCTTCTGCCCAATGATAGTAGTGAGAAGAGGGCATGGCCTGGATGGTATTCATGTTAGATTGTTGCTAGTGTCAGTGTTATCTGTTTGTTTATCCATCATTCTACTGCACTCCCCGAAAGTATTCATGCAATATACTTTACACTTAACTTTAGACCATAAAATGTTTAACCATAGCAACTTTAAATTCCTTGGTGTTATCATTACAGAGGACCTGTCCTGGGCCTTTCACGTAAGCGCCATTACAAAGAAAGCACAGCAGCACCTCTACTTTCTTAGAAGTTTATGAAGATTTAGCATGTCACCTAAAACTTTGACAAATTTCTTTGGATGTTCAGTGGAGAATATACTGACTGGTTGCATTATGGCTGGTATGGAAATACCAATGTCCTTGAACAGAAAATCCTACAAAGTGTAGCGAATACAGCCTAGTCCATCACAGGTAAAGCCCTCTCCACCATTGAGGACATCTACAAAGAGCAGTGTAGCAGGAAAGCAGCGTCCATCATCAAGCAACCCCACCATCCAGGCCATGCTCTCTTTCTACTGCTACCATCAAGGAGGTGGTACAGGAGCCTCAGAACCCATGCTACCAGGATGAGGAACAGTTATTACCCCTCAACCATCAGGCTGTTTAACCCGTGGAAATAACTTCACTCACCCAATTATTGAACTGTTCCCACAACCTATGGACTCACTGTCAAGGACTCTTCATCTCATGTTCTCAATATTTATTGTGTATTTATTTATTATTATTTTGTTTTTTTTTGTTTTTGCGCAGTTTGTTGTCTTTTGCACAATTGGTTGTTCGTCTTGTGCAATTTTTCATTAATTCCATGGTGTTTCTGTGTATGTACTGTGAATGCCTGTAACTGTTTGAATCTCAGGGCGACATGTATGTACATTGATAATAAATTTACTTTGAACTTTCATACTTTGCTAGTTTTTTGGCAGCAAAATAAATTTGCCAATTGTGGCATATAAAGAAGATTTTTGATGGAAAAAATGATCTGCTATGTTCCTGTTTTGCTGAGTATTTGCAGTAGCCTTCACCCTTTTTCAGATTTTCAGTGTCATCAAAACATAATTTTGGACAGTTGATTCATTTGCAACAGTAAGATGTTTGAGGCAGAAAGACCATTGCATTTTTGAAACAAAAATTGCGAAATATTTAAATTGGATAATTGAAAAGAACATAAAATAGTCTTAGGTTGACCGAATTTTCTCCAGTTGCTTGAGATGTTTGTTGATATATTGACACTGTGAAATATTGATATTTACTGAATTTGTATTTTTATTCTTTAACAGAGGAAATAAAATCAGAAACAGAAAAACAAAGGTAAGCTTTTGCTACTTTTACTATTTGAAAATCTATTGAATTAATTGAAGATTATCATTTTATATTTAAAAACCTTAAGTTTTATCATTACTATTGGCTGTTTTCTTTAAGTTCACAGAGTGAGGCTTTTGCAGGTTATGGTATGTTTTTACTTGCCCTGATTTTCTATAATTGTTATTTAAGTAAAGATTTACCACGTGCTGTATTCCAGATTAACAGTTGGTAAAGACTGGAACCTAGATTTTCTAGAAAAGATTTAAATAGTTTGGGTAGTAAGTTTTAAATAGTTTGGGTAGTCAGTGCCCTTGGGAGTGTACAACAATATTCAGTTAACTTTCCTAATTACCCTATTGTATACACATCAAAGTTGCTGGTGAACGCAGCAGGCCAGGCAGAGGAACAGGCCAGGCCAGGCACTGTACCTCTCTAGGAAGAGGTACAGTGGATGTTTCAGGCCGAGACCCTTCGTCAGGACTAACTGAAGGAAGAGTTAGTAAGAGATTTGAAAGTGGGAAGGGGAGGGGGAGATCCAAAATAATAGGAGAAGACGGGAGGGGGAGGGATGGAGCCAAGAGCTAGACAGGTGATTGGCAAAAGGTATATGAGAGGATCATGGGACAGGAGGCCCAGGGAGAAGGAAAAGGGAGAGGGGGGGAAACCCCAGAGGATGCGCAAGGGGTATAGTCAGAGGGAGAAAAAGGAGAGAGAGAGAGAAAGAATCTGTGTATAACGGATGGGGTACGAGGGGGAGGTGGGGCATTAGCGGAAGTTAGAGAAGTCAATGTTCATGCCATCAGGTTGGAGGCTACCCAGACGGAATATAAGGTGTTGTTTCTCCAACCTGAGTGTGGCTTCATCTTTACAGTAGGGGAGGCCATGGATAGACATATCAGATTGGGAATGGGATGTGGAATTAAAATGTGTGGCCACTGGTAGATCCTGCTTTCTCTGGCGGACAGAGCAGGTGTTCAGCAAAACAATCTCCCAGTCTGTGTCGGGTCTCGCCAATATATAGAAGGCCACATCGGGAGCACTGGATGCAGTATATCACTCCAGCCAACTCGCAGGTGAAGTGTTGCCTCATCTGGAAGGACTGTCTGGGGCCCTGAATGGTGGTAAGGGAGGAAGTGTAAGGGCATGTGTAGCACTTGTTCCGCTTACAAGGATAAGTGCCAGGAGGGAGATCAGTGAGGAGGGATGGGGGGGACAAATGGACAAGGGAGTCGCGTAGGGAGCGATCCCTGTGGAAAGCGGTGGGGGGGGGGGAGGGAAAGATGTGCCTAGTGGTAGGATCAAGTTGGAGGTGGCGGAAGTTACGGAGAATAATATGTTGGACTCAGAGGCTGGTGAGTTTTCGGGCCGAGATCCTGCTGCGTTCACCAGCAACTTTGATGTGTGTTGTTTGAATTTCCAGCATCTGCAGAATTCCTTGTGTGTACCCTATTGTATAGTAGCTTTTTGGAAGTTATGCAATAGACAGCTCCCTCTATGCTACAAGCACTGCGGCCTCTCACTCTTTAGATAAACTGCTTCTATAAATTTCATGACAAAATACATAATTTCACATTTTCCTATTTATTTGTTAGATTATTACCCACTCATTTTCCTATATACATCCCTTTGAAGCCACATGTTCTTTTCACAATTTGCTTTCCTACCTATCTTCATGTCATCAGCAAACTTAGCAAGCAAACCTTTGTTGCCTGAGGTTGTTGTGTCCTTGACACTTTGTGGGTTTGGTCTCAGTATTGTAATCCAGTGGAGTCAGTGCAATCAGGTTTGACTGGATTGATTCAGGAGACAAAGTTATAGCCTGTGAGGAGAGATTCTATAGAGATGGGCTACACTCAAGTTTGGAAAATTCATGACTATGTCATTAGACAGACAGGCTTCTGAGGGGAAGTGGCACAACAGGTTCTGAGAGGCTTTCATCCCTAAGTGAATTCAGAACTTGAGGAAATAGTGTCAAGGCAGTCATTTAGGACAGAGGTGAGAAATTCACTTATGCAGATGATTGTGAATTTCTGAGATTTACAATCTCAGATGATTATAATAGAAATGAGGTGTTTAGATTTTAGAGACATCAAGGCAATACAAGGACATGGTAATTGGACAGGAAAATAGAGTTAGAGACACTGTCCTTATAAATTTTTGGCCCCCAAATTCATTCATGTGAATTTAGATTTTTTTTGCCTTAATCACAGTACAAAGATCAATAATATTAGCAGAAGTGGCATCAGTGGTGATTATATATATATTTTTTTCTGTACAGTCATTGATATGCCTAACTACATAATTTTCCCTCAGTACCTCATCTTCATTTGCAAACTTAGTTTGAGTGTCCATTTTTCATTTTCACTTTAATTATCCAACTAAACTGCTTCATCATTCATTCAGCAGTATTCCACCGCCATAGCATTGCCCTATCCTACATTGTCACTGATCTGCTAAATGTGCTAGTTGAATTTCAGGTTCTGCACCACACTTCCAATAAGATTTCCACTGGCATGAAATGAATCCACAGGGCAAACAGGAAGCTGTTCATGCTTTTTCATTACCCCTCCAAGATCACCCCAACCTTATTAATCAACTTATTTTACTTGGAAGGTACTTGTGTGTGTACATTTGGACAGGTAATTTTCACGTCAGCATTAATTCTTTCACTAAAGTGTACTTCAAGTTAGACCTTATTTAAACACCCAGCAATAAAGATCCTATATCAACTTGCTTCTGTCACAATGCTATTCTCTCTCTTGTGATCCTAACAGTCAAGATTCATGATAAGTCCTTGGAAAATGTGCTTCTCACTTTGGAAGGTGATCCATCAGTGCTGTGGTCATAGGTGTACAAAGTCTGCAGGTTTGATTTGAATGTGGCTTTCCATTATAACATAGAAGTTTAATGATGATGCAAAACTAGGTGGTAGTGAGTTTTTGAGGAGAATGCAGAATGGCTTTGGAAGGATGTAGACAGGTTGTTTCATTAGGAAATAACATAGCTGATGGAATATAATCAGACCATCCACTTTCTTTGGAAAAATTGAATTGCTAAGTTAGAAAGGTGTTCTGAGAGACCTGGGTATTTTTCTATGCAAATGGTAAAATTATTATGCAGGTTCAGCAAGGAATTAGAAAGGCAAATAATGTGTTTTGTCACAAGAGCTGAGTACAATGCTGTCTTTCTCCAATTAAGTTGAACCATGGTGAAATAGCATCTGAAATATTTTGTACTTTACTATTCTACTTGAAGGATGGATGTATTTGCAATAAATATGAAGCAAAGGTTGATTCCTGTGATATCAGATTTGTTACAGGGAGCAAACTAGCTCTATACTCTTTTGTTTAGAAGAATTACAAATTACTTTATTTAGCAGGGTAAATGGGAATTGATGATTCCCCCAGCTGCAATTCTAGAACCGCAGTTATGGGCTCAAAACAAGTAACAATTTATTCCAGACAGACAAGAAAAAATTTCTTTGGAATTCATCAAAATCAAGATCAACGTTTGTCATGTGCATGATTAAATGTATACATAGGTGCAATGAAAAGCTTAATTGCTGCAGCATCATAGGCACATAGCAAAATTCATAAATAAACATATACAGCTTTTACATGAATAATAAAATTATAACAAAAAGGAAGTCCATTTTAATGCAAAGTGATCTGAGTTGTCACAGTGACACTATGCTGTTGTGATTAAGGTTGTGCAGGTTGATTCAAAAACCAAATGGTTGAAGAAAAGTAGCTGTCTTGAATTTGATGGTGTGGATCTTCAGGTTTCTGATCTGAAAGTAGCTGTGAGAAGATGGCATGGGCCAAATGGTGGGGATCATTGATGGATGTTGACACCTTGAGGCCGGGTCTCCTGTGGGGAAGGATGTGCCCATAATGTATTAAGGCCGAGTTCACTACTTTGCAGCATTTTGCATTTCTGCACTATACCAGACCACGATGCAACTAGTCAGGATGCTTTCAGCAGTACATCTGTAGAGGTCTATTGGTGTTTGATGACTTACCAAACTTCCTAAGAAAGTAGATATGCCGATGTACCACCTTTCTAAATGCATCTATATGTTGGGCCCAAAACAAATCATCTGATATGTTAATGCACTTGAATTTCTCTCCACCACCTATCCCTCCAATGTAGATCAGTGTTGGTTTGGCCTCCTTCCCCTTTCTAAAGTCAACATGAGCGAGAGGTTGTTTTTGCAACCCTACTCAACCAGGTGTCCTATATGCTGACTCATCACCACCTGTGAATTGTACAACAGCTGTGGTGTCATTGCTGAATTTGTATGTGGCATTGGAACTGTGCTTGTTAGCCATGCATGATGGCTCTGGAAACTAAAGACAAAGATTGGTAGATTTTTGTATATTAACTGAATCAAAGGATGTCATATTAGCAAAGGAAAATGTTGCTGAGGAATGCCTTATTGAATGATGGAGCAGGCACAAGTGACTGGATAGCATTACTTACCTGTGTTCCTTCTTTAAAAATATTGTTGAGCCTTCTTTCTAACCCCTTTTAAAGATCATCTTCCAGATCATTACAACTAAATATTTTTTCCCCCGTTCACTTTTGGTTCTTTTGCCAGTGCTTCAGTTACTGTTGCTCACAGTTTACTCTTTTCAGGCTTCTCAATATTCTATGTGCCATAAACAGATATTTGATAAATTTGTGTGTAGCAGTTTGTTGCAAAGTGATATTTTGTCTAATTGGAAACCTAATCACTATTCCCTTTTAAATAAGAGTTGTTGCAATACAGTGCCAATAAAAAGTATTCACCCCCTGTGGAAGTTCTCAAGTTTTATTGTTTTACAACATTGAAATCACAGTGGATTTAATTTGGCTTTTTTGACATTGATCAACAGAAAAAGTCTCTTTTATGTCAAAGTCAAAACAGATCTCGACAAAGTGATCTAAATTAATTACAAATATAAAACACGAAGTCATTGCATAAATATTCACCCCCATTAATATAATACACCAAATCAATTGGTTTTCAAAGTCACATTTAACTGGAGATTACTGTGCGTAGTCAATGTGTTTCAATTGATTATCGTAAAAATACACCTGTATCTGGAAAGCCCAACTACTGGTGAGTGTGTACCCTAGCAAAAATCACACCATGAAGACAAAAAACACTCCAAGCAACTCCATGAAAAGGTTATTGAAAAGCACAACAGGAGATGGATACAAGAAAATTTCCAAATCACTGAATATCCCTTGGAGTACGGTTAAGTCAATCATCAAGAAATGGAAAGAATATGGCACAGTTGTGAATTTGCCTAGGGCAGGCCGTCCTCAAAAACTGAGTGACCTTGCAAGAAGGGGACTAGTGAGGGAGGTCACCAAGAGACCTGTGAGAACGCTGGAGGAGTTACAACCTTCAGTGGCTGAAATGGGAGAGATTGCACATACAACTGTTGCCCAGGTGCTTCACCAGCTGCAGTTTTATAGGAGAGTGGCAACTGCTGGAGGAAAAAAAAACTCACATGAAATCTCGGCTAGAGTTTGCCAGATGGCATACAAGAGACTCTGAAGTCAGCTGGAAGAAGGTTCTATGGTCTGATGAAGCCAAAATTGAGCTCTTTGGCCATCAGACTAAACACACTATGTTTGGCATAAGCCAAACACCGCATTATCATCATAAACACATCAGTCCTACCGCAAAGCATGGTGGTGGCTGCATCATGCTGTGGGGATGCTTCACTGCAGCAGGCCCTGGAAAGCTTGTGAAGTTAGAGGATAAAATAAATGCAGCAACATACAAGGCAATCCTGGAAGAAAACCTGATGCAGTCTGCAAGAGATCTGTGCCTTGGGAGAAAATTTGTTGTCCAGCAAGACAATGACCCCAAGCATAAAGCCGAGGAACAATGACCCCAAGCATACGAATGGCTTAAAAACAACAAAGTTAAGGTCCTGGACTGGCCAAGTCAGAGTCCAGACTTCAATCCAATTGAGAATTTGTGGCTGGACTTGTAATGGGCTATTCATTCATGATCCCTAGTTTGAGCAGTTTTGTAAAAAAGAATGGGAAAAAATGGCAGTGTTCAGATGTGCAAAGCTGATAGAGACCCATCCACTCAGACTCAACTATAATTGCTGCCAAAGGTGCATCTGCTAACTACTGATTTGAAAGCGGTGAATACTTATGCAATCAATTATTTTGTGTTTTATATTTGTAATTAATTTCAATCACTTTGTAGAGATCTGTTTTAACTTTGACGTGAAAGAATGTTTTTCTGTTGATTAGTGTAAAAAAACACAAATTAAATCCGCTGTGATTCAATTTGTAAAACGATAAAACATGAAAACTTCCGGGGGGCGAGGGGGGTGAATACTTTTTGTAGTGAATACTATAAATGCTTCTACAGGAGCCACTAAAATTGAGGTTAGATGTTGTAAGTTAGTTATTCTTTTTGGCTTTTTTATAAGTACGAATAAATAGTAGTAAACCGGAAGAGACATGGAGTAAAACCTGTTATATTTTTTTCTTAATTATCTTCTAGTAAAGCATTTTTGTCGTTGAATTCAGACACAAATAAAAGTATAGTTGGAATTATTGTACTTTATAAAAGAATGTTACTTTAAATATATGGATGGAAATTACAATGGACATTTACAAAATGGAGAAGATGAGCAGCATCTGTTAATCACAAGTTGGAACAATTTTATTCATACTGGAAAAAATGGTTTAACTACATAACACCTCATAGGCCTGATTTTATTCTCACAAGTCAATGAATATGTTGTAAAAAAAAGATCACTCCCTACTCTGTACATAGTTTTCTTCTTTCGATTGTTCTTTCTTTCCTGTCCTTTCTATAAGTGTATACTTCAGATGAGTATTATGTGGAGATTTGTGATGAATATGATTATATGATAGATATGTATAGCGTCTGAAATATATCTTGTGGAAATGTTTGATGAAATTCAATAAAAAATAAATTACAAAAAAATGAAAGAATGTTAAAGATTAATAATATTTCTTTGTTGCATTTAGTCCTCCCCATGCAGAAGCAAAAGCTCTATCTGGGACTTTGCCCCCAGTCAAATCAAAGGCAAATTTCATTGAAGCAGATAAATATTTTCTCCCTTTTGAGTTGGCATGCCAGTCGAAGTGTCCCCGCATAGTCAGCACATCTCTTGACTGTTTACAGGTTTGTATTTCAATATTTAAGTCCTAGTATACACGCAAAAAGTTATTTTTAAAAAGTACTGTAGAAGGAAGATATAAATAGTCAATTTTGATTGAAATTTGTTTAATGCAGATTTTTATACTGTTGAAATGAACAGTTAAAAGGCAGGTGAAAAAATTAAGAATTAATCTTAATATCCAAATGTGGGAGGATGAATTTCACTAATCTTCACTGATTTCCAAATCTAGGTGAGCCACAGATTAGAGGTTAGTTGTTTCTATTTTCATCAGGAGGAAAAGAAGGGTTAAGTGAATGTGCCTTTTTAGTTCTCTTGCTTGTTTGATAATGATATTTCAGACATAATACAGAGGTATTTTTCCAACCACCGTATTGTCATTCGGCAATTATTTACCTGTTTGCAGCTGCCAGAGAGTCTTCAAATGTCAATTGAGTCTAATTATTTGAATCTATGTGACGGTTTTTAAAAAAAAGACTAGACTAAAAAAGTTAGTCTGATTGATGTGAGTTGTAGTTTTCTGTTGCTAACTTGTAATTTGCTTTTCATATAGAAACTAATTGCTTATGGCCATCTCACTGGTAATGCCCCAGATAGTACAACACCTGGCAAGAAATTAATTGATAGAATCATAGAAACTATATGTGGATGTTTCCAAGGCCCACAAACAGATGAAGGTGTACAACTACAGATAATTAAGGTAAAACTTACTACTTGAGTCTTTTATTTGTGTAAAATATATGGAAATATCTCCATGTTTTCGATGTAATGGCATGACGTGCGCAACTCCTTAAATTTTGTAATTACTTTGTACAATTTAGTAAACTCATTGAACCATTTGAAGCTTTTTTAAATTTAATGATCAAATTAAATGTTAAGGTAATATCCAAGTGCCTTGATGATCATCAAGATGGGCTAATTGTTAATCAGTTATAATTCTTTATATCATATAGTAAAATATTATTCTCATGATGTAAGTGCATCACAATGCTGTCTCATCAAGTTTAAATTGCAGGAAAAACCCCAATAATCTGCTATCTGACCACATGGTTTGGCATCTGGCTCACCAGGTCCCTGGTTCTTGAGTCCCTTGAAACTTACTGAGTTCACTAGATAATATATTATTTCACAATGTAAAATCTTTAAGGAAAAATGGTGAATTGATGCTTTTTGTGGTAATTATAAAGAATGACATTTAATAATCCAGAAAATCTCTTTTCTGGGTGAGACCAAAGTCTCAAGCCTTTGGAGGACTTTTTCCTCCAGATTATTAATAAAATACTAACAATTCCTTTTGCTTTCAGTGATTGTTTATGTTTTTCTGTCTTCTAGAATTGGTGAATAAATGGAAGTTAAATTTAATTCACTTGAATATCAATCGATAATTAACAATGCTAGATTATATGGTTGAAACAAAGTTCAAAATTCTGGTTTACTGCAATCCTTTTGTACCTTTAATGCATTAATTATTTTTGCTTGAAACTTGAAGATGTTGAAATCGATGTTAACTGATAAATTTGATCTTGCTGGTAATGGAAAAGGGGCAAAAATTTTTGTATCTAGCTCTATACATCATGACCTTAACATTCAAGTAACTGTATTCTCCCCTTCCTCTTCCACCAAAAAATACATGATCCCAAGTACTGCATATAAAAACATTTATTCTTCTGTCAATTGAGCAATAAATAGTTCTTTACGGTTCTTGACATGTTACCCTTTTAGAGATTACTTTTTTCTCAACTAATATTTACATCAATTCAGAAAGATGAATGCTGCTAAATACAGAGAGGTCTTGGGTAAAAACCTGCTAGCTTCTGCCAGAAAGCTGAAACGGGAGGAAGTTCGTCTTTCAGCAGGACAGCAAACCAAAGCACACTGCCCAAGCAAGCACAGAGTGACTTCACCTAAAGAAAATTGATGTCCTCGCGTGGGTCGGAGTCCTGACCTTAGCCCGAATGAACATCTCCAGCAAGTCCTCAAGATTGCCGTCCAACGCCACCCCTAACTAACCTGGCACAGCTTGACCAAATTTGCAAGAAGGAATTGCCAAACCTTGCTCCCATCACATTGTGCAAAGTTAATGGAAAGTTAATCAAAAGAAAATACTGGATATAGTAGCTACAAAGGAACTTCATAGTCATAGTCATACTTTATTGATCCCAGGGGAAATTGGTTTTCATTACAGTTGCACCATAGATAATAAATAGTAATAGAAATAGTAATAGTAATATTACTATTAGTAAATAGTAATAGTCATGGAAATAATAAATAGTAGTAGAATAGTAATAGAAAATAGTAATAAATAGTTAAATAGTAATATGTAAATTATGCCAGTAAATTATGAAATAAGTCCAGGACCAGCCTATCGGCTCAGGGTGTCTGACCCTCCTCATGGAGGATTCCCTACAGGTTAACTTGCATGCTGAGTCAGTATTTAGGAAGGCAAGTACAATATTAGCATTCATTTCGGAGGACATAAATATAAAAAACAAAGATGTAATGCTGAAGCAGTTTTGCAACCATATGCTGTATAAGTAAGGTTGTGTTGGCATTATAGAGAGTCCAGAGGAGGTTTATAGGAAAGATCCTGGGGATAAACAGGTTGAATGCAATGAGCAGGAACAAGAAATACAAAGTAAGTGTGTATAAATTCCTTAGTAGAATTGAATAAGAATGCATAAAAGTAACAAAGATCATCAGCTATCTACCCCGGACTGCTTTGTTTCATCTACCAGAAAGCCAGCAGCCGGCACTTTGGCGTGGATCAACCCTGCTTCCAGTCCAATTAATCAGATAATTTAATAAAAAGAAGTGATGTGTACTCTAGATTCTTCACCTGTAACGTTCACAATAATGAGGAATACTGAAACTGTAAAATAAAGAGTTAAAGCGCTTTTTTTTAAAAAATCTATCCATACACGCAAGGTCACTAAATGCATTTAAACTTGCTAGCTGAAATTAAATACAATGATCTAATTACCTTTCTTGGGTCACCATATCTTATTGAGTCTATTGTATTTGTGTCAGGATCAACCTGATTCCAACTCTCTCCACTCTCTCCTACCCCCCACCCCCAAACTTGGGAAGTCTACAGAGTTTGTGTTGTCCTAATTACTGTAACACAGTGTAAGATGTTGCTGATACTGATTAAGAGCCTGGCCGAGACTTTGGGACTTTATTGAGAAATGTATAGAAGCATTGGTGCCCATCAGAATTGTCTAACAGCCAGTAAATTTATGTCATGACTGTGGTCAAGATTTTTAAAAAGGTTGAAATAACTATTTTGTTTTACTTTTTGATAACTAAACATACAGAAATGGCTGACTCTCATGTAAAATATGTGGTTAGGTGTTGCTTTTGTCTTTTTTGTAATGTTACTAAGTTCGGGCGACGTTCATGTTAAAACCATTCAGCTTATTGATATTTGCCCTTACAGAATTCTTAATGAAATATTGAAAAAAACATTTTCATGCAATTTATGTGGGTGGGGGAGGGAATAAAAGTAAATAAGTCAATATTTTATCTTCTCACATTTCATATGATGTTTTCATGTTAAATGAGGTACTGGCTGTTTTCTAGGAGCACAATTCTATCCCTGTAATATGAGGGTCTATTGCCAGTGGATTTATTTTACCCCTTAGACAAAGAACAATTTTGCACGGATTTTTCTGCAGAGCAATTTGAAATGGATGATCTACTGATTTCATTTTAGCAATGTTAAAACTATGCTATTAATGTGCCTACCCTTGATTGCTGCAATTTTTAAAGTGACTACTAGTTTGCAAATTAAAGCCATCACTGAAAATTGTTTGTATTTTGAATGATTGTGGTAGATTTCTTTTGATTTCGATGTAATGTTGGGAGAGGGGAAGAGTGAGGAGCTAGCCCCCCTCCTCCCCCAC
The DNA here is from genome assembly GCF_963921235.1 of Mobula hypostoma. Classification (NCBI taxonomy): domain Eukaryota; kingdom Metazoa; phylum Chordata; class Chondrichthyes; order Myliobatiformes; family Myliobatidae; genus Mobula; species Mobula hypostoma. Next base: position 218,230,490 of record NC_086097.1, on the reverse strand, counting down.
CACCAGCAATAAGAAGGGCAGTTACCAACTTTGATTGTTTTTATATCTAATTTACTTTGAATCTTACTACCTTAAGATTTTAGTGCAGTTGTTAAATTGCTATTATGAAAATAAATGCCTGCTTTATCATTTCCTATCTCTCCACTTCTCTTTTTAGGCCTTGCTAACTGCTGTGACATCTCAGCATATAGAAATACATGAAGGAACTGTGTTGCAGGCTGTAAGAACATGTTACAATATCTACTTGGCCAGTAAAAATTTAATAAACCAAACCACAGCCAAGGCAACACTAACACAGATGTTGAATGTTATATTTGCACGAATGGAAAACCAAGCAGTGAGTATTGAATTCTTGAAGGTAGTGTTAACCTAAAAGATTGTACACTTTCTGGAAAGCAAGATATCAAAATTGTATTACTTGGACCACCTTGGGGAATATGTGCATGAAAATCTTTTATGCTGAATGCAACTTGCTTATTTTTACATTTATTTATTTTTGTGATTGTGGCTTATGTAGAGAGTACAATTGGTATTGATAACAGAAATATGATGAGCTGTGTACCATTCTGGTATAATTAATGGATTGACAGATTTTAAATAGATACAACATGTGTTTCTTTCCCCTATGTTTTATTAATGTGCATATTAGCAGTGTTACTTATAACACATTAGGTGATTCTGGTGAGAAAACAAGGAATAGAAGCAGAAGTAGGCTATGAATTCTTCAACTCAGCATGTACATTCATTAAGCTTATGACTAATCCTGTGTCTCAGATCAACTTCCTTGTATGATTTTATTCATCTTATTCTTGGGGCGGAAGAGTATCGGTGCATTTTGATGCACAACCCTGTCAGGTAGACAACCCACCTCCCCCAACCCAGGAATCTATGTAGAGGTTGTAACCATATGTGAAGTATACATATTGGGCAGGAACTAAAACGGCACACACTACTCCAAATATGATCATACCAAAGTCTTGTATAGCCTAACCAAGACTTGTTTACTTGTTCACATCAATTGCAGTACAATAGTAGACATAATTACCTTGTGTAGTCATTACATTCAATTCATTATTGTTATTAGACCCTTGGCGTCCCTTTGTGCTACATTGTTTCCTGCAGAGAAGACAGGTGCAACATTTTTTCAATGTCTCATCCATTTTATATTCTCATTATCTTTGTGGCATCACATTTCTTTACACAACTTATTTAGGCTTAGAATCTCTTGTGATCCGTTATTTATATTTCTTGTAAATTTGCTTTTATTCTCTTTTCCCACCCAATTAGTGAGCACTCATTGTGCCTCCTGAATTTTTCACAATTCTTGGGCTTACTATTCTTGGCAATGCTATATGATTTTTGTGAATCAGAGGTGATTTACTTCTATCTAGAGTTATTTTCTCAGTGGAATTGTTATATTAAAGAAATATATCAAAATTCTTAATAATTTACCAACTTGTGTAAAAGATGCATCTAATGTACATTAAAAAAATTGGCTTTATTTCAGCTCAGTGGTCACGTTTAAATCTCATTTGGGTATCTCTTAGGTCATATTGCGGACCCTAAATATAAGATTCCAAATTTTCTTTGTGTGGTTACTTAAGATGAGTTTTAAAATAACCTGTTCCTTGCCTAGTTCCAAAATGTATTGTTACAGAAAACTGTTCAGTGAGCAGTGTGCAAACTCATCCTTTGATTTTTGCACATAATTCGAGGATGGAATGCTACTGAGCAGCAGCAAAATATTTTTGCAAGGGAGTAATAATTGCCAGAAGTCATAGTACGTATCACTGATATTCATGCAGAAAGAGGATCAAGAAAATGATTTTGGGAAAAGTACAGAGCAAGACTTGTGGGTTGTGAAATCTAGATTTCAAAAAGCACCAAGTGCTAATGAGTACCAAAAGAAGGTAGTACTGATTATTGCACAGCTCTGCAGGACATACAGGATAAATACATAATGGTTATAAAAACAAATACATTTGAGAAGCAGGGATATTACAGAAAGATCAATAAATGAAGATCTGATTGAATTGAGAAATCTAAAAAAGGCAGTCTTTGATTTTACATTATAGATATGCAAGCAGTCTTGAAGGAATAGAAGAGCAAATGTGTAAGAAGATTTGAGAAGGAGATAAAAAAAATTAGGCAGTAGGGCATTTTAATTAGTGCAGTCTTACATCTGAGGAAGGACAAGTTAAAGAGCCGAGCAATATTTTTTAAACTTCACCATTGAGAAATATTTTTGTTGATAATTTTTCCTATTTTCTTATGACATTGAAAAAGGCTTTTCAGCCCATCAAGCATAATCTTCTACTCTTCGTTCCTGATAACCTGTCATCTCTCATGTGCCCATTAATAATTCCACCCTCCAACCATTAAACCTACTTAGGCTACATCCACACTACGCCGGATAATTTTGAAAACGAAGCCTTTTCTCTTCGTTTTGACCTTCCGTCCACACTGAAACGGCGTTTTCAGCCCCCGAGAACGGAGATTTTCAGAAACTGTCTCCAGAGTGAATAAATCTGAAAACACCTACTATCCGTTGCAATGTGTACGGGGTAACCGGAGCTTTTTAAAACCGCTGTCATGACGTGCCAGCGACAGTGCGGCATTTCATTGTTTTCGTCTTATTATTCTTATTGCTACTTTATTGTCGCCAAAGAATTGATACTAGAGCGTACAATCATCACAGTGATATTTGATTCTGTGCTTCGCAGAACCTAACAATTTCAGAACAGACGGCAACGAGACTGAAGCTGGAAGAGTTAGAAATGTACTCACCAAACTCACCCATAGCTTACTGAATAAATAAGTATACTCACTTTGCCCTGTTTTCTGTCCTTGCTTGTATGAAGGTGCTTTACCTATTTATGCAAGTACTTCTCTGGCAATAGGTGTGTAACAGCCTAATGTAACATTGTATGGAAATACAAGATAACACTGATGCAGACATGTTTTATACATTTAACAAGGTGCTTTATTAATGCAACAGAGTTAGTCAGTTTTTCAATGTTCGTCGTCAGCTGGGTCATGCTGTCCATGAACTCCCTGTCGGTTGCCTCCATACGCTCCAGTATTTGTTTTTTTTTAGTTTTAAGTCCTCCTGTGCGGGAGCCAAGAGCAATTCCTTTTAAGTTTTTCTACTCTGTAACTGGACAAATGCACACCAAGTATATCGTTTCCTCTTCGCTTGTTTTCTGTGTGTCCTGCGCATGCCCAGTAGGAGGAGATTCGCCCAAATATCTGTCTAATGTGGACAGAGATATTTTGAAAAACGCTTAGTGCGAACACCTATTGTTTTTACTCGAAACCGGTATTTTCAAAATTATCTGGCATAGTGTGGACATAGTCTTAGTTTACTTAGCAGCCAGTATTCAGATTCAAGACTGAAGATCAACAGCAAATCTGGGTCACTGGAGTTACCTGTCTATACTGCTTGCAGACCCAAGGGTCACTCTGTAAGAGAGGGAGCAATCATGACTTGACTTTGGGGTAAGAAATTGGGCAAATAGAAGGGATAAACTTGAGATTCTGCTGATGCTGGAAATCTTGAGCAACACACAAAATGCAAGAGGAACTCAGCAAGTCAAGCAACATCTGTGGGAGGGAATAAACAATCGATTTTTCCAACAGATCTTTCATCAGGGATGTCATTAGGTAATTACTTGGGCAGAAAACGGATTTGAAATCGTCGGAGTTAGAACAAAGATAATTTTACTGGGTTGAAACATAATTTAGGAAAATTGCTACTAATTGAATGTAAGTTGCTGTAAGAGCAATGGAAAGCATTTGGGGAGATTTTGAGTGTTCAAAACAAATTCATTTTCTCAAAAAAGAATTTGAGTTTCCTAATCTAGAGTAGCCTGCATATTGAGAACTGTGTATAATATCATAACGCAAAAAAAAGGCGAACTTTGATTCTGAGAGCTCATTACTGCGAAAAACTCAGAAGAATATAGACCTAAAGTTAAAATTGGAGAGCTCCTAAAAAGTTATTGATATGTAGAGAGAAAGCCATGGATATTTTTTGATAAGAGGCAATTGAGAAAATGTAGAATCTATAACTGAAAAGAAATGTGTCAATGGACTGTGACTAATCATATCTGTAAAGACAGTTTATTATTAATGAGTACAAATATTGAATAAGTTAAATGGGAAGAAAATATCAAGACAAAGTGAGTTTTGTGAGGATGGTTGTTTTCTTTGGAGGCAAAGCTAAACAAAATTTAACTGTACTGAATTCAATGATACATTAATAGATTGGATATGAATGATTCATTTTCTTAAGTTGCATTTAATTTAAGGTAATTGGTAAAATAATCAAAAAGAATTTTAGATACTGTGGAGATTTGGAACCCATTAACCTAAAAATGTGGAGGCAGAAGTACTTACCATGTTTTAAAGAGTATGTGGTCTATCTTTTGATATTCGTTAACCTATTTGGTTTATAAAGTGGAAATAAATTGGATAGCTTTCTTTCAGCATAGATGAACCATTCAACAGACCGTTCAACAGACGACGCCATTGCCATCACCCTCCACCTGGCCCTAACCTACCTGGGCAAGAAAGACACGTACGTTCGAATGCTGTTCACAGACTTCAGTTCAGCATTCAACACAATCATTCCTCAGAAACTGATTGGAAAACTGAGCCTACTGGGCCTGAATACCTCCCTCTGCAACTGGATCCTAGACTACCTGACTGGGAGACCTCAGTCAGTCTGGATTGGAAGCAGCATCTCCAACACCATTACACTGAGCATGGGGGCCCCCCAGGGCTGTGTGCTCTGTCCACTGCTGTTTGCCCTGCTGACCCATGACTGTGCTGCAACACACAACTCGAACCACATCATCAAGTTCACCGATGACACGACCGTGGTGGGTCTCATCAGCAAGAGCAATGAGCGTACAGAGAGGAGGTGCTGCGGCTAACGGACTGGTGCAGAGCCAACAACCTGTCTCTGAATGTGAACAAAACAAAAGAGATGGTTGTTGACTTTAGGAGGATACAGAGTGACCACTCTCCACTGAACATCGATGACTCCTTTGTAGAGATCATTAGGAGCACCAAATTTCTTGGTGTTCACCTGGCGGAGAATCTCACCTGGTCCCTCACCACAAGCTCCATAGCAAAGAAAGCCCAGCAGCGTCTCTACTTTTTGCGAAGGCTGAGAAAAGTCCGTCTCCCACCCCCCCCATCCTCACCTCATTCTACAGAGGTTGTATTGAGAGCATCCTGAGCAGCTGCATCACTGCCTGGTTTGGAATTTGCACCATCTCGGATCACAAGACCCTGCAGCGGATAGTGAGATCAGCTGAGAAGATCGTTGGGGTCTCTCTTCCCGCCATTACAGACATTTACACCGCACGCATCTGCAAAGCAAACAGCATTATGAAGGACCCCACGCACCTCTCATACAAATTCTTCTCCCTCCTGCCATCTGGCAAAAGGCATTGAAGCATTAGGGCTCTCACAACCAGACTATGTAACGGTTTCTTCCCCCAAGCCATCAGACTCCTCAATACCCAGAGCCTGGACTGACACCAACCTACTGCCCTCTACTGTGCCTATTGTTTTGTTTATTATTTATTGTAATGCCTGCACTGTTTCGTGCACTTTATGCAGTCCTGGATAGGTTTGTAGTCTAGTGTAGTTTTTTGTGTTGTTTTACATAGTTCAGTGTAGTTTTTGTATTGTTTCATGTAGCACCATGGTACTGGAAAACGTTGTCTCGATTTTACTGTGTACTGTGCCAGCAGTTATGGTCGAAATGACAATAAAAAGTGACTTGAGATGCAGTGTGCTAACTGTTCCCTTGTGCTGTAAATTTCACTGATCACTGTACTTCAGTTCTGGTAGTTGCATATCCCTCCTTCACTATTTGCAGCTTTATTTTCAACTGCTTATTCCCCTGCCTTAACTTATCCCTCTTCTAAAATGCACCATAAAATTTCCTTTGATAAAGACTTCGGCAATTTTTCTTCTGTTTTAGTGACAATTATAGTTGAGTGAAAAATCTTGGAAAACGTTTTATGATGTTAAAGGTATTAACAAGTGGTAATTGTTATTATCTGCTTAAATATATGTGAAGCACATCTAAAATCCTTTAATGATAACTGTGTGCATCTCAGGTAGTCTTCCAAATCTTTGCGGTAAGAAGTCCATATTGGAGAACACCCTATTTTTCCTGCTGTTTTGTAATGCAATGTAGTCCCAATGTATTAACATGATTATCTTCACTTTATGTAAAGATAAGGCTGGAAAAGTTGAAGTAACTGCAAAATAATCAGTGCAGGAACATTAACTTTAGATGTTGTTTGATGTTGTTTTAGGCTGTTCCTTAGACTTACTGGATCTTAAGAAAACTTGTATCTAATTATCATTTCTGTGTAACAGATTGAAACACCCCTCATTAGTTTTAAACCCAGTTTCTAAAAATTTTGACAGCCAAATGGCAGTAAATTAAATTTTGAGTGGAACAATGCCATCAGAATGGAGAGTGGATGGGATAATGGCATGACAGTTTGGTTACATCTATAAATAAGCATGTGGGTGAAAGCCCAACTTCCAGTATGAAGTTTCAAAATCAAAATTCATGCCCTTTTGAACACTAAGAGTAGAAACAGGGATACCTAGATGTAGAGAAAAAATTTAGAAAGCTTTAAAGAATGTTTCCAGAGCAAAATTGTACAGTAGACACGAGGAATTCTGCAGATGCTGGAAATTCAAGCAACACACATCAAAGTTGCTGGTGAACGCAGCAGGCCAGGCAGCATCTCTACGAAGAGATACAGTCGACGATTCGGGCCGAGACCCTTCGGCAGGACTGATGAAGGGTCTCGGCCCGAAACGTCGACTGTACCTCTCGTAGAGATGCTGCCTTGTACAGTAGAATTCAGTTTGGGGTTTTGAAACTGAGACTAAGAACTTGGCAGATCTGGTCTGTAAAGGTTTTTTATTCTAGAAATCTGCTTACCATGTTAATTTTTTTTTCTAACCAAAAATCTTTTTAAATGTGTACATGATAACTAGACCAGGAAGTAGGGGCAAAGATATAGACGCTGAAGTCCAGCTTCAGAAATGGATAGGATAACTGATTAAAAATAAATAACCTGTTTCATTCCAAGACTGCTACTTTCCTTATCGATTTCTTGTTCTTCCGTTAATTTGATATCATTCAAAATTTCTTACCTGATCTTACTCATCGAACATCCCTTTCTTTGCTGATTTATATTGGCTATCCAGTTGCTCAGCCTCCCAGGTTTATAAATCTCATGCCTTAATCAGGGATATTCATTGCCTCATCCATGATGATTCCTAACTTCTTCCAACTTCACAACTCTACAGTATTTTCCTCCACTACTTGAGTGAAGCATTTGTGAGTTTAATAAAATAAGATCCATATTTCAAAACAATACGAGCAGTGGAGAAATTGACATAGGGTTATGGAAGGACAGAATTGGGTCTTGGTTGTGTGTTTGAGTAATTGTCTTTATGTGCATATATTGCTGAAGGGTGTGGGAGGACTGAGTTTGTTAGGACTACAGAGATCATGTGAGGGTCAGGGAAAGGAGTCGTTGCTGGAGGTACTCTAGTTGTATTTGAATACTGAGTGGCAGGCATGTGGTCCCATTTGGTATTTTGCTTGGGATTATTTTGGTGCTGTGACAGGTGTGGCCACTTCATTGATGACCAGTGTTATCTCTTCATTACACCTGCTCTGGAAATCTCTCGTCAGGCTTTCTGTATCTGTCATGATCCAGCATTTTTCTATATTTTTGTTCTGTCTCACTGATGCACTTTCCAAGCACAACCATGTCACTTTCTGTTTCCTTGATTCTCTACTAACTAAACTGCTGTTCCACATTCTCTCCTGTTGATGTTGCAAGTGATTCCACCTTCTTGTGTACTGTTCTTTTCTTTCACTCCATGGTCACTGCTTGAAATGTTATGCTCAACAGGTCCATCCGTAAACTACTTGCAATCTCAATGATCCCTTCCCTTCAAATCTTCAAAACTTTTCCCCAAATATCCCACAATTCTCGTTTGACCTAGAAAAAATTCATTTGTGATTGAGTTCCTTAACCATAAGTTCCACTTTCATCTTAAACCCTGTCTTTGTGCATTCAGCTGCAGGAAGTAAAACAAATGGAAAAGGAGAGACTTCGGCAACAGCATCACCTCCAGCAGGGCCCTGTGAACCAGTATGAACCTGAATCCCCGCAGCTGAGTCGACTTGAGGAGCAGCCAGTCCTTGAGCTGGCTCAAATACCTGAAATAGAATCAGACCACGTCAATGAGGTTGATAAACCTATTCAGGAAGATGCAGAGCCAGAAAATGGAACTGACATTTGTAATGCAGAAAATGAACAAACAGAAGTTGACCAAGCCACTGCAGCAAGAAGTAAATATGTTTGCATGTAATCTCATCTGTAGTCTTTGAGGCTTAAAAGTGTACTTGTTTAAGAATCAAGCAGTTATGGATTTTATTTTTTCCTTCGTTGTATACTGTGAGGTTAAACTATATTGTTTTTTTAAATTGATTTATTTTAATATTGGACTATCCCAGTATTCCCTTTTAGGAATTGAGCTTTACTGAGCATGTGATTACTTATTTATCTACAGTTCTTTTCCTTCTGTTGTCAGCAATAGATTGCTGACAGCCCATGCTAAGAGAAATGTCCAGATATGTATTTCATTTTTCATTATTTGTTATTCTATAAAGTACAATGTTGAAAAATGCTTCCTCTTGATGCAGAGAAGCTCTGGCTCCAGCTAGTGATAGGTTAATTGTGTCGGTGAATGTTTAAATTTGGGGGCATTGCAAAGAATATAGGGTAAGTAAAACATCGGATTACACCAATGTAGAATTAGTGGACATGGCTAATGGAGGGACTCAATGAGGCTGTATCCATGCTATATTTTTAACTCTGTGTAGTAATTTTTTGATCATTCTGACATGGCTTTTGTCAGATTGATGGGAGTGACCTAGTTATTGACTTAAACATAGATGGTTGCTTGTCCATTTTTAATAAAGTGAACTCTGACATTAGAATTAGAATCAGAATCACATTTATTATCACTGACTTGTATAGTGAACTATGTTGTTTTGTGGCAGCCGTTCAGTGCAAGACATAAAAAAAAGATTATAAGTTATAACTAAATAAACAGTTCCAAAAAAGGAATAGCAAGGTAGACCATTCAGAAACCTAATGGCAGAGGGGTAGAAGCTGTTCCTGAAACATTGAGAGTGGTCTCTTTAACTCTTTGCTGATGGGGTAGTAATGAGAAGATGGCATGTCCCAGGTGGTGTGGGTCCTTCATGACGGATGTCGCCTTCATGAGGTACCACCTCTTGAAGATGTCCCCGATGATGGGGAGGGTTATGCCCATGATGGAGATGTCTACAACACTCTGCGGTCTCTTACAATCCAGTGCATTGAGGGTTATATACCCAGAATGCTCTCCACCATATGTCTATAGAAATCAACAAGTCTTAGAATATAAATAATTTTTCTAGTTATTGGAATTATTTTTGAATAATTTTCATACAATAACTTCATTGGTTTTTAGAAATTGTATTAAAAATTATGAGTATACAAAGTTTGGCTTGAAGCACTAGCCTAAAATGAAGTAGGAATAATGAAAAACATATTAGTATGGTGTTATTGAGGGATAAATCCTGCTGCAGATCTTATTGCTTGTACCTGATAAAGAAGAAATAAGAAAGTCTCTTGAGCTTTTTGTACCTGTCTCCTCCACTTATACAGTATGTGTTACTAATTTGTAAAGTATTTAATACTGTGGCACTTACCACCAAATGCAGTAGGAAAACAGAGCTTGTCCAATAAAAGTGTAAATATTTTTTGATGTGATGACTACTTCCAAACTATCCATGAAACCTGTAATTAACAACTGTATATTGAATTAACTCTTCATATATTTCTTCATATTTTGCATATTAATGCTTTAAAAACTTTTTTCTGTCATTATTATGCTTTTTAATCCATCTGTCTTTCCCGTTTTCTGTTTTGTATATGATTTTAGATTAAATACTCTTAACTTCTTAGACAGTTAATGTGTAAAGATTCTTCAATTTGGTTGAAGTGATATTTTGCTCACCCTGTTCGCATAGTTCTCAGTGTCTTCATGGAGGAATGTCTGCTAAGTAGCTTATTGCTAGTCCTAAGATCCACACAGTAATTTCTGAGCATTTGAGCTTATATCACTTGTTCACTGCTGCCCAAAAGTCAGAATGTTTTGTTGGCTATTCGAAATAGTGTTCCTTAGTTTTAATGTTTAATTTAGTGACTAATGAAGAAACAAATTTGCGTCTTAATGCATTTGAAAATCAATTGGTTATAAATTGAGGAAGAGCAGGTACCACAGTTGCCTAGGTGTTAGACACTTAGAGACTTTGACGAACCATGATAACTGGCTGTAATTGCATGTAATCAAATCAATATTTAAATTTCCTTTTGAGGACATAGTATTACACTTCCGTAGGCATGTACAAGAAGGATTTTGTATTGGAAGGATTGTTTTCAAAGCTTCACCTTGCTTTATTTGAAGTAAAGTCAAAGTTAGTTTGATTCGTGCTTGTTTTTTATTTATTTCATGTTGTTCTGAGCATCTTTTATATTCTGTCCTTGTACAAGGTTTTGAAAAAGGGATTGCAGGCAGCAGTCATGGGGAGGGTCTTGAATTTGAGGATAATGTACAGGAAATTGTACAGAACATTCTACAAGAATTGGTGACCACAGTTGGAGGTAGTGTATTCATTTCATCTCTTAGTTTATTCTCATGCTTTGTAACACATGAACATGACATTTTCGTTAAATTTCTTTCATGGATTCATCTTTTAATTTTCCCCCCTTTCTGGCAGTAGAAATTGCAGTTCGGCTATTAAAAACTAAAAAGTTAATAGCCATGATTGGTTTTGTATAGGCTAAATTCAAATATTTGTATAATTCTTAAATATTCTAATTGAATGTTTAGGATCTCTGATAAGACAAATTGATGTCAGCTCCCAGGTGACAATAATTGGCAAAATTCACTCAATTTAGTAAGTATAATATTGTTTAAAATAGGCCCATTAAGATCCAAGGCAAAAGATCTGATGTTATGCAAAACTATCAGGTGATGTTTGAGGGAAGGATTATTCTGCAGGTTCAGAAGTTGCCATTATTTAATGGTGTGAATGGCACATTACAATAAAGACAATGTGTCTGATGCTTATTCTGAATGACATAAATTATTTATTGAAGAGTGTTTGGGGAATTCTCTATAGAATTGATTGAATTGATAAAAATAAGTTTAAATTTTAAAATATACTGTAATTATTGCTTATGACAACTCAAGTATGTTAAGTTAGTTTTACTGCTATTGGTTTTAAAAATATTTCTTTCCATTGTGAATGCAATGATAATTTGAAAGACACTAATGAACAGACTTAAGAAATCTATAAACCTGTCATAAGCTGGTCCGTTTGCTCTAGTGGTGTATCATAAAATCATTTATTCACTTATCCATCACTGAAGCAACAGTGAAGCTTACAATATTCCTTAAAAATAAAATTAACCTAAAGACCAAACTATCAAGATGCTTTTAGGAAAATCAAATAATTTTATAAGAAAACATTGTACACTTTTTATGCAAGTTTATCTGAATCACCCCTAACCATGATTAATTTAAAAAGCCCAGATCAACTCTCCATAATTTGCAGTGATTAATTTTAGGGAAAGTACCTTAGGCCTGTTGAATGCATTTGAAGATATTCGCTTACCTCAAATTTTATTAACAAATGAAAATTCTTTTAATCATTGTAGGCTGCGCAAAGTGATTTTGTGCCAATATCTAGTAGTTTCCATTATTTCATTAAATTTTCCACTATCAGATGTGTCTAACTGTACTTGTGCTTCTATCAGCAATACGTTGGAGGATAACAGCGTCTGTGATTGGGGATGGGAGGGTTTTGGGTCAAAACCCTGCAACGGGTTTAACTTGGTAGGAGATGGAGCAGCAACCCACTAACCATTGTGTTTCATTCATTGTCAATTATTTTTTTGACCATGTACATTCTGGAGAATGAAGATTTCAAAACCCAATATAAACCTCCTAGCAGACAATGGCATTTGTTTTTAAAGTCTTTCAGTTTATTTCATTTGCTAATTGTGAAGCAATCATTCCTGTTAAATTTTTTGGAGCATAATCGATTTTAACTGGAATGGAATATCGACAGGTTTGGGATATCATGAGCAGAAACTTTACATTCTTATAACCTGTTTTAGAAGTTAATATAAGCTATATTATAAATGTGATTTTCTTAAATTTGTCTCTTTCAAAATCTTCTATTATAGTTAAAAGGATTTCAGTCATAATTAGCCAAATAATTTTTGTTTACTTTATTTTTGATTTCCACCCCCAATCCCACTCCCTACTCCCATTTTCTTCCTCCCTTTTAAAGGACCTCTCCCTACTACGCATCTAGGAGGATGGAACGATGTGGGATTTGGACCTCCCCACTACCATCCTCAGTGCTGCTGTGATTGGCCAGTAAAAAGTTCAATTGAAGGTGGGTGAGGCAGTGCCAGTTTTTCCTACCCCTCCTTCAAATAATACAATAAAAATAATCTGAGCCTGAAACTCGTCCATGGATCTGAGTGGTAGGCGAAGTACCATCAAACCATGAACTTGGAATTGCTGTACTTCACTAAATAGGTTTCAGTTTGTTTATACCCATATCACTGCTAAATTAATATATTCCAAAACAATCCTAGATGGGCTGCCTCACTATGTTCTCCAAAAACTGGTAGTAAAACAACACTGCCAATGTTGTTGTAATGTCCCCCAAACCTTGTTCATTCATGGGCATACTAAACTATCAGGGATTCCAGTTAAATAATGCCTAGAATTTGAAATTGCTAGATTTGTTTTCAAAACCTTTCATGGCCTTGACCCTTCCCCAACTGTATTATCTCCTTTTCTCAGTAACCCTTTGAGATGGCTCATTTCTCCAATTTTAGCCTTTTAATCATCCAGTAATCCGTTGCTCCATTTTTGGTGCTCATTCCTTCAGCACCAAAAAGCCATGAGGACCTCACTACTTTTAACCCCTACTATTTTGCTCCTTCAAAGCACTCCTTAAAACCTCCTCTTACTTTATGCAAGCTTTTAGCTATCTGCTCTCATGTCTCTTTATGTGGCTCAGTGTCAATTTTTTTCATAATAATTCTGTGAAGCATTTTAAATGCTGTTTTAAAGTCTCTATAAATATAAGTATTGGAGAAGTTTTTGAAGTTGTATACATTGTTAATAATTCTTTATTATTTGTAGATTAACATCTGTTACTGCTTGCTTTAAGTTTTTACTGACATGTCTTTTCTTCAAAGTGGTATGCACATGAGACAATTTTGAAAGGCATAATTTTGTAAAGTTTTTAATTAAGACATTATCCTCCAGATTTGGAAGAGAAACCAAGTTGTTCTGAAAGTAATGCTGACATCCTAGATGAGGAAACACCAGTAGTCAATGAAGCAGACAGCGTTCATTCTAATGGAATTCCAGGGACACCAATTTCCATGTCATATACTCCATCTCTGCCTGATGACAGATTGTCGGTTTCATCCAGTGATACTCAGGTGATAACAAATTTTTAAAAACTGAGTTACCCCTTATAGTTATTTCAGTTTTGTTGCTATTAACCTTTACAGTTGACATTTAAAGGTTATTGGGTACTAAATAAGTCGATGGCTAAAATCTGTCTGGATAACTTTGAAATTTCTATAGCTTTTCATAAATCAGTGCACAAGGGGATTTTTAGAGTACAGGTTTCCCCCGCCATCCGAAGGTAGAGCGCTCCTATGAAATGGTTCGTAAACTGAAATGTCGTAAAGCGAAAACGCAATTACCATTTATTTATATGGGAAAATTTTGTGAGCGTTCGCAGACCCAAAAATAACCTACCAAATCATACCAAATAACACATAAAACCTGAAATAACAGTAACATATAGTAAAAGCAGGAATAATATGATAAATACACAGCCTATATAAAGTAGAAATACTTTTCCACAAACATTGCCGGCACTGTTCGCCGAAGCGAAAATCTCACACAAGCGTTCTCGGCAGAAAATCTCACGCAAGCGGTGTTGGCAAAAACACAGCGCAAGCGCTCTCCAGTAACCTTTAAGTTATGAAGCTGCCAAATCATACCAAATAACATGTAAAAATACACAGCCGATATAAAGTAGAAATAATGTATGTACAGTGTAGTATCACTTACTGGAATTGGGAAGACAGCGCCAAGCACACTGATGATGGTGTGTTGGACTGAGTCGTCGCAGGTTGGGTGGTGCAGTGGCCCCCACCCTCCAGGCCGCCGACCGATACATTGCCGCAAAGCACGCAGGGGTCCAGCGGTAGCCGGGAGGCACACAGCACATCTTTAAGAAAAAAGCCGAAATAAACATGCTAATTAATTAGGTGCCGCCCGACACGTAATTGTCAGTCCAGATCAATGCCGATTGCATCGCCCCTGATCTGGGCCGACATTTACGTGTGGGGTGGCACCTAATTAATTAACATGTTTATTTCAGCTTTTTTCTTAAAGATGTGCTGTGTGCCTCCTGGCTACCGCTGCATTCTCCAGGAATCGGTATCTGTCTGTGGCCCGGGGGTTGGGGTGGTGGGACACTGGGGTGCATCTCGTCGTCTGTTTCCATTAGAGCAGGCGGCTCATCTTCTCCTCTGTCGAAGGTCAAGGTTTGTCGTCTGCTGTGGCTGATGTGGAAGGCTTGCTTGACTGCTTAGCCTAGCGCATTTTTCTATCATACAGTTCTTTGTAAGGACTCAAACCATCTTGCAAATATCCCCTAAACCTATGTACCCTTTCAGAATTAAAGTCGTACTTTAGCATTGCAGCGAAAATCTCACGCAGTTGCTTCACGTTCATTTTGCTACTGCATTCGATTTCAATTGTTATCCTTTCCTCTTCCAATTGCATTAGCTCTTCATCTATCAGTTGTTGGTCATAGGATGCCAAAACCTCTTCAACATCATCTTCGTCAGCTTCCACAAGCCAAACTCACTTTGTCCTTACTTCGTTCACCATGATCAAAACGCTTAATTATGTCTAGTTTTACACTAAGTGTAACACCCTTACAAGCTCTTTCAGGCTTTTCCAATACCTCAGAACTCATCTTGCAAACGGCTGCTCACAGGCATGTGTTAAAGCAATGCCATTCCAAATCTGGGTGAGAGCGGCTGCTCGGGGCGCGCGCTGCCTTTTATCGCGCGCGGATTTTTTTGTGCGCTGATTTTTTATCGCACGCTTTTTTCCGTAACAGTGAAAACACCTGTTAGTGAAAACAGGGTACTAACGTAGGTCTTTCATAACAGTGAGGTTTCGTAAAGCGAAAGTTCGAAAAGCAGGGGACACTTGTATACGTGTCAACATTTAGAAGCTGATATTTGCGTTTTTTTTTAAATATCAAGTTATTTTAACGTTAGCACAGTGTTAAGCCTTGCCATAAACTATGGTTTAAGAATATGCTAATATTTGATAGCTTTTGTTTTAAAGCAGTACAATTTCCTCTGACTTTCATGAACGCTTGTGACTTTGAAAAGTCAATACTACAAACATTCTTCTTACCTAGCTGAAGTTGTCGCAGCCAGGCATTCTCTTTTTAATACAGGAAATCGATCAACTGAATGTTTATTTGACTGGAGATAGCACTTGAAACCTTCCCTACAAGGAGACAAATTTTTCTGGACAAGTTAGCCTTTCCTCCTTGAGTCTACATCTTTTGATCTATTGCTTTGTTACACTTCAAAGGAGATCGGCATTTTAGATTGAGTTATCAATTGCAATGGAATCCATACCAAAGACATGCCCTACTCCAAATATCAGTATTGATGCTCAGTAAAAAATTGTGCATGGGCATCACCCACGCACAACTGGAAGTTGCTGCAAACAGCTTAATTTGTTGGATGTCCTTTAGGTTTTTAGGGTGGTTGGACATGAATTTTATATTTGCCATGAAATGTTAGGCTTTGCATCCAGTATTCCAGCAAAGGCACTTTCTCAACACAAGGATTAAGACCATAAGATATAGGAGCAGAATTAGGCCAATTGGCCTATTGAGTCTGCTTCACCATTTCATCATGGCTGGTCCAATTTTCCTCTCAACCCCAATCTTCTGGCTTCTCCCTGTATTCCTTTATGCCCTGACCAATCAAGAATCTATCAACCCTTGCCTTAAATATGCACAAAGTCTTGGCCTCCACACCTGCCTGTGGCAAAGAATTCCACAGATTCATCATGTTCTGGCTAAAGAAATTCCTTCTCATTTCTGTTCTAAAAGGATGCCCCTCTATTCTGAGGCTGTGTCCTCTGGTCTTAGACTCTCCCACCTGAGGAAACATCCTCTCCGCATCACTCTGTCAAGGCCTTTCACCATTCGATAAATTTCAATGAGGTCAACCCTCATTCACCTGAATTCAAGTGAATACAGGCTCAGAGCCATTGGGCATTCTTAATATAACAAGCCATTCAATCCTGGAATAATTTTTGTGAACCTCCTTTGAACCCTGTCTAGTTTCAGCACATCCTTTAAGATAAGGGGCCCAAACCTGCTCACAATATTCCAGGTGAGGCTTCACCAGTGCTCTATAAAGTTTAAACATTATATCCTTGTTTTTATATTCTAGTCCTCTTGAAATGAATGCTAACACTGCATTTGCTCTCCTCACCACATATTCGACATGCAAATTAACCTTTAGGGAACTCTATACAAGGACTCTCAAGTCCCTTTGCATCTCAGTGTTTTGTATTTTCTCTCCATTTATAATAGTCAACCTTTTCATATCTTCTACCATAGTGCATGACCGTGCACTTTCCAACACTGCATTCCGTCTGCCATTTCTTTGCCCACTCTCCTAATCTGTTTTCCTCAAAACCACCGCCCCCTACAGCTATCTACATATCGCCTGCAAACTTTGTAACAAAGCCATCAATCCATCATCCAAATCATTGCCATGTAACTTAAAAAGAATCGGTCCCAACACAGAACCCTGTGGGACACCACTAGTCACCAGCAGCCAGTCAGAAAAGGCTCCCTTTATTCCCACTCTTTCACCCCTGCCAAACAGCCACTGTTTTATCCATGCTAGAATATTTCCTGTAATATCAGGAGTTCAGAGCTTGTTAAGTAGCCTCATGTGTGCCACCTTATCAAAGGTCTTCTGAAAATCCAAGTACATAACATCAACCAATTCTCCTTTGTCTATCCTGCTTGTTATTTCTTCAAAGAATTTCAACAGATTTGTCAGGCAAGATTTTCCCTTGAAGAAACCATGCTGTCTACGGCCTATTTTATCATGTGCCTCCAAGTACCCTGAGACCTCATCCTTAATAATCGACTCCAACATCTTCCCAACCACTGAGATCATACTAACTAGTCTATAGTTTCCTTTCTTTAGTTCCTCTCCCTCCTTGAAGAATGGAGTGATGTTTGCAATTTTCTGCTCTTCTGGAACCAATCCAGAATCTAGTAATTCTTGAAAGATCATTATGAATGTCTCCACGATCTCTTCAGCCAAGTCTTTCAGACTCTGGATGTACACCCTCTGGTGCAGGAGCCTTGTATACCTTCAGCCCTTTCAATTTCCCAAGAACTTTCTCTCTAGTTATGGTAACGTCGCACACTTCATGGCCCCCTGACACCTGGAATTTTTACTAAACTGCTAGTGTCTTCCACAGTGAAGACTGATGCAAAATACTTATTCAGTTTGTCTGCTGTTTCATTGTCCCCCATTACTACCTCTCCAACATCATTTTCCAGCGGTTCGATATCGACTCTCACCTCTCTTTTACACTTTATGTATCTAAAGCTTTTGGTATCCTCTTTAATATTATTGGCTAGCTTACTTTCCTATTCCGCCATTACCTTAATGACTTTTTTTTTAAGTTTTCTGTTGGTTTTTAAAAGCTTCTAAGTGTCTTTTAGGCGCAAAACCGCCCTACCTGGTGCGGCCTCATCCACGAGGGCTGTCAAGCTTACAAAGCAAGGCGCATTGCTGAAGCACAACATAAACACGAGCTGCGCAAGTCCAGAGCCACCAGCGCAACAACTGCAGTGCCTACACATGTCTGCCCAACATGTGCCAGGACATTCCGTGCCCAAATTGGCCTGACCAGTCATCTTCGGACACACCGCACCCAGTCTCAAAATGACTAATGGTGTCGAGGTCTTCATCGATGACGATGGACAAACCACTAAAAGCTTCCCAATTCTCCAATTTGCCTCTAATACTTGCTCTATAATGTGCCCTCTCTTTGGCTTTTATGTTGGCTTTGTCTTGTTTTGTTAGCTATGGTTGTGTCATGTTTCCATTAGAATATTTCTTACTCTTAGGGGTATATATATATATCCCATGCCTTCTGAATTGCTTCCAGAAATTCCAACCATTGCTGCTCTGTCATCATCTCTGCCAGTGTCCTTTTCCATTCAATTCTGACTAACTCCTCTCTCGTGCATCTGTAATTCCCCTTACTTCTCTGTAATACTGATACATCTGACTTTAGCTTCTCCTTCTCAAATTTCATGGTGAATTTGATCATATTATGATCACTTTCCCCTAAGGGTTCTTTTACTTTAAACTCTCCAATCAGTTCTGGTTCATTGCACAACACCTAATTCAGAATAGCTCATCTATGAGCTGCTCTAAAAAGCCATCTCGTAGGCACTCTAGAAATTCCCCCTCTTGTAATCTAGCACCAACCTGATTTTCCCAATCTTATCTGCATATTGAAGTCCCTTATGACTATTTTAGCATTGACCTTTTGACACCCCATCTATCTCCCATAGTAATTTTTAGGCCACATCCTTTCTACTGTTTGGGTATCTGGGAGCTTAATATCCAAGGATACACGTTGTATTGAAAGGATAGGCAGGAAGGGGTGGTGTTGCTCTTTTGGTGAATGATGAAATCAAATCATACAAAGAGGTGACATAGGATTGGAAGCTGATCCTTAGCTCTACTTACAATGAGTCAACACCTTCCGATCCTATGTCACCTCTTGGTATGATTTGATTTCATTTTTCACTAACAGAACAACGCCACCCCTTCCTGCCTATCCTTTCGATACAACCTGTATCCTAAGCTCCCAGCTATAATCTTTCAGCCACGATTCCATGATGGCTATGACATCATACCTGCCAATCTGCAAGTGTGCTGCAAGTTCATCTATGTTATTCCGTATACTGAGTACATGCAGATACAACACCTTCAGTCCTGTATTCACCCTATCTCATTTTGTCACACCATGCTCAACCTTTTGGTTCCTAAATTTGTCTGATGTCTTACCAACATCTGTCCCCACCTCTCCGCAAACTGTTCTGGCACTCTGGTTCCCATCCCCCTGAAATTCTAGCTTAAACCGCACCATGCAGCATTAACAAACCTTCCTGTTAGGATATTAGACTCCCTCCTGTTCAGGTGCTAACTGTCCCTTCTGTGCACATCTCACCTTCCCTGGAAGAGAGCCCAATGATCTAAAATAAATCTTATGCCTTCCCTTCTACGCCAATTCTTTAGCCATTTATTGAACTGTATAATCTTCCTAGTTCTAGCCTCACTATCATGTGGGCATTGGTAGCAATTCTGCACCCTTTTTTCTCCAAACATACCTTTGCTCATTGCAGCCAAAAATTCTATTCAAAAGGTTCAAAGGAACATCTAAACAAGCCTGATGCGTTTTGGAAACAAGTCCTGTGGACTGCTGAAGTTAAAATAGAACTTTTTGGCCACAATGAGAAAAGGTATGTTTGGAGAAAAAAGGGTGCAGAATTTCATGAAAAGAACCCCTCTCTAACTGTTAAGCACAGGGGTGGATTGATCATGCTTTGGGCTTGTGTTGTAGCCAGTGGCACGGGGAACATTTACTGGTAGAGGGAAGAATGAATTCAATTAAATACCAGCAAATTCTGGAAGCAACATCACACCATCTGCAAAAAAGCCGAAGATGAAAAGAGGATGGCTTCCACAACAGGATAATGAACCTAAACACACCTCAAAATCCACAATAGACTACCTCAAGATGTGCAAGCTGAAGGTTTTGCCATGGCCCTCACAGTCCCATGACCTAAACATCATCGAGAATCAGTGGATAGACCTCAAAAGAGCAGTGCATGCAAGACGACCCAAGAATCTCACAGAATTAGAAGCCTTCTGCAAGGAAGGATGGGTGAAAATTCCCCAAACAAGAATTGAAAGACTCTTAGCTGGCTACAAAAAGCACGTAGAAGCCGTGATACTTGCCAAAGGGGGTGTTACTAAGTACTGCCATGTAGGGTGCCCAAATTTTTGCTTTGGGCCCTTTTCCTTTTTTGTTATTTTGAAACTGTAAAAGATGGAAATAAAAAAGTTCTCTTGCTTAAAATATTAAAGGAATGTGTCATCTTTTAACATTATGCCTTTCGGAAATCAGCTCATGTTTTACTTGCTTAGCTATTCAGAGTAACAGAAATTTTGACCAGGGGTGCCCAAACTTTTGCATGCCACTGTATATGTGTGTGTGTGTGTGTGTGTGTGTGTGTGTGTGTGTGTGTGTGTGTGTGTGTGTGTGTGTGTCTCTATATATCACCATATACAACCCTGAGATTAATTCTCAATAAAAGACTGCTCAACTTGGATGTTCAACCGGAGTGCAGACAACAACAAACTGTACAAAACAGTCCTTGAAAATGAGTCCCATTGGCTATCTGAACATTTCAATGATGAGGCAATTTGAGTGAAGTTTTCCCCTTTGTTTCAAGAGTCTGATGGTTGAAGGGTAGTAATTGTTTGTGAACCTGGTGGTGTAAGCCCAAAGTCTCACCATCTTCCTGATGGCAGCAGTGAAAAGAAAGCATGTCCTGCGTGGCAGGGGTCCTTGATGATGGCGTTTCATGTAGATATGCTCAATGGTTGGGAAGGCTTTACCCTTGATGGACTGAACCATATCCACTACTTTTTATAGGATTTTCCTTTCAAGAGTATTAGTATTTCCATACCAGGCTGTGAGCAGCCAGTCATATTATTTATTAATTACATACTATTTATTATAAATTGCTATATATTGCCCTTTGCACATTTAGACGAAGACATAATGTAAAGATTTTTGCTCGTGTATATGAAAGATGTAAAAAATAATGTCAATTCAAGTTAAATTCAGTATTCTCTCCACTACACATCTATAGAAGTTTGTTGGAGTTCTAGCTGTCGTGCCGAATCTCTGCAAACTCCCAAGGAAGTAGAGGCGCTGTCATGCTTCCTTCGTAATTGCACTTACGTGCTGGGTCCAGGACAGGTCCTCTGAAATAATAACACCAAGGAATTTAATCTAATCAAATTAAAACTAAATTCAGAGAATCCCCAGGTTTGTACAGCATTCCGATCCTAAGAACATTTCTTAACCCATACTGTTTATAAGTTGCAAATGAACAAAAAACAGTGTATGAGTGGAGATCACAGAAACAGCTTTGATGGGAGAGCAGCCTTGCTCAGCACTCCCAGCTCTACCAGACTTGACCCTCAAATTTTAAAACATATTAATTTTCAGTACAGATTGACTCTCAAATCTTTGGAGTTCATTGGCAAGCTGAGCTACCCATATCTATTAGATCCACACTTGCATGAGGTGGGTCTTCCTTTTGCAAAAAAATCATATTGTATGCATTTGTATTGGATCTTGGTGAGACTGCATCAGGGGTAGTGTACAGTTTTGGTCTCCTTACTTGTATACAAAAAAAAAAGATATCCCTGACATGGAAGGAATATTATGAATATTCAGTAGATCTCCCCCTCCCACTTTCAAATCTCTTGCTAGCTCCTCTTTCAGTTAGTCCTGACGAAGGGTCTCGGCCCAAAACATCGACTGTACCTCTCCCTATAGATGCTGCCTGTCCTGCTGCATTCACCAGCAACTTTGATGTGTGTTGCTTGAATTTCCAGCATCTGCAGAATTCCTGTTGTTTGCGTTTTTAAAATTCATTACATATGCTTCTCAAATTGCACATCAATTCTCATAAAGAACTCTCAAATAAGACCATAAGACATTGGAGCAGAACTGGGCCATTTGACCCATCAGTTCTGCTCTTTCATTCCATCATGGCTGTTTTATTATCCCTCTCAGCCCCATTTTCCTGCCTTCTCCCCGTAACCTTTGACACCCTGACTAACTGTGAACCTATCAACCTCTGCTTTAAATGACTTGGCCTCCACAGCCATCTGTGGCAATGAATTCCCCAAATTCACTACCCTCTGGTTAAGTAAATTCCTCTTCATCTCTATTCTAAATGGATGTCCCTATATCCTAAGGTTGTCCTCTGGTTCTGAGATTCACTCACTATAGGAAACATCCACTCTATCCAGGTCCTTAAATATTTGCAGGGTTTTGTTCTAAACATAATGATATGTATAAAAGATAGGGAGTAGGGCTAGATCAGTCAACATCAAGTTTCCTGCATTATTGTTTCTGATTTTTAGACCACAACCTGGTTCGTCTTTTTAAGCCGACTTTAAATTATCTGTGAGTGAATGGTTAGATAAACACTGTAGCAATTCAATAATCGAACAGAGAACCCACCCATGCAACTTCCTATTACTAAATTGAACCTATCATATCTATGTGGAATCCTCACCACTGGCAAATGAATATACAATTTATCAAAGCAAGCATCAGTCTGTAAATGAGGAGACCCCATTTTATTTAACATTGGATATCTAAGCATTGGTTATTTACTCAGTTTTATCTTCTCTAAAATATGAAAATTGTACAAAGATCAATATATCTGTTTCATGAAGTATATTGTAAAGCATTTTGCAGAATATTTGCGAAATTCAGAGATGGTTAATATTTTATCTACTTTGGAATGGACAGAGGTGAATTAAACATTGCTAACTTAAATATATTAACATACAGTGATTGCTTGGCTAACCTCCAGATAATATGTTGCAAGTGGCAACTGCTCCATAATGTTCATAATAGCTAGATGAATTGTTTATCCTTTGCTTGACTTATATGAAATGAAGATTAGTTTCTCTTAATTTGTTACTGATCTCACATGAAAGGAAATAATCTCATGGTGCTTAAGTCCATACAAGAATGTCTTAGTTTTGTTATATTTCATAGATAATTTCTAACAGTCAGTCATGTAATTTGTTTAAATAAAATATAAAATGTTTGAAGGTTAAGTACAATATTTCTCTGTCTTCTCAAATATTCTAATATATTTATGAAGTTTTGGAGCAAAAAAGCTTTGCTGAATAAATGATATAATACTATAATGATTTGGCTTTATTTGTAGGAATGCGGAATCACCCCAGGAGGTCCTTCTAGTGCTAAGTTCTCTCATATTCTACAGAAAGATGCTTTTTTGGTCTTCAGATCATTATGTAAGCTCTCCATGAAACCACTTTCTGATGGTCCCCCTGATCCAAAGTAAGTGCAGAGCATGGAAATGGCTTGCGTTTGTAATATATTTTCAACTAATTTTAACAGTTGAATTTTATATCAATTTGACCTTCATAAGTATACTTTCTCAGTTACTCGTATTGCATTTTTTGATCAGAAAATAATCACCTACACATACTGTACAAGAAGATTCAATAGAATCAAACGTCTAAGTCTTCTTTGTCTTAACATAATAGGCACCCAGTTATAGTATAATTCTTCATTATGCTTAGCAGTTTCTTCTTGGAATTCTTTCAAAACTCCTAAATCTGAATCTGATTTCACATTTATACTCTTATAATTAGTAAGATGTGCAAGTCCTCATTCATGTTCAGTAGTGCCATTTAAAGTTTCTTAAAGATAGAGATACAGAAGCTAGTACTTGTTAGCAAATAGTAAAAGTATCACCCAGAATCTGTTGCCTGACTTGTGGAAGCTCTTACTGGTGAAGCAGTGTTTAGCCAACCAATGTATTTATGTTTTACTTGCTGGTTTGTGAAGGCTGATGTTGTTTCAGTGTCATTCAGAGTGGGTCACCATTCCCTTTAGGGTGTGTTTGGTCCTTTTGTTCTCAAGATGAAAAGCAGTAGTTGTTTTTTGGGTATTTGATTTAAGCTTCTACTTCCTGAAATATTCTTCCATGATCTCTAGGTACTTGTTCCAGTTGGACTCCAAGGTGGCTACTTGTGTGGCCAGGGTAAGTTCCGCTCCATGTCAAGGTGATAAGTCTCATGGCAGTCAGTGTTGAGGAACCAGGTTGAGCTTAGTCAGATCCTGAAGTAGACACAACTTCTTTTTGCTTTGTGTCATCCATACAAGTTGTAGTGATTTGCGAGCAAGAACTGATCTTTGAGTTTTAACCCAGCAACACAAAATTTCTTGCATCTGCCGAATGTGTTCAGTCTAGGTTTTAACCCTAGTGATGACCTATAGTAGTCATGCTTCTGGAAACCAGGCTTGATGTATCGTGTACATGCCCAAAGTCTGTTCACTGTCATTGTTTTTGCCCAAAATCCTATTACTACTTTGAGGATTTATGGCTCAACAAAAAGCTTAATTTTCCCAAAGGTGTTATATTCAACAGATTATAGTTTGTGGACAAGAGTGATTATAGCCTCTTGACCTTCTTTGTGAGTTTTTGTTGAGCTTTCCAGGTTTGAGTATCTCCATTGCTTCCTGCCATGTTTTCTAGGTGCATGAATATTTGAAGTAAATTTAGACACAGGACTAAGATGGTCTAATAAATAACTGCTTAAATATGACAGGTCAATTGGTATTAGCTGCATTGTTTTACATTTTCCTGGGCACACTGAAATTTAGGCAAAAATGACTGTTGTTCAGCTTGGTAATATAGGACTGACTATCAGGGCTAAGCCATTATTTTGAGCTTTTATTCTCTGAAAGGGGCATTCAAAGGTTTCAAAGGTACATTTAATGTCAGAGAGATGTATATAATATACATCCTGAAATTCTTTTTCTTCGCAACCATCCATGAAAACGGAGGAGTCACCAAAGAATGTTAGAACCCCAAAGCCCCCGAGCTCCCCCCTACCCGTGCATAAGCAGCAGAAAAGCAACAATTCCCCCATCCCACACCTCCAGCAAAAAAAAACATCGCCCCCCTGAACACTCAAGCGTGCAGCAAAGCATCAATAAAGACACAGACTTGCAGTACCCCAAAGGTACTCATTCACCTGATATTTCAACATACCACAAGACAGAGAGAGATATCTCTCTCTCGTTCTCTCTCTCTCTCTCTCTCTCTCTGTCTCTGTCTCTCTCTTCCCCCTCCCCCTAATAAAGGAGAAAGAGATGTCCCCATTTCACTGCAAGAGGAAACAACTCGCTGATTTACGATGTTAAAACTCTGTTGTGTCGCTTTCTCCAAGCTCTGTGCCTAAAGAACTCCAGTCTCTGGGCACATAGCCAGCAGCCTTCTAGCTGCATTTGATCCTTTGTCTCCCACTACACACTGATTTCCTGCGGAGGCACTGACCTCAAGTCCACCCGCCTCCAGAGCCACGAAATTCTGGGACCCTGAAGGCGCACAAGTCTTCCAGGCTGCATACTTGGCATTTCAAATAGCAGCCATTTGAGAGACCTCGAGAGCGGTCCCGTTCCCGGGAAGAACTGAAGTCAGCATAACTCCAGGTCAGGATCTTCAAAAGAACCCTGAAAGAGAAAAATAGAGATATTAAAAATAGAAATAGAGCTGTTTCCAAAGATGCAAGCAAAGAAGTCGCCGTTAGGTGCCATTGTCCTCCTAAGCTCCACCCACCCCTTTCATAACCATTCCCTGGAAAACTGTTCCCCTTTCTGATACTGTTTCCATATAAGTGGAATAAAAATGCTGAAAACACTCAGCACGTCAAGCTTTTAGGTCGCATATAGATCCCAAAGGGATGGATCCGATAGAGTCTCCAATTGCCAACATATCACCTGGATACAGTAAGCATGAATTGGTATAAATCATCTTTTGTTATGATCAACATCGAAACTGAAGAGAGGAATAGCATGTGAAAATAAGTAAATAAAATCTAAAGTGGTACCAATCATAAGTTTGAGCATGTAACCACAGGATTTTCTATGAAGAAAGGATTGAATTGTATTTACTGTAAACAAGTTAGTCCTTTACAGTGTTATTTTATTT
Organism: Mobula hypostoma; assembly: GCF_963921235.1. Classification (NCBI taxonomy): domain Eukaryota; kingdom Metazoa; phylum Chordata; class Chondrichthyes; order Myliobatiformes; family Myliobatidae; genus Mobula; species Mobula hypostoma. Next base: position 218,204,338 of record NC_086097.1, on the reverse strand, counting down.
TGGAACATATCTCCAAACCTCAACTTTCATCTCATTTATGAATGGCATTTAAATTGTTTTTTCAAAAGGAAGTTAACAATGAAAAGTTTGATTTATCAAATCTGCCAATTAATACAAATTGAAGGGATTTTTGTTTTCATTCTTTGCTTTTCAGAAGATTTTCTAAATCTCAGTTTTACTTTTTTCCCTTTTAGGTCTCATGAATTGAGGTCAAAGATCCTTTCACTACAGTTACTTCTATCAATTTTACAAAATGCCGGACCAATCTTTCGAACAAATGAGATGTTCATCAATGCAATTAAGCAATATCTTTGTGTAGCCTTGTCAAAAAATGGTGTGTCTTCTGTACCGGAAGTATTTGAGTTGTCACTTTCCATCTTCCTCACTCTTTTGTCAAACTTCAAAACTCACCTGAAAATGCAGATTGAGGTAAAATATTAATTCTGGACTTCTATAATGTTTAATAATATCTTTATGAACAAAAAATACCTAGGCAAACCTGTGCCTGGTGGCTGTGAAGAATGAATGTATGATGTAATTAAATCTTTAGTCTATTTTGACATCAAAGAGATTGGAATCATTTGATTCATTGAATTTTGACTGGGTATTGAACACAAATATTAACATCTCTTTCATGGATGTTTTTGTTCTTTCTTGCACAACCCAATTGCATACCTAGCACAGTTAAGAATGAGCTTCTTGCTCATTCTTTATCTGTTATGGTACAAGTAAGGCAGTAAGAATGACTCCATGGGCTGTGTTTTGTTCTGTGTGTGGGATGTGGAAATCCTGGGAGACCTCCAGCGTCCTGGATAACCACATCTGTACCAGGTGCACTGAATTTGGGTCCTCAGAGAACGTGTTAAAGAACTGGAACTGCAACTCGATGACCTACGGCCCATAAGGGAAACTGGGATGATGATAGATTGGAGCTACAGGGAGATGGTTACTCTTGGGTTGCAGGAGACCAGTGAATGGGTGACTGTCAGGAGAGGGAAGGGAAGTAGGCAGCCAGTACAGAGTACCCCTGTAGCTGTTCCTCTCAATAAATTCCCCCTCATTTTGGATACTGTTAGATGGGGGGGGGGCGGGGGGGCTTCCTGCTAAGGCAAGCTGCAGTAACCGTGTCTCTGACACTGTGGCCCAGAAGGGAAATGAACAGAGGAGGAATGCAAACGTGATAGGAGATTCTGTAGTTAGTGGAGTAGATAAGAGAGTCTGGACACGATAGGGAGACCCAGATGGTATGTAGCCTCTATGGTGCCAAGGTCAAAGATGTCCCAGATTGACATTCCAAAGGGGAAGGCAGAGCAGCCAGATGTCTTGGTACATATTGGTAGCAATGATATTGGAAGGACGAGAGGAGATCCTAAAAAGAAAATTTGGAGAGCTAGGTAGCAAGCTAAAAAGCAGGACCTCCAGGGCAACAATCTCTGGATTGCTGCATGTGCCATGTGTCAGAGAGGGCAAGAATAGGATAATTTGACAGATGAGTGCATGGTTGAGGAACTGGTGCAGGTGACAAGGTTTTAGATTTCTGGATCATTGAGATCTCTTCTGGGGAAAGTATGAGTTGTACAAAGGAGACAGGCAGCACCTGAACCTGAGGGAAACCAATGTCTTGCAAGCAGGTTTGCTAGAGCTGTTGGGGAGGTTAAACTAATTTGGCAGGGGGATGCGGAATGGAGTGATAGGGCTGAGGATAGGGATGTTGATTTACAAGCAGATGTAGTGTATAGTGAGACTGTCAGGAAGGACAAGCAGTTGATAGAGCAAAATTGCAGTCAGTGAGATGGCGTGCAGTGTCAAAGGGGCAGAATTAAAAAGGGTGACAGATACAGGACTGGAGGTGTTATATTTGAATACACACAGTCTACAAAACAAGATAGATGATCTTGTGCCTTCAGAGATTAGCAGGTATACCATTGTGGGTATCACATAGTCATGGCTGAAAGACAATTGTAGTTGGGAGGATACGCAATTTATCGAAAGGACAGACAGGTAGGCAGGGAAGGAGGAGTGGCTCTGCTGGTAAATAATGAAATCTGATCTGTAGAAGAGGTGACATAGGATTGGAAGATGGAGAATCCTTTTGGGTAGAGTTAAGAAACTACAAGGGTTAAAAAGACCCTGATGGGAGTTATTTACAGGCTTCCAAACAGTACCCAGGATGTGGGCTACAAATTACAACGGGACATAGAAAAGGCATGTCAAAAAGGCAATGTCACATTAGTCATGGGGAATCTCAATATGTAGATGGATTGGGAAAATCAAATTGATGCTGGATTCCAAGAGAGAGAATTTGTGGAGCCTCTGTGGTAGCTTTTTGGAGCAGCTTGTGCTTGAGCCCACAAGGGGGATCAGCAGTTTTGCTCCGATGTCTTATGGACTTAAGAGACCTCAACCAAATGACAGCAAAAATGGCTTGTGTTATGTAAATAAAAATGGCCAAGACCAACTAATTTTCTTTCCTCCTCCCTCTCCCTCCCTGCTGTTGAAACGAAGACTAGTTTATGTATAGAGGATCCAGGCTTGCATGTACTATGTAAATACTTTGAGGTTATTTTCACATCTTTAGCTTAAATATTATTGTTGCTAAGTATATGAAAGTCATTAAAAAATTTAACTGGCATTTTATTTGTTGTCAAAATTGCAGCATATTGACATTTTCATTACATGTTTTGATTTAGGTATTCTTCAGAGAAATATTTCTTTATATATTGGAAACTTCTACAAGTTCATTTGATCATAAATGGATGGTAATTCAAACTCTGACCAGAATATGTGCAGGTAAGATTTTTAATTACACTTTTCAGGTCTTTGATGTTAAGAAATTTAACATGAACTCTCTAATCTTGTAAATTTATATCAATTAAATTTGCAGATGCTCAAAGTGTGGTGGACATTTATGTAAATTATGATTGTGACTTAAATGCTGCAAACATCTTCGAAAGATTGGTTAATGACTTATCTAAAATAGCCCAAGGACGAGCTGGTCATGAGCTGGGAATGACCCCTGTTCAGGTAATAGAAATGTACAAAGAAATTGATTACAATTGCATGGCAATATGTAGGATATAAGAATTGGCTCTGCACTCTTGTGATATCTCATTTGGGATAGTTTGTATCTAATGTATATGCAAGGATGTCTGAACTTGACAGCCACCTTGAAAGGTGTGGTTCTTTTTGTCAAGTGAAAGGATTTTTTTCATCATTCTAGTTAGCACATATCTGGCTTGGACCTGTATTGCTAACCTCTCCGACATTATTGAAGGAAAAGAGAGAAACTTGGCATTTGTACCTGCCTTCAGCACCTTTGGATATCATTGAGAACTTTAAAACCGTTTAGTTACTTTTGAAGTACCGTTAGTGTTGTAATATAAGAAATAAAAATGGATGTTTTTGCTGCTTTGAAGGAAGTATCATCTGTGACATGGTTGATAGAATCTTCAACAAGTCAGAAGGTTGTGGATTCAATGTCTGCTCCAAAGAATTGGAAATCTGGGACTTGCATCCAGTTCAAGACTAAGCATATTTTGGATGTTCGATTTATTTTATTTTTTGGGATGAGATCCCATCAGTTTGATTGTTTGGCAGTTTACTTAGGGAAAAAAGTGGGAGATGTATTATTTACTTTATTGGAAATACTTATCTCATAAATTCTATGTCCCTGAGGCATGGGCAAAAGGGATATATGTTGTGATTTTAATTATATTCCTTGTAAGTGAGATGCATGGGACATGGAGGTATTTCCTTTTCTCATAAACTAATAATAGATTTAAAGTGTAGAATTGTAGTTTACCTGCTATTCAAATCTGATTACCATCCAATTTCTTTTAAAGGAACTCAGTCTTCGGAAGAAGGGCTTGGAGTGTTTGGTTTCAATTTTGAAGTGTATGGTGGAATGGAGTAAGGATCTATATGTGAATCCAAACTCGCAGACCAGTCTTGGTAGGATTTTTTTTTTTGCATTCCTCTTTTGTCTGGTAACATTTATTGTATTTTAAAATTTGAATGAACTTGCAGCACAAACTTGATGGTACAAAAAATAAGGACACAAAAGTTCGGATAGTCTGGAGGGTTGTCAGAGGTTACAGCAGGACACCTATAGGATGCAGAACTGGCCTGAGAAGTGGCAGATGGTGTTCCACCCAGATAAGTGTGAAGTATCCTTCTTCAAGAAACAGGGTTTTCCTTCCTCCACTATTGATGCTGCCTATACCCACATCTCCTATTTCCCAGACATCCACACTCACCCCATCTTCCCACCACTCTTAGAAGGGATGGAGTTCCTGTGACCCCATGATCCTCCGCATCCAACACATCATTCTCTGTAAATTCTGCCATCTGTTTTGGGATCCTACCATCAAACACATCATTACCCTCCACTCTCTGCTTTCCATAGGGATTGCTCCTCTGATTCCCTTGTCCATTCATCCCTCCCCACTAATTATCCTCCTGGCACGTATCCCTGCAAGTGACAGAAATTCTACACCTGCCCATTCACCTCCTCCCTCACCTCAAACAGTCCTTCCAGGTGATGCAACACTTCACCCAAGAATCTGTTGGAGTTATCTGTATCCGGACCTGCCAATCAGGTCTCTACATTGGTGAGACCTGATGTAAATTGAGGGACTACTTTGTTGAGAACCTCTGTTCCATCCACCAAAAGTGGAATTAACTTTTGGCCAACCATTCTAATTCCAATCCCCATTCCTGTTCCGACATGTTGGTCCATGACCAGAGGCCTCTCTCAGAGTGGAAGAGCAACACCTCATATTCCATCTAGGTAGCCTCCATCCTGATGGCCTGAACAATGATTTCAAAGCTACAAGTAAATTTATTATCTATGTACATATAAGTCACCATATACAACCCTCACATTCTCCTGCCGGTAATTTTTTTGCCCCCCCCCTTACCTCTTTCACTATTCCCCACTCTGGCCTCTTACTCTTCTCAACTGCCTATCACCTACCCCTGGTGTCCCTCTTCCTTCCCCTTCTCCATTGGCCTACTCTCCTTCCCTCCTTTACCTTCCCACCCACCTGGCTTCACCTATCACCTTCCAGCTGGTCCTGCTTCCCTCCTCCCCCCCCCCCCCACCTTTTTATTCTGGCATTTTCTTCCTTCCTTCCCAGTCCTGAAGAAGGGTCTCTGCCGGACACTTCAGCTATTTATTCATTTCCATAGATGCTGCCTGACCTGCTGAATTCCTCCAGCATTTTTTTCTGTGTTGCTCCTCAATGTTTCTGCTCTTTTATGCAATTCATTAGGCTGCTTGCTTACCTTTAATCAGTCAATTGATATCCCAACAATTTATCTCAGCAACATTACATGGCATCCTGACCACCTGCATCATATAACCTGGGAAGAGCAACGCAACCAGGCCAGATTTTGTTGAAACAAAGTACTTGGTAAAATTTGCAATAGTTGGGTTTTATTCAGTATTCTCTTTTCCTGGAATTGCAAATGACATGTCCTATGGTAAGTGGAATCTTGTAAGTGGAAGGAATAACAGAGAAAGGTGGAATAAGATTAACCAGATACAAAAAAAGAGAAATGGAGAACTATGAATTTCAACATAAAAGCAAGCAAAAGCAAAATTCGGAAATATAATCACTAAGATTGTAAAATCTATAGAGTCCTGAATACATAATCTCACCCATTATGAAAACAAAAGATAGTTTCTCACAATATAGTTTGTTCTGTATTTTGTCCCATATTTAAGGTTTCATTATTGACTCTTCTAGATCTAGATCAATTTGTGCAATTTCAATTAACTGCAATAAAAATTTGCCATTGAGACATTCATGCTTAGTTAAAACTTTCTGCTATTTCTTAATGGCTATCTTAATCAGGAAGGGCAGGTATGTAATATTGTAGTAATTTATTAGTTTGAATTTCTTTAATAGGATTAGTATTTTACAAGTTGATAGATTCAAGTGTAGATTTTAGTTGGTTTTTAGTTTGTGCAATTATTAGCTGTAGCTGTATATTAGCTCATCTTGTGAAATTCAAATGATAAACCACAGGGATATATTGCAGTGTTTTCTCTTTTTTTTGTATCCAAGCACTTGTAGTTTTCAAGGACCAACCCATTGCATTGTACCAAATAGAAAGAAGTTAATTTACAGATTTTCCACCATATCAGTATTTTTTCCAATACTTAAATATTGAACTTTGTTTTCTCTTCATTGTTCTTCACATGCTTGCTCTGACAGAAATAAACTTTACTATTTGATATTGCGACATGTTTCTACTTTAAAGATAGATGCACACTGTGAAATAGTTAGGTTTATTTTTCTATTAATGCGCTAATCACTTACTTAGTTTGTATTGTTCTTGTGAAAGAACCTTGTTAGGAGCCAACTTGAGTTGCATAAAACTCAGATTCTTCATATGTTAGACTGCTAGCTGAAATTTAAAACTTAAAAGTTCCAGCACTAACACAAAAAAAATTGCTTAATTTTAAACATGAATTTATTTTTCTGTTATAAATTTCAAGATATCTAGACACGTCCCAAATTGAATGATTTACTTAAAGGCACCATTTTGCAGTGTCCTTTGCAGTAAGGTGGTAATTGTGACAAAAGTCAGAAAAAAAAAATCAAGCTACCTATAATAATCTGCCTAGTTTGTGGAATAAATCAAAAATATTTTGTGAAACAATGATTCACTATGCTTGTATATTTTAAGGAGGGTGTATATTCTAAGTGTCTTTTGCAATCTTTTTCTCAATCCTTTTTGGCTATAGGCCAAGAAAAATCTTCAGAGCAAGACAACAATGAAAGCAAGTATCCTGACACAATAAATCGATATGGGAGTATCAATTCCTTGGATTCCACAGCATCATCAGGCATTGGCAGCTATAGTACACAGACTTCTGGTGCAGACAACCCGGAACAGTATGAAGTTTTGAAACAGCAAAAGGAAATTATAGAACAAGGGATTGACCTGTAAGTCTGTTACAAGTCAGAATACATTGTTGATTCCTTTTGAGAACTGTTTTATTTATGCATTTTGTACAATTAGGTATAATAACATGAGAAATTTGAAAGATGTTATGAATGAATTTAAAATTGGTATATCCAAAAGCTGAAATAGCTTTGCTATGAAGAGTGACATTTTCACAGTTCATCTCTGGTCAAAGTAAAATTTTAAAGGTTATTGATAGAGTTGGAAGTAAATGCCAAATGAATAAGGAATCCCAACTATTTTAAAATGAATTGCAAAGTTGACTTTGTCATCAACCTTTCCCAAGTGTTGTAGTTAGATAGACTTGTATCCATGAGTTCAGTGTTCCATTGTCTTACCATTGTAGTATCCCAGAGGTGGATGTAGATGGGGATCTGAAACTCATGCCAAGAAGGCTGTTCTGGGGAAAAGATGGTCATCTGTCCCTGATTCCAGACACAGTCAGGTCTCATTTGACCAAAGCACCATCTGAATGGTCCTTTGGTTCGACATCATCTATGCCTCTGAGATGTAGATGAATATCAGGAATGGCCAGAAGTTCTGTTTTTGGTCTATATTTATACCCAGCACAGCTGATGCCACGGGAAATTGTTGACCATGCTTTGCAACTGACATGCGAAAGGTCAGACTGGGTAGAAACAGTCTGAAAGGCAGTGAGGATGGCAACTCCTGATAAACTGAAGAAAGCTCAACTGCCACTGGTGCTGGGCACAGGAGTGAGCAATGTCATTACAGCCATGTGTTCCCAACCAGTCATGAATGATGTATACATTCATAGTATTTAGGCTGCCTCTCAAGATGCTGACCATTGGAACTCGAATAACTTCCACTTTGAAGCCTCCCAGTGTTCCTAACTTCACATTGTTCAGGGTGGTGTTGCAATGACAGCCTTGCACTCAACATTAGTAAGACCAAGGAATTGATTGTGGTCTTCAAGAAGCAAGGGAGCACACACCAGTCCGCATTGGATCAGAAATGGAAAGCGTGAGCAATTTCAGGTTATTGCATGTCACCATCTCTATCCTGGGCCCATCATATTGATACAATTGCAAAGAAGGCATGACAGCAGGTATATTTCATTAAGAGTGTGAGGAGAGTTGGTACCAAAGACACTTGCAAATTTCAGTAGATTCACTGTGGAGAGCATTCTAATTGGTTGCATCACTGTTTGCTATGGATGGGAAAAAGCTGCGGAAAGCTGTAAGCTCTGCCAGCTCCATCATGAGCACCAGCCTCCCCAGCATCCAGGACACCTTCAAAAGGCGATGCCTCAAGAAGTGGGATACGTTATTAAGGACCCTATCACCCAGGGCATGCTGTATTTTTCATTGCTGCCATCAGGAAGGAGGTACAGAAGCCTGAAGGTGCACACTCAATATTTTAAGAACAGTTTCTTCCCCTCCACCATCAGATTTATCAGATTTCAGGATAGGCAATGAACCTCCCCCCACCACTCCCCCATGTACAGTGCCTCACTATTTTTTTGCTTTCTTTTTGCACTAATTAATTATGTATGTGTATATATGTATATATAGTGTTACTTTTTAAATTTATGTATTGCACTATTCTGCTGCCACAAAACAACAAATTTCATGACATATGACAGTGATATTAAACCTGATTCTCATTCTTGTAGATGTATTCAAATATTTTCAAGTTGTATGGTGAACATCAGTCTCACTTCTGCAGCAATTTATCTACTTGGAATGTATTCTACTGCTAATACATAAAGTTATGCTTCCTCATCAAAGGAAATACTTGTGTTTCGTTTCATATTTGGATAACGTTTTAAAATTGATTAGTTCATAAGTTTGAAATACATTTTAATAATCATGGAGTCAGCCAAATATAGGCCTAAGTTTTGATATAGTTGTTTATTATTTATTCAGATTTAATAAAAAACCAAAAAGAGGAATACAGTATCTCCAGGAGCAAGGAATGCTTGGCACGACACCTGATGATATTGCCCAATTTCTACATCAAGAAGAACGATTAGATACGGTAAGCAGCTAAAACAACCCCAAGAAAGATTCAGAAAAATAAATCTTGAATCATATTTCAGTGGTCTTACATTAAATTTCTATTTTTCTGAGTGGAATTGTTGTTTTATAGAAGAATTTTTATAGAAGAAATATTTCTGATAGTGATGTGAAAAGTCTTTAGAATAAAGAATCCTATTTTTGTTAAAAGATAAGAATATGCATGGAAAATTAATAAAATGAGCTAGTAATGTTGAATGATACATCATAGGCAGTAGACTAATTTGTCTGTCCTGGTTCTTTGGAAAGGCTTTCTTGTCTCACTCTCTTGTGATTTCCTTAGAGGTGTTCAGATTTTTCATTTCCATTTATTTATCCAGTTCCTTTTAGTACTTCCATAAGACATTCGGCCCATCGAGTCTGCTCCTCCATTTTATCATGAGCTGATTCATTCTCCCATTTAGTCCCACTCCCCCGCCTTCTCACCATAACCTTTGATGACCTGGCTACTCAGGTATCTATCAATCTCTGTCTTAAATACACCCAATGACTTGGCCTCCACTGCTGCCCGTGGCAACAAATTCCATGGATTCACCACCCTCTGACTAAAAAAATTTCTTCGTATTTCTGTTCTGAATGGGTGCCCTTCAATCCTTAAGTCATGCCCTCTCGTACTAGACTCCCCCATCATGGGAAACAACTTTGCCACATCCACTCTGTCCATGCCTTTCAACATTCGAAATGTTTCTATGAGGTCTCCCCTCATTCTTCTAAACTCCAAGGAATACAGTCCAAGAGCGGACAAACGTCCCTTATATGTTAACCCTCTCATTCCCAGAATCATTCTAGTGAATATTCTCTGTACCCTCTCCAACGTCAGCACATCCTTTCTTAAATAAGGAGACCGAAACTGCCCACAGTACTCCAAGTGAGGTCTCACCAGCGCCTTATAGAGCCTCAACATCACATCCCTGCTCCTATACTCTATTCCTCTAGAAATGAATGCCAACACTGCATTTGCTTTCTTCACTGCTGACTCAACCTGGAGGTTAACTTTAAGGGTAACCTGTACGAGGACTCAGCAAACTTAGCCACAAAGCCATCTATTCCATAATCCAAATCGTTGATGTACAATGTAAAAAGAAGCGGCCCCAACACGGACCCCTGTGGAACACCACTGGTAACCGGCAGCCAACCACAACAGGATCCCTTTATTCCCACTCTCTGTTTCCTGCCAATCAGCCAACGCTCTATCCACGTATGTAACTTTCCCGTAGTTCCATGGGCTCTTATCTTGTTAAGTAGCCTCATGTGTGACACCTTGTCAAAGGCCTTCTGAAAATCCAAATATACAACATCCACTGCATCTCCCTTGTCTAGCCTACTGGTAATTTCCTCAAAAAATTGTGATAGGTTTGTCAGGCAGGATTTTCCTTTAAGGAATCCGTGCTGAGTTCTGCCTATCATATGCCTCCAGTTACTCTGTAAACTCATCCTTGACGATCGACTCCAACAACTTCCCAACCACCGACGTCAAGCTAACAGGTCTATAATTTCCTTTTTGCTTCCTTGCCCCCTTCTTAAAGAGCGGAGTGACATTTGCAACCTTCCAGTCCTCCAGAACCATGCCAGAATCTATCGACTTTTGAAAGATCATCGCTAATGCCTCCGCAATCTCCACAGCTACTTCCTTCAGAACACGTGGGTGCATTCCATCTGGTCCGGGAGATTTATTTACCTTTAGACTATTCAGCTTCCTGAGTACTTTCTCTATCATAATTGTGATTGCGCACACTTCTCTTCCCTGCCACCCTTGAGTGTCCGGTATACTGCTGATGTCTTCCTCAGTGAAGACTGATGCAAAATACTTGTTCAGTTCCTCTGCCTTCTCCTTATCTCCCATTACGATTTCTCCAGCATCATTTTCTATCGGTCCTATATCTACTCTCACCTGTCTTTTACTCTTTATATACTTGAAGAAGCTTTTAGTATCCTCTTTGATATTATTTGCTAGCTTCCTTTCACAGTCAATCTTTTTCCTCTTAATGACCTTCTTGGTTTCCTTTTGTAAGGTTTTAAAAACTTCCCAATTCTCTTGTCTTCCCACTATTTTTTGCTTCCTTGTATGCCCTCTCCTTTGCTTTAACTTTGGCTTTGACTTCTCTTGTCAACCACAGTTGCATCCTTTTTCCATTCAAAAATTTCATCTTTTTTGGAATATATCTGTCTTGCACCTTCCTCAATCTCGCATAAACTCTAGCCACTGCTGCTTTGCCGTCTTTCCCGCCAGTGTCCCTTTCCAGTCAACTTTGGCCAGTTCCTCTCTCATGCCACTGTAATTTCCTTTACTCCACTGAAATACCGACACATCAGATTTCGGCTTCTCTTTTTCAAATTTCATGGTGATCTCAATCATGTTATGATCACTGCCGCCGAAGGGTTCCTTCACCTCATCTCTCTAATCACCTCCAGTTCATTATACAATACCCAATCCAGTACAGCCGATCCCTTAGTGGGCTCAACAACAAGCTGTTCTAAAAAGCCATCTCGCAGACATTCTACAAATTCTCTCTCTTGAGATCCAGTGCCGACCTGATTTTCCTAATCCACTTGCATGTTAAAATCCCCCACAATTATCATAACACTGCCCTTCTGACAAGCCTTTTCTATTTCCTGTTGTAATTTGTAGTCCACATCCCTGCAGCTGTTTGGAGGCCTATAAATAACTGCCATCAGGGTCCTTTTACCCCTGCAATTTCTTAGCTCAACCCATTAAGATTCTGCACCTTCTGATCATATATCACCTCTTTCTAATGATTTAATATCATTTCTTACCAATAAAGCCACACCTCCCCCTCTGCCGACCTTCCTATCCTTCCGATACATCGATACCTTCCGTTGAATACGGTTGCAGAATCTTGACCTGAAACATCAACTGTTCCTCTCCTCCTCCTCCTCCCCCGCCCCACCCGCCATAGACCCTCTGAGTTCCTCCAACAGTGTTTTTTTTGCTTCAAATTACAGCATCTGTGGTCCTTAGTCCCTTTTTAAAAGTTGTTATTGGATCTGCTTCTGCTCTCCTTTCAGGCAGTTTTTTTTCTCAGTTTGCAAATGCAATCAATTATGGGACCAGTACACTGTGGCCCAATTAAGCTTCTGACCCAATTAGCTGAAGTTTAATGGAAATGTTAAAAAGTTATTTTAAAAAAAGACAGACTGAGTAAAAACTTACGTTTTTAAATGAAATACAGAACAAATTGGAGCATCACCAGTACTACTACAGGAAAACTGTGTATTAGTTCCTAATAGTTATTGACGGAGGAATTCCTCCAGTATACACATGAACAAAATCAGCGCAGGCAGAGTTCAGATACTGGACTGCCTTCATTCAATTCTGTCTATGATTGTGTCCTCCAAACCTTCATGTTCATTCTGACGTTCAAGATGATTATTGACACCTTCAGATTCTTTATAGTTTATAGATTATTGAAGTAGTGAAAGCGTTTCATTTTCACTCACAGCCACTTCTGGCATCTTGAAGCCTGAATGCTTAAAACCACAGTGAGCAAAACAATTTTGAATTATCTTGCTGCTTATTTCTTGTCAACTATTAGTGACAATAATCACTGCTTTTTGAATATAAACACATGCAACTGATGCTATTTGGAAACTAAGTTCTAAGCACGATGTAGTGTCAAAAGACCACCCAGGTGCATATAATTGACACTGGTTAGAAACTGTTTGGCAACAGTCTCATATCCCAGGTAAGTGGTATAGTGTCCCAAATAAATGAAGGGAATCCTGGCTGTTTGCTTGATTAGTTTTTTTTCATTAAATGTTGTCCCAAATAACTGGCTGTACTGATTAACTGATTGCCACTGCAGTTCTTTCAGCAGTCACCTTAAATGTTCATCCCATGTTTTGCGTTTCTATCTATAGAAACTGTTCTTATTTACTGTCCCAAAGCCTCAGTGATTTTGAGAATTGCTACCAAATATTTCCTAAATCATTTTTGCTCTGATAGTAATAACCCTTGTATTCACATTAAGTACAAAGAAACACAATAGAATCAATGAAAAACTACAAACAACAAATGTGCAAATACAGAAGTAGAACAAATAATAATAGATAAATAAGCAGTAAATCATTTTGAGAACGGGGTGGTAGAGTCCTTGAAAGTGAGTCCATAGATTGTGGAATCAGTTCAGTGTTGGGGTGAGTGAAGTTATCCACTCTGTTTCAGGAGCCTGATGGTTCAAGAGTAATAACTGTTCCTGAACCTTGTGTGGGACCCAAGGCTCCTGTACTACCACCTCGATAGCAGCAGTCAGAATAGAGTATGGCCCAGATGGTGAGGGCCCTTGATGATGGATATTGTTTCGTTGTGACACTGTTCCTTACAAGTGTGCTCAATTGTGGGAAGGGCTTTATCCACTGCTTTTTGTAGGCTTTTCAGTTCTGGGGAATTGGCTCTCACCCCATCCTCCCACCACCACAACAGGGACAGAGTTTCCCTTGTCCTCACCTACCACCCCACCAGCCTCCGGATCCAGTACATTATCCTCCGCAACTTCCGCCACCTTCAACAGGACCCCACCACTAAACACATCTTTCCTCTCCACCCCCTCCGCTTTCCGCAGGGATCGGTCCCTCCGCGACTCCCTTATCCACACGTCCCTGCCCTCGGATCTCCCACCCATCACTTATCCCTGTAAGCGTAAGTGCTACACCTGTCCCTACACCTCCTCTCTTGACACCATTCAGGGCCCCAAACAGTCCTTCCAAGTGAGGCAACACTTCACTTGTGAGTCTGTTGGGGTCATCTATTGCATCCGGTGCTCCCGGTGCGGCCTCCTCTACATCGGTGAAACCCGACGCAGATTGGGGGACCACTTCGTCGAGCACCTCCACTCCGTCCGCCACAACAGACAGGATCTCCCAGTAGCCATCCACTTCAACTCTGCTTCCCATTCCCATTCGGATATGTCCATACATGGCCTCCTCTACTGCCATGATGGGGCTAAACTCAGGTTGGAGGAGCAACACCTCATATACTGTCCAGGCAGTCTCCAGCCCCTTGGTATGAACATAGAATTCTCCAACTTCCGGTAATTCCCTCCCCCTCCCTTCCTCTATCCCTACTTCACTCTGCCCCCTCCCCCAGCTGCCTGTCACCTCCCTCATGGTTCCCCCTCCTTCTACTACCCATTGTGTTTTCCCCTATTCCTCCTTCATCTTTCCTGTCTATCACCTCCCTGCTTCCCCTCCCCCATCCCTTTGTCTTTCCCCTTACTGGTTTTTCACCTGGAACCTACCAGCCTTCTACTTCCCACCCTCCCCCCACCTTCTTTATAGGGCCTGTGCCCCTTCCCTCTACAGTCCTGACGAAGGGTTCCGGCCCGAAACATTGACTCATCGTTTCCACAGATGCTGCCCGACCTGCTGAATTCCTCCAGCGTGTTGTGAGTGTTGCTTTGATCCCAGCATCTGCAGATTATTTTGTGTTGGTATTTCCATACTAGGCATGATGCAACCAGTCAGGATACTGTGCATCTATAGAAGTTCATCAGAGTTTTAGATGACGTATCAACTCTGCGCAAGCTTCTAAGAAAGTAGAGGCACTGTTGTGCCTTCTTTGTAATGTATCCATCATCAAAGATCTCCATCATCCAGATCACATTCTCTTCTTGTTACTACCATTGGTAGGAGGTACAGAAGCCTTAGGTTCCATATCACCAGATTCAGGAACAGTTCTTAAAATACACAACTATCAAGGTGCTGAATAAGCATACATAACTTTAGAAACATAGAAAATAGGTGCAGGAGTAGGCCATTCGGCCCTTCGAGCCTGCACCGCCATTCAGTATGATCATGGCTGATCATCCAACTCAGAACCCTGTACCAGCCTTCCCCCCATACCCCCTGATCCCTTTAGCCACAAGGGCCATATCGAACTCCCTCTTGCTGTGTACATACATCTATTGATGCTTCTGGACACATCTTCAGTGATGTTCCTGGAATCATCGGGTATTTCAGGTCTTTCAACATCATGCAACCTCCTCCAGGTGACCCAGCCAGGGCTGATCAGACCCCAGCTTGTGTCCGGATGGCTAGCTACTTATGACCCCATGGCTGCCCTCTTTTGAGCCACAGCCATCTTGAGGCACTCTCTGCCGCATCGGTGGTACTACAAATGGCTCTCCTCTTCCTCTCTCCCTCGATGCCCAAAATGCTGAAGGCTCGAGCTAAAGAGCGAGCTACGAATCCCCTACAACCAACCTCCACTGGAAGACACCTCGCTCTCCATCCAGCCTGCTGACAGTTGCTGACCAGTCCTGCGTACTTGGAGAGCTTCCTTTCAAAGGCCTCCTCCAAGCTATCTTCCCATGGGACTGTCAGCTCTAGCAGCACCACTTGCTTAGTAGACTGAGAAAGTATAGCTAATGAACCAGCCTCAACTGTTTCCTGTGGCAGAGAATTCCACAGATTCACCACTCTCTGTGTGAAGAAGTTTTTCCTAATCTCGGTCCTAAAAGGCTTCCCCTTTATCCTCAAACTGTGACCCCTCGTTCTGGACTTCCCCAACATCGGGAACAATCTTCCTGCATCTAGCCTGTCCAATCCCTTTAGGATTTTATACGTTTCAATAATATCCCCCCTCAGTCTTCTAAATTCCAACGAGTAGAAGCCTAGTCGATCCAGTCTTTCATCATATGAAAGTCCTTCCATCCCAGGAATCAATCTGGTGAACCTTCTTTGTACTCCCTCTATGGCAAGGATGTCTTTCCTCAGATTAGGGGACCAAAACTGCACACAATACTCCAGGTGTGGTCTTACCAAAGCCTTGTACAACTGCAGTAGTACCTCCCTGCTCCTGTACGCGAATCCTCTTGCTATGAATGCCAGCATACCATTCGCCTTTTTCACCGCCTGCTGTACCTGCATGCCCACTTTCAATGACTGGTGTATAATGACACCCAGGTCTCGTTGCACCTCCCCTTTTCCTAATCGGCCACCATTCAGATAATAATCTGTTTTCCTGTTTTTGCCACCAAAGTGGATAACCTCACATTTATCCACATTAAATTGCATCTGCCATGAATTTGCCCACTCACCTAACCTATCCAAGTCACCCTGCATCCTCTTAGCATCCTCCTCACAGCTAACACTGCCGCCCAGCTTCGTGTCATCCGCAAACTTGGAGATGCTGCATTTAATTCCCTCATCTAAGTCATTAATATATATTGTAAACAACTGGAGTCCCAGCACTGAGCCTTGCGGTACCCCACTAGTCACTGCCTGCCATTCTGAAAAGGTCCCATTTATTCCCACTCTTTGCTTCCTGTCTGCCAACCAATTCTCTATCCACATCAATACCTTACCCCCAATACCATGTGCTTTAAGTTTACACACTAATCTCCTGTGTGGGACCTTGTCAAAAGCCTTTTGAAAATCCAAATATACTACATCCACTGGTTCTCCCCTATCCACTCTACTAGTTACATCCTCAAAAAATTCTATGAGATTCGTCAGACATGATTTTCCTTTCACAAATCCATGCTGACTTTGTCCAATGATTTCACCGCTTTCCAAATGTGCTGTTATCACATCTTTGATAACTGACTCTAGCATTTTCCCCACCACCGATGTTAGGCTAACTGGTCTATAATTCCCCGGTTTCTCTCTCCCTCCTTTTTTAAAAAGTGGGGTTACATTAGCCACTCTCCAATCCTCAGGAACTAGTCCAGAATCTAAAGAGTTTTGAAAAATTATCACTAATGCATCCACTATTTCTTGGGCTACTTCCTTAAGCACTCTGGGATGCAGACCATCTGGCCCTGGGGATTTATCTGCCTTTAATCCCTTCAATTTACCTAACACCACTTCCCTACTAACATGTAACTAACTAACTATATAGCACTAACTTTGCTCACCACAACTTTGAGTTGAATCTATGATCTACAGACTCACTTTCAATGACTCTCTGCCACTCATATTCTCAGTATTATTTTTTTATTTACAATATGTCTTTTGCATATTGGTTGTTTGTTAGGTATAATTTTTAAGAAATTCTGTTGTATTTCTCTTATTTTTCCTGCTGTTGATTAGCGGAGTTGCAAGAAAATGAAAAAGAAAATTTTGAGTATTGTCTGCAAGGAAATGAATCTTAAGGTAGCATATGGTAACATGCTTTGGTAATACATTAATTTTGAACTTTGGACACTTGTCTTCCACCATTGGACTTTTCACTGAACCCAGTCCAAAAATGAAAACAGTTAATCCTTGGAATTAATGAGTTTTGATGAGAATAACGCAGTTGATGTTGTGAACATAGACTTTCAAAAGGTGCTTGCGAAGTACAGTTGACACAATGGGAATGTGGCTTTAACTTTGTGTGGATATAGGGTTTAATTGAATAGCTCTTTCAAAGCACCAGCATGGGAGTGAATATTCTAAGGTTATCATTTCATGATTCATGTCTTACTACTGTATGTGTAAGATAAACATAATTTTAACAAAAATTACTGTCAGTAATAAGTAAGCATTAAGGGTGGTGGCTTGTTCTAGCATTCTCCAATCAGTTTTACTGGTAGGATGAAAGCATGTTATTCTTGTCCAATCCAGCCAATCTGTAACTCAGTACCACATAACTTGACTATATAGTTCAATTCCATTTCTGTCAATAGATGGTACATGAAGCTGGCCATAAATACCCAACCCTTTAAAGAAACACATAGTTCTCATTTTTAAATCTACGTTTTCACCAATATGACATAACTACTGTCTTGCAGATCTTTGTGGGATGTAAGGAACAAGATCTATTAAAGAATTGCAATACTCCTTTTGAAAAAAGACTCCCACTGTAAATTGCAAATTATTCTATTGCAAGTATGGATGTCTCTAAAGAACTCTTTTTTTCTATTTAGACACAAGTGGGTGAATTTGTAGGAGATAATGACAAGTTTAATAAAGAAGTCATGTACGCATATGTGGATCAGTTGGACTTCTCTTCGAAAGATTTTGTATCAGCTCTCCGTATGTTTTTGGAGGGTTTCCGTCTGCCAGGAGAAGCTCAGAAAATTGACCGATTAATGGAAAAATTTGCAGCCAGATATCTGGAGTGCAACCAAGGGTAAATTACAACTCTGAATAAGAATGACGTAATCTGTTGTTAATCTAACAAGTAATGGTG
Organism: Mobula hypostoma; assembly: GCF_963921235.1. Classification (NCBI taxonomy): domain Eukaryota; kingdom Metazoa; phylum Chordata; class Chondrichthyes; order Myliobatiformes; family Myliobatidae; genus Mobula; species Mobula hypostoma. Next base: position 218,186,191 of record NC_086097.1, on the reverse strand, counting down.
GTTGCATTGATCAGTAATGCACTTGAAATTGTAAAATTTTGTTTAAATTAATACTTTGTTCTTTCAGACAAACACTTTTTGCAAGTGCAGACACTGCATACGTCTTAGCATATTCTATCATTATGCTGACAACAGATCTTCACAGCTCACAGGTAAAGTGAAGAAAATGTTTTTGAAATTATTCAAAAAATATGGTATATTAAAATATTTTTAGTAGATATGGTCTGTATTTTCAGGCTGTGAAATAGATCTGGATATATAGTGCAGATATTTAGGATGCTTTTAATTCTTGTTCATGAATTTTATGCTGGGTTTATAATCTTATATTTTCACCAGAAGTTTCGGAGAGAATTTAGTCTGAATTGCAAGAAGAATACAAATTGAAAATAATGATCAATAAAACTATCCAAGCTTAAGAAATTCATCATTTCAAACCATCCAAAGCAGGGGTCCCCAACCTTTTTTGCACTGCGGACCGGTTTAATATTGACAATATTCTTGCGGACCGGGGGTGGGGGGGAGGGGAGTGTTAAACTCACCTCAACATGTCTTTTACAGTTAGGGTTGCCAACATTCTCACTCCCATATAAGGGACAAAAGTAGCAGTCAAATCCCGGGACACTTTACCCCTGGAAAGACTACCATGACCATGAAGCCTTGCGCAGGCACCTGTGTGCGCATGCACATACGTGCTGGTTTTTTTCCCCACAAATCAGTTTTGCCTTCATCTTCCCAACTATACATACATTATTTCTACTTTATATAGGCTGTGTATTTATCATATTCCTGCATTTACTATATGTTAGTGTTATTTATTTTCGGTTTTATGTGTTATTTGGTATGATTTGTTAGGTTATTTTTTGGGTTTGGGAACACTCAAAAATTTTTCCCATATAAATTAATAGTAATTGCTACTTCACTTCACACCATTTCGGCACGAAAGGTTTCATAGGAACGCTGTACCTTAGTGGGGGAAATACGGGACAAACCAATTTAGCCCAATATACAGGATGTCCCGGCAAATACGGGACAGTTGGCAACCCTACGTTCAAGTTCAACAGTGCGTGACAGGGAATGAGGAAAGATGCGGCTGACTCATATCGTTTCCTCACGGCCCGGTACCAATCCGCGGCCTGGTGGTTGGGGACTGCTGATCCAAAGGATATCTGTAACTAAAACAGTAATCAATGTTTAGAAAGAAAGCCTGGAAGCAAATAGGTACCTTTTCAGTACGGGGATATTGAAAAGTGGGACGCATTATAGGTAATGTCATGAAATGCAAAGAAAAAGTGGTTGCATTCTTGCTAAAGATTGTTGATTATCACTAGGCTGTTAAGAAATTAACAACCTAGTCATAACTATATCACATGTAATTAAAATATATTTAATTGAATTATTTGCAATTGAGCATGAAACTAAGTACTGCAACCTCAAAAATGTTGGACAAGATCATGATGCTGTTTCAATGCATTTTTCTTTCATTTGTTCTGCTGCTCTTCGTACAACACAGATTAATGTGACAATTATTCCAAATTCACTTACAGCTGTTTAAGTGCCTCAGCCAAATTGGCCACCTTGAATTTAAACAGTATTTGATCATAAATTGTTCAGTGCCACAACACAACATGAGCAAGTATGTATGCACAGAAATAAAATCCTAAATTTAAATTAAGACACTGGCAAAGGTATGACTTCAGAGTTATTTAAAGTGGACTGTGAAAATGGATTAAAAGAAATGTTAGCAAATAAACAAAGGCTACATTCATGGAGATAATCCAGAATTCTAAATAACAACACATGCTATTAAGAAATAAGGATTCAGAGGGAAAAAAAATGATCCATCTGTATCTGAGGAATTTAAGGAATGATAAAGGTTAAAAGGTTACACATTTTGGTGGTGGCCGGGCAGTTAAGAAAAAATGAATAATTGGCAGTTCACCTACAGTTCAATTCCCAGTGTTGTCTGTAAGGAGTTTGTATGTCTTACCTGGAGAGAAAGAAAACAAAATGTTCTATTTATTTTCTTGCAAGTGTATAAAAGCACAGTAAGGACCACAGGACTACTAAAATTATATAATTAAAACCAAAAAATTATTGTACCCTTTTAGAACATGAAACTGAGATATCAGTAAAGGGAAGCAGGGAAAGGGGAAAGACTGAATACATATTTGGTTTACTTTCACATTGGTTGATACTAAAAGTCTGCAGAAAATGAAAGGTAAGGGGGAAAAACTAAAACAGTTATCAGTAGAGAAAGAATACAGTACCAGGCACACTAAGGGGACTAAAGGCTGTCATGTCACTTGTATCTGATGGCTATCCTTGGGTTTTAAAAGAAGTAGCTGCAGAGATGGGGTTGCATTAGTTGTGGCATTTCAAAATTTCCTTATTCTGGAAGATCCCAATGGATTGGAAAATTGCAGGTGTAAGCCCCGATTCAAGGAAGGAGAGTGACTATAGCTATAGAAACTATAGCTCAGTTAGTCTGGCAGCTGTAACTGGGAAAGTGCTGGTTCATTTTTTAAAAGCTACTGGAAGAACATTTTTAAAAAATGCAGTCAGGCAGAATCTGCATACAGTGGTTTGATAAAAGAAAAATCTTATTTGACAAATCTATTAAACACGTAATGAAAAGGCAAAATTAGGATAACCAGTGGATACGTAGTGTATATCTGCATAAGGTTTGAGGTCATAGTATTGAAGATTGTATATTAGCATGGATAGAAAGCTGACTAACTTACAGAAAATAGAGTGAATGGTTAATTTTCATATTCACAAGCTGCATATTGTGGAATACCATTGGTGTCACTGCTGGGGCCTCAACGATTTACAAACTATTTTAATAGCTTAGGCAAATTGCAGGTACATTAACCAAGTTTGCTTACAATGCAAACACCGAAGAATTTAAAGTTGCTGACTCTCTCCACCTCTGATCCCTTGATGAGGACAAGTTCATGGATCTCCAGTTTTCTCATCCTGAAGTCAATAATCAGCTCCTTAATTTTGCTGACATTGAAGTTGTTGTGGCAGCACTCAGCCAGATTTTCATTCTCTGTCCTATATGCTGATTCATCATCACCTTGGATCTGGGCAGTAACAGTGGAGTCATCAGCAAACTTAAATATGGCATTGGAATTGTGCTTGGCCTCGGTCATAAGTAGAGTGGGAGGGGGTGGTGCTAAGCACACAGCCTTGTGGTGCACCTGTACTGATAGAGATTGTGGAGGAGATGTTGCCAATCTGAATTGACAGGGATCTGCAAGTGAGGAAACTGAGGATCCAGTTGCAGAAGGAAGTATTGAGCTGTGGACTTGAAGCTTATTGATCAGCTTCGTGGGAATAAAGTACTGAATGCCGAGCTGTAGTCAAAGAAGAGCATCCTGACATATGCATCTTTGCTATCCAGTTGCTCCAGTAATCACTGGAGAGCCTCTGAAATGACATCTGCTGTTGATGTGTTTTAACAGTGGGCAAATTGGAGTGGATCCAAGTCACTTCTCAGGCAGGCATTGATATGTTTCAACACCAACCTCTCAAAGCTCTTCATCACAGTGGTTGTAAGTGCGACTGGATGATAATCATTGAGGCAGATTACTACTTTCGTCCTAGGTGCCAGTATAATTGAAGCCTGTTTGGACTAGGTGGATACCTCAGACAGTTGAGGTGAGAGGTTAAAGATATTGGTGAACACTCCAGCCAGTTGATCAACACAGATCTTTAGTACTCAGGCAGGTACCCCATCTGGGCTGGATGCTTTCCATGAGTTCACCCTCCTGAAGATGCTCTCACATTGGCCTTAGAAACTAAAATCACAGGGTCATCAGGGCTGTGGGAGTTTGTGAAGGTACCTCCATGTTTTGATGGTGAAAGCGAGCATAAAAGGCATTGAACAACAGGAATTCTGCAGATGCTGGAAATTCAAGCAACACACATCAAAGTTGCTGGTGAACGCAGCAGGGCAGGCAGCATCTCTAGGAAGAGGTACAGTCGACGTTTCAGGCCGAGACCCTTCGTCAGGACTAACTGAAGGAAGAGTGAGTAAGATATTTGAAAGTTGGAGGGGGAGATCCAAAATGATAGGAGAAGACAGGAGGGGGAGGGATGGAGCCAAGAGCTGGACAGCTGATTGGCAAAAGGGATACGAGAGGATCATGGGACAGGAGGTCCGGGAAGAAAGACAAGGGGGGCGGGGAACCCAGAGGATGGGCAAGGGGTATATTCAGAGGGACAGAGGGAGAAAAAGGAGAGTGAGAGAAAGAATGTGTGTATAAAAATAAATAACAGATGGGGTACGAGGGGGAGGTGGGGCATTAGCGGAAGTTAGAGAAGTCGATGTTCATGCCATCAGGTTGGAGGCTACCCAGACGGAATATAAGGTGGTGTTCCTCCAACCTGAGTGTGGCTTCATCTTTACAGTAGAGGAGGCCGTGGATAGACATGTCAGAATGGGAATGGGATGTGGAATTAAAATGTGTGGCCACTGGGAGATCCTGCTTTCTCTGGCGGACAGAGCGTAGGTGTTCAGCAAAGCGGTCTCCCAGTCTGCGTCGGGTCTCGCCAATATATAAAAGGCCACATCGGGAGCACCGGACGCAGTATATCACCCCAGTCGACTCACGGGTGAAGTGTCGCCTCACCTGGAAGGACTGTTTGGGGCCCTGAATGGTGGTAAGGGAGGAAGTGTAAGGGCATGTTAGCACTTGTTCCGCTTACACTTAAGGGACCCTCCTGGCACTTATCCGTGTAAGCGGAACAAATGCTGCACATGCCCTTACACTTCCTCCCTTACCACCATTCAGGGCCCCAGACAGTCCTTCCAGGTGAGGCGACACTTCACCCGTGAGTCGGCTGGGGTGATATACTGCGTCCGGTGCTCCCGATGTGGCCTTCTATATATTGGCGAGACCCGACACAGACTGGGAGATCGTTTTGCTGAACACCTACGCTCTGTATGCCAGAGAAAGCAGGATCTCCCAGTGGCCACACATTTTAATTCCACATCCCATTCCCATTCTGACATGTCTATCCATGGCCTCCTCTACTGTAAAGATGAAGCCACACAGGTTGGAGGAACAACACCTTATATTCCGTCTGGGTAGCCTCCAACCTGATGGCATGAACATGGACTTCTCTAACTTCCGCTAATGCCCCACCTCCCACTCGTACCCCATCTGTTATTTATTTTTATACACACATTCTTTCTCTCGCTCTCCTTTTTCTCCCTCTGTCCCTCTGAATATACCCCTTGCCCATCCTCTGGGTTCCCCGCCCCCCTTGTCTTTCTTCCCGGACCTCCTATCCCATGATCCTCTCGTATCCCTTTTGCCAATCACCTGTCCAGCTCTTGACTCCATCCCTCTCCCTCCTGTCTTCTCCTATCATTTTGGATCTCCCCCTCCCCCTCCAACTTTCAAATCTCTTACTCACTCTTCCTTCAGTTAGTCCTGACGAAGGGTCTCGGCCTGAAACATCGACTGTAACTCTTCCTAGAGATGCTGCCTGGCCTGCTGCGTTCACCAGCAACTTTGATGTGTGTTGCATAAAAGGCATTGAGCTCATCTGGGTGCAAAGCCTTGTTGTCACCTATGCTGCTTGTAGGAAGTGACAGTGTTCGCGCACTGCCAGAGCTGACAAGTATCCTGCAGTGTTTCAAGTTTGGTCCAGAATGGCCACTTCACACATGAGATGGCTTTCCAGAGATCATATCTGGACCTCTTGTATTTAATTTGATTGTCAGACCTGAATGCCATTGCTCTGGCCCTTTTGTGGATCACATTGTTCATCCAGGGCATCTGGTAAGGGAATGGTCTGAATGATTTAGTGGGGATACACTCATCTACAATTGTTTTTATAAAGTCCATTACAACAGTGATGTATTCATTCAGATCCTCTGATTCCTTGAAAATGGCCCAGTCCACCGACTTGAAGCAGTCCAGTGGCTGCTCCTCAGACTTCCGAGACCACCTCTTCGTTGTCCTTGTGTCTGGAGCCCTGCTCTTTAGCCTCTATGCATGTAGGAAGAGGAGGACAGCCAAAGATTCAGATTTACGAAAATAATGTCTAGGCATGGAACAGTAGGCATTCCTAATCGTTGTGCGTGTTGAGGCCCCTAGTGCTGCAGGTGATATGTTGATAATGAATGGTCAGAAATTTCTTCAAACAAGCCTGCCTGATTGAAGTCCCAGACAATGATTTAAAAGGCATTGGAATAGGGTGTTTCTTGTTTGCTGATTGTGGCAATCAGAGCATTTAGCAGTATGTAAATTGTGGTCAGGATCACAGAGGGCAAGTCTCTTGGTAGGTAGACAGTCAACACTTAATGATTCACTGTTCCAGGTCAGGGGAACAAGAAAGTTACAAAACCACTGCATATGAGTACCACAAAGAGTTTATCATGGAACACAGACTCCCAACTTTTACCTTCTCCAAATCAGTAGTCCGGTCTGTCCTATGTATGGAGAAACCCTTGGGTCTTACAGCTGTAGGATCTCAGTTCTCATATTTAAGGAGAGAACTTGTGCACTGGGGACAGTTCATGGAAATTTTGTAAGATTCAAGATAAAAAAAAAATAGATCAATGAGTTAAATTGATCAGGTGAGATGAGAGTGACTCCCCTTAGCATTTGAACAGGTATGGCAGCAGGAGAACTTGCCTATACTGGATGTCAATTCCTGACAGCCCAGGGTTCAACTCGGGAGCAGGATGGCACGCTCATCAATTGGCTGGATGAAGGCAGTCTCAACAATGCTCAAAAGTTAGGCATAGTCCAGAACAAAGCAGCCCACCATTAACTACCTTACCTTGTCATTAACACCGTTGTTGCCACATAGTTGCTGCAGTGTGTAACACTGATGAAATGCATGGCTGTTACTTGCCTAGTATTCTGCAGCAGTACCTCCTGAGCTATAATATATACCAACAGAAAAGTTGAGAGTAGCAGGTATGTAGAAGAAACAACATCGCTAAAATCCTCTCCAAGTCACACATCATTCCAACTTGGAAGTACAAACGTTTGTAGATCACCACTCCTTCATTATGAATGGAATTTAGAAGAAAGGTAGGTGATCATTTGCAATCTTCCCCTTTTGGAAGAAATCTAGAATCAGAGATAGAGCTTCCAAATAAGGAGATGAGGAAGACATTTTTGAATTCTCTCCCCATAGACTGAATCATCAAGTATTTTCAAGGTAGAGATAAATAGATTCTAGACTGTAGAGAATTGAGGCTTACTGGGAACAAGGAGAAAATTGAAGCTGAGATCAAAGTCAGATCTGCCTTAATAGTACAGTGGAGTAGGATCAGGGCACCACATTGTCTATTCCTGAATATTTTTGCAATGTTCTTATATGGTCTGTGTCAGAAATCAGTTGATAACAACGCTTACTAGAATGTAAGCCATGGATACTCCTGTCCACGATAACGCAATGCTATACATTTGATCTATCGAGAACTGTGCCTAGAAATAAGGCAACTGAAGCAGTTTATTAATAAATTTCATATCTGAGATAAGGAGTTCTGCAACTGTTTAGATGTAATTTTATTTATTTGTAAAAGGTGAAGAATAAAATGACGAAAGATCAATATATTAAGATGAATAGAGGAATTAATGACAGCAAAGATCTACCAGAAGAATATTTGTCAGCCATCTATGATGAAATAGCAGGAAAGAAAATTTCAATGAAAGAAACGAAGGAGCTAACAATCAAATCCTCCAAACAGAGTAAGTTAAATGATGAATTTTCCTGTAAATTATATACTGTAACTATAATGAATGTGGCTTTCTCAAGGAAGTTTCTTACCAAATAATTGTTTTTTTAGTTCATTACGCCAATTTATTTTTCTAACTTTCATGTTCCCTATAAATAGGTCAAGTTGCCCCTAGCTAGATCTTTGTTTGGTTTGACAATGTATATTGCTTACTAAGATCTCAGACTCACCTGGTTTCCAGTATCAGGGTACTGTGAAAATGTAAAACAGATTCTTATATGTTACAGAGACTGTCTCCATCTATAACATTAGATGGAGTCTCTACTCACCTAGTTTGTCTTGTCTCAGGGAAATGCAAACAGTCAAGGCTCTGCAATCTTGAGAGAATTATAAAGAGCAAGAAAAAGTCTCATTTGGTCTTCAGCATTCCAAAAGGTGTCCAGGCCTGCAGCAAAAGTTGTATTTGGTCCATTAACTCTGGGTATTGGGCCAACAAGCCTTCGGTCAGATATTTCAATGTACTATTTTATGAATTTGCCTTTGAACTAGCTATTAAACAAGTGAGCTCTGTTGCTGAGTGAATTGTGAATAATCTCGGTTAATTTTGACAACACCATAAGATATTACAGCCTCCTGGGTGCAGGATAAGACAAAACTGCACCAAAAAAAATGACAAAATGGCTTATTATCAAATTGTTCAAAAGAATACTATACAGATGCACATTCCTTTATCCAAAATTCTGAAATCCAAAAAGCTCCAAAAATGGAAGTTCTTTTCACCAACAGCTGACGTCACTCAGGTGTGACGCGGCAGCGCTAGCTGAGGCCGCCAAACGTCAGTTGTGGCTCAAGCGCTCGTACTGGTTACACGTGCATTTACTGTTCACTGTTGACTTTGTGTTTAATTTCACTGTGAAAATGTCAAAAAGAGCTGCAGATACCCCTATGGGTAACAATGAGAAAAAGAGAAGGAATCTTCTCTATCAGTAATGCAGAAAGTGGAGTTATTTCAGAAGCTTGATTGTGGTGTGTCTGTACCGCATCTTACTGAAGAAAATAGTGTCGGAACCACCAGCGTATATGATTTAAATAAACAGAAAGACAAGTTGCTGAAGTTTTATAGTGACAGTGACGTTCTGTATTTATTCCAATAAGTCATTTACCATGTGTTTGATTTGGTTCATTTGAAGCTGTACATTTTTATGTTTTATTGAATGTTTTTGTTGGAAATATAATTTTTTTTTGTCATTATTCCCTAAACAATACAGTATAACAACTATTTACATAGCATTTACATTGTATTAGGTATTATAAATAATCTAGAGATGATTTAAAGTACACAGGAGGATGTGCATAGGTTTGATGTGCTGCCGGGTCCTAAAGTCCACCGCACTGAGACAGGTTAAATAAGGGACTTGAGCATACGTGTTTTTTGGTATCGGTTGGAGGGGGGGGGTCTGAAATCCGAAAAATTCTGGGTTCCGAAATGCAACTGGCCCCAAGGATTTCGGATAAGGGATTGTGGACCTGTACTATTCTCACTGTTAAGCTTAACATATTAACTTATAGTGAGAATTATTTTAAAGATGAGCAAAATAAGTGCTATCTTGTGAATCTAGATGTCTCAGCCAAAATCTTTCAATTAGGAAGTTGGCTTTCACTTGGTTTTCAATTTTTTTATTAAAAAAAAATAGCTTGTTGTATGTGCATCAAAACATCCAGTAAAATACATCACTTGCACCAATGACGAACACAGTCCAAGGATTTTTCTTCTGGCACAAACATAGATACCACAACTCACTAACCCTAACCCTTGGAAGGTGGGCAGAACTGGAGCACCCAGGGAAAACTCACGTGGATACAGACTAAACATACAGGCTCCTTACAGACAGCAGTATGAATTGAATTGAACTGAACCCTAATTGATATTTGCTGGCACTGTAGCCTTGTGCTAACCACTACGCTAAGATGCCGCCCAGTTGCATGGTAATGTTAAAAACTTTTGATCCAAAGTAAACATATTTAAATCAAATTTACACATTAAAAAAAAAATCAAATTTCAACATGAAAGGTTTTGTAGCTATACATTTAATGGGGTCAAAAGTAAATGGATCTATTGTGATTTCAGACCTGCAAGCATTACCAGAAATATACATGAACTTCATTTTTCAAAGGAAATCATATGGCTGATTTGACACTTTCCAATATTCTATAAAAAGACTCTCAATTATTTTGTTTCCATAACTGATTTTCCCTGGCAGACAGCTTTTCCAACTCTTGAAAAGTTGATGTTCTCTTTTGTTTATTAGACACAAGAATTTTGACATCTGTTATATATATATATTCTAACGCAATTGTTAATTTCAATTCTGAAAGCGGATCAAGTCACTAAGCCTTATATCTAAAAGTTACCTTTGTACAGACTGGTATACCTCAGCCCTAATTCCCACTATGTAGTTTCAACAGGGTCTGGAAGGAAAATTTATAAATTGGGGGTCTGTTTCAGGAACTTCTCTTTTGTTTACGTACGGAATGTTGAAATTTCACTCATGGACATTGCTAGTTTTGAAGTTGTGACTATGCACAACAAAATGTAAGGATGTGTTACTGCATTGACAAAGTATTTCCTTAAGTACAGAAGTGAGGGAAACAATCAAAGAATCTTTGATTGGATCACTTTCAACATTTTGCATCACATAGCTCCCAAGGAGACATTGGATTACGTAGAAGGAGGGTGAGATTTTAAAAGAAGAGAGGTGGCAATTCGCCCATTTTGCACACCACAGTACCCAAGAAGACATTGGATTGTGCATAATTAGGCACTCGGCAAGATCCAATAAAAAGAAGTTAGGGTTAAGCAGAGAGACTATTGTGTGAGTGGGTTAGTGTTAACATGCAGAGTTGAGACTTTGTCTTATTAAAGCTTCGGTGAGTAAAGGCGCAGAATGTAGGCAGATTTTTTTCATTTTTTCTTTCTTTCTCCCCTCCCCTCCCCCCTCCTCCCTTTCCTTTCCTTCTTCACATTTAGAATGGTAGGGATGCCATGCAGGGTTGTGGAATGCTCCCCTTGCAGGATATGGGAAGGGGAGGAGACCTTCGGTGTTCCTGATGACTAGACATGCAAGAAGTGTATCTAGCTGCATCTTTTAACAGGCCATGTTTAGGAATTGGAGCTGGAACTGGATGAACATTCGGGAGGCTGAGGGGTTGATAAGACAGGACATACAGGGTGGTACTTACACCCGGTGTTCCCTCTAAGGTGTGCGTGTGTGCGCAGACACACGTCTTTTGCTACTAGCACACAATGGAATTTAAACTGCACATAAAAGGTTGTCACTCTCTGCCTCACTGGCATGTTAAGTATATTTCATGAATGTACACAATCATAATCAAAATATCGTCACAAGAAGTTGATAAGCAGTGAATACAAAATAGCTCTAGAGATGTTAAATGATGTCTGCAGGACCGGCTGCACAGTGCAAGACTCTGCAAAGGAGTGACTTAATGTCAATTGATGCACTTCATTTTGCGCAAGGCAAAATTAACAAGATAAGAAAGCAGGATCTGGGAGACAGTGTGTCCTGGAGTGAGAAAGTTAAAGTTTTGCTAAGCTTGACAAAAATGTGACAGTAGGTACAAATTCTCTGTTGACCTTCATAAACCTTCTCTGTATTCATTTAGAAGAGGATGAAGTACAAGAATGATTTTGATTTTTCCTTCCTTGCAGATTGTGATTTTGATTTTGGCAAAGACCAAGTCAGTGCCTTGTGTGGAAAATATTCAGATTTTCTTTCTGAAAATACTGTCGTTGTAAGCTACCAAAATGGTGCCACGTACGGCAGCCATGTTGTGAGCTCCATTCCAACTGTACAGTATACTATTAATTTCTGCCATTCCCTTAACATTTCTTGTTCAAGTAGCTGATAGTCACATCAGATATGATAGACTGACTCTTCTGAACATCGGGAAGATGGCATTTACCCACTATGTACCCCCTTTTCTACACTGGGAACCCCTGTTTTCACGATCAATGGGAGGTTCAGCTACTATACTGCTGCTACCTCAGAAGCAGCGTCGGAGATGAATGAGAAGGGCTGGTATCCTGGTGAGGTTGAGATGGCATGCTAATCAGCAGCTGTTCCCTCGCATACACCTGGCTAACGTTCAGTTTCTGCAATAAGTTGTGCGAACTGAGAGCCAGGTTTTCCTACCGGCGGGAAACAAAGGAATGTAACGTATGCTTTGTGCTTTGTGGAGACCTGGTTGATGGAAGAGATACCAGATTACGCCATCGAGCCCCCTGGGTTCTCCCTGTTCTGGAAGGACCCGTCAGAAAACCTCTCTGGGAAGAGTAAAGGACGTGGGGTATGCTTCATGGCCAATAATGCCTGGTGCAACCCCCGGAATGTGCCTGCCCTCAAATCAGTTTGTTCCCCGGATCTGGAGTAGCTGGTGCTGCTGTGTAGACCTTTCTGGCTGCCTAGGGAGTTCACGGCTATTATTATCACAGCTGTGTATATTCTGCCGTAGGCTGATACTGACCTGGCTCTCAAGGAAATATACGAGACCATCAGCACCCTGGAAACTGCACACCTGGAGGCTGCCTTCATTGTTGCCAGTGACTTTAATAGAGCATCGCTGGCTAAGGTCTCTCTGAAGTTTTGCCAACACATCCAGGTGAGTACATGGGGAGATAGTATACTCGACAACTGCTACTCTCCCTTCCACAATGCTTAGAAAGTCCTCCTTCACCCCTTTCCCTTCATTTGGAAAATCAGATCACTCCTCCATTTTGTTGCAGCCAAAGTACAGGCAGAAGCTGAACAAAAGGCGGCCATTGTTAAAACTGTCCACTGCAGGTCCGACCATTCGTCCTCCATGCTACAGGACTGCTTTGATGTCAACTGGAATTTCTTCCATGATGAGGATGTCTCCAGGTTCACAGACGGGGTCACAACTTTTATCCGGAAGTGCTTTGAGAATGTTGTCCCCCAGAAATCGGTCAGGGTCTATCCAAACCAGAAATCCTGGATGAGCAGTTCCATGCAAGCAGCACTTACTGCGCGACACAGAGCTTACGTTGCCGGTAATCAGCAGCGGCTGAAGAAATGCAGCTATGATCTATGCAAAGTCATCCAGGCTACGAAACAACAATACAGGGACAAGATCCAGACACAATTTTCCTCCAACAACACACGCAGCTTATGGCAAGGTCTGCACACCACTGCAGACTTCAAAGCTAAACTCAGTAGAGTTTCCAACATCATTGCCTCTCTCCCAGTCGAGCTAAATCTTTTTTACGCTCGATTTGATGTTGCCAACACTGAGCCCCTGAGGAGACCTACAGCTGATGTGACCTGTAGCTTGGTCGTCTCTGAGGCCGAAGTACACAGGTGTTTCCAATGACTGGACAGTCACAAAGCTGTGGGACCAGACGGTATCCCAGGGTGTGTACTCAGGATGTTCATAGCACAACTGGTAGGTGTGTTTACAGACATTTTTAATTTCTCCCTCTCCCAGCATAGAGTGCCCTTCTGCTTCAAAGCATCCACCATTGTTTCTGTACTTAAAAAGACCAAGGTAACATGTCTGAACAACTGGTGTCCTGTCACACTCACCTCAATAATAAGCAAATGCTTTGAGAGGCTGGTCAAGGACTACATCTGCAGCTTGCTACCACCCACACTGGACCCCCTACAATTCGCCTACCAACACATCCAATCGACAGATGACGCAATAGCCACGGCTCTACACACCATCCTTATACATCTGGAGAAGAAGGATGCTTATGTGAGAATGCTGTTCTTGGACTGCAGTTCAGCATTCAACACCATAATTCCCTCCTGGCTTGACAAGGAACTCAGAGACCTCTGCCTTCACCCTGCCTTGTGTAGCTGGATCCTGGACCCTGTCAGATCGCCGGCAGGTAGTAAGAGTGGGCTCCCTCACCTCTGTCTCTCTGACATCAACACAGGTGACTCGCAGGGCTGTGCCCTAAGCCTCCTCTACTCTCTGTATACCCATGACTGTGTCGTCAGCCACAGTTCCAATCTGATAATTAAATTTGCTGACGACACTACACTGATTGGCGGAATCTCAAATAATAAAGAGGAAGCCTACGGAGAGGAAGTCATCACCCTGATGCAGTGGTGTCAAGAAAACAACCTCTCCCTCAACGTCGCAAAATCAAAGGAGCTGGTTGTGGACTACAGGAGGAATGGAGACAGGCTAGCCCCTATTGACATCAATGGATCTGAGGTTGAGAGGTGAGCAGCTTTAAGTTCCTCGGCATAAACATCACTGAGGTCTGTACGTACCAGCTGTGTGGTGAAAAAGGCAAGGCGTAAGGGAATTGTGCTTCCCTGAATTGCAGGGCTCCGCAGAGAGGTGTGGACGGCCAGCGCATTTGTAGACGTGAACTTCCCATTATTTAGGATATTTACAAACGTGTGTAAATAAGGGCCCGAAGGATCGTTGGGGACCCAAGTCACCCTAACCACAAACTGTTCCAGCTGCTACCATCCGGGAAACAGTACCACAGCCTAAAAGCCAGGACCACCAGGCTCCGGAACAGCTTCATCCCCCAGGCCATAAGACTGCTTAACTCATGCTGACACAATTGTATTTCTATGTTATATTGACGATCCTGTTGTACATACTATTTATTATAAATTACTATAAATTGAGCATTGCAGATTTAGACGAAGATGTAACGTAAAGATTTTTACTCGTGCATATGAAGGATGTAAGTAATCCAATTTACTGTACAAGAAAAAAATTAAATCCAAACTGATTTTCTGAAATGGTGACATTTGCACTTCAAAATGAAGAGTTTTGTCTCCTTACAAAGTTGGTGGACATTGGCAGAACCTTTCTTGCATCTAGTGCTGCCTGTAATAGAGGTTTTATCGTAATGAATCAAATCAAAATCAAACTGAGAAACCATTGAGTGTGATTTGGACACAGTAATGAGAATTCAAAGCTCTCTGTTGGAAGAAGGACTTATTAGTCTTGACAGAGTTTACGATGAGTGGGTAAATGCCAAAGAGAGGAGAGAGAAAAATGACTAAGCAACTTAATTATTTTCTTCTTCAACTTTGTCTCTTGTGTAATTAAGCTACAAAATCTGTACTGTATGCAATTTCCAAACAAAATACCTATCTGGATATTTTGTCAGCTAGCTTTGTAATTTTATAAGTTTTGTTTGACCACTTCAAGCCTCTTTAATAACATGAAATGATTGATATTATTACATGTTGTCGTATAGTATATGAGAAATAAGACTCATTGATGTGTAATATTTTATTTATTTTAAACAATGAAGAACATTTATTATCCTTAGAATTAGATTTACTTCCAATGCGCACATGTTGTTGTCACTGCGCAAAAAATTGCACTGGTCATTACAAATTAGGGAGAACACCCAAGGTGCAAGACACAGGTAACCGTCAAGAGGTTAAAAGGCAGCCAGTGCAGAGTACCACTGTGGCCCTTCCCCTCAACAAAAGGTATACTGCTTTGGATACTGTTGGGAATGATAATCTAGCAGAGGAAAGTCACACTGGTAGGATCTCTGGCTCCGTGGCTCAAAAGAGAAGGAGGGAGAAGAGGCAAACTGTGGTGATAGGCAATATGTTGGTTCGGGCAACAGAAAGGAGGTTCTATGCACAAGAGTGAGATTCCCGGATGGTGTATTGCCTCCCAGGTGCCAGGGTTAGGACATCTCAGATCAAGTCCACAGCATTCTTAAGTGGGAGAATGAGCAACCAGAGGTCATGGTCCACATCAGTAACAGTGACATGGGTAGGAGGGGTGATGAGATCCTGCAAAGTGCATTCAGGGAGGTGGATACTAAGTTAAAGGATAGGATCTCCAGGTTGTGATCTGAGGGTTGCTACCTGTGCCACGTGCCAGTAAGGCCAGCGATCATACAGTTTAACAGGTAGCTAAGGAGGTGGTGCAGGAGGGAGGACTTAAGATTTTTGGATCACTGGGCTCCCTTCCAGGGAAAGTGAGACCTGTATAGAAGGGACAGTTTGCACCTGAATTGGAGGAGGACTAATATCCTAGCACGTCGACTGTACCTCTTCCTAGAGCTACTGTCTGGCCTGCTGCGTTCACCAGCAACTTTGAGTTGTGATCCTAGCAGGAAGGTTTGCTTGTGCTGCACAATTGGGGGGTGGGGTTAAATGAGTTGAAGGGGGTTGGGAACCTGAGCGCCAGAACAGTTGGTGGATTGGTTGTGGAGAAAGATGTTGTTAAGTTTACATATAAAGTCAGGAATCTAAAGGTTGAGCATGGTGGGACTAATGTTCTGAGCTATGAATATTTTAATGCAAGGAGGAAAGGCAGATGAGCTTACGGCATGGATCAGCGGGTGGAATTGTGACATTGTATCCAGTAGTGAGACTTTGTTGTAGGCGGGGTAGGACTGGAAGCTCAATGTTCTGGGACTCCATTGTTTTGGATATGATAGAGTGGGAGAGATTAAAGGTAGGGTAGTAGGTGGCATTACTAGTCAGGGAAAATGTCATGGTGGTGCTCAATCAGGACAAATTGGAAAGTTTGGCTAGTGAGGCATTATGGGTAGAACTGAGGAATAAGAAAGTATAACCACATTATTGGAGTTTTATTATAGACCAGGCAACAGTTCATGGGATTTAGAGGAGCAAATATGTAGAGAGATCGCAGTCTGTTGCAAGAAACATAAGGTTGTGATAATAGCAACACACATAAAAGTTGCTGCGTTCACCAGCAACTTTTATGTGTGTTGCTTGAATTTCCAGCATCTGCAGAATTCCTGTTGTTTAGGTTGTGATAATAGGCAATTTTAACTTTCCACATACAGACTGGGATTCCCATACTGTAAAATGGCTGGTTGAGAAAGAGTTTGTTAAATGTGTTCGGGAAAGTTTCCTTAATCAATACATAGAAGTCTCAGCTAGGGAGAATGTACAATACTAGAATGTACAATCTACTATTAGGGAATGAGACAGGGCAGGTAACAGAACTCTATATAGGGAACCAATTTGCATCCGGTGATCATAATAACATTAGCTTCAGAGTAATTTTGCAACAGGATAATGGATTGAGGTTCTAAATTGAAGAAAGGCTAGTTTTGATGGCATCAGAAAGCTGGCAAATGTGGAATGGTGCAGGTTGTTTTCTGGCAATGGTGTACTTGATAAGTGGGAGGCCTTCAGAAGTGAAATTTTGAGAGTACAGAGTTTGTATGATCCCGTCAGAGTAAAAAGTAAGGAGAACAGGTTTAGGGAACCTTGGTTTCAAAGAGATATTGAGGCTCTGATTAAGAAAAAGAAGGAGGTGCATAGCAGGCAGAAGCAGGCAGGAACAAATGAGATACTTGAGTGTAAGAAATGCAGGAGAACAATTAAGGAAATCAGAAGAGCTAAATGCAAGCATGAGATTTTTCTAGCAGACAAGGTAAAGGAGAATTTTAAGATCTACAGATATATTAAGAGCAAAAGGATAGCAAGGGACAAAACTGGTCCTCTGGAAGATCAGAGTGATAGCACTGGATAACAATTTTTTCCAAAGTGTTGCTTCTTCAGAATGTTGTTTTTCTTTAGATAGACCACTTGAAGCTGAACACGTATAATTTCGGTCTACTTGTATTATGTAGGAATTTGGAAAAAAAAAATTTAACTTTTATTGAATGTAATGTGTTTACTTGCATAACATTGCTGATGCTTTGCAATAGTTCAAGTGAGTTAAAAATATTTTGTTGAAGATTTTTGTTTGTGAGCTCTATACAGATTACAGCAAAGGAGGTGTTTGCTCTCTTGAGGCAAATTACAGTGTATAAATCCCCAGGGTCTGACAAGGTGTTCCCTTGGACCCAGTGGGAGGCTAGTGCAGAAATTGCAGGGGCCCTAGGAGAGATATTTAAAACATCCTTAGCCATGGGTGGAGGATAGCTAATGTTCAAGAAAAGCTCTAAGAATAAGCCAGAAAATTGTAGGCCGGTGAGCCTGACATCAGTAATGGGAAAGTTATTAGAAGGTATTCTAAGAGACTGAATATATAAAAGTTTGGATAGGCAGGGACTGCTTAAGGATAGTCAACGGCCTGGATGATAATGTTGTAAACTGAATCAGCAAATTTGTGGATAACAGCAAGATTGTGAGTGTAGTGTACAGCGAGGAAGTTTATCAAAGCTTGCAGTAGTATCTGGGCCAGCTGGAAAAATGGGCTGAAAAATGGCAGGTGGTATTTAGTGCAGACAAGTGTGTGGTGTTATACTTTGGCAGAACCAACCAAGATAAGTCTTACAGGAAGAGCAGTAGAGCACCGAGGAATATGGAAGAACAAAGGGATCTGGGAATATGGGTCCATAATTCATTGAAAGTGACATTACTGGTTGGTGTATTTAATGTTTTTAATATTCAAAATAAAATTGGAGGCACTAGGTTATCTGTTTAATAGACACGTGCAGTTAAATGTTTGTGGCATTATATATTTTGTGGAATTCTTTGCAAGCAAGCATGCAACTACAAGCATGGAACATTTTGTACCATCATAACCCTGTTTTCAATTTTTCTTTTTTTTTTATGATAACAGATTAGTCATCTATGGAAAGAGAGGTAGTTAATGTTCTACTAAAAGTTCCTTAATTCATTGTTGCTTTCTCTACTAAACATTTTTAGCAGTGGCAGTGGTAACATTCCTGCTTCTGGAGTGCTGAAATTGAAAGGTAGATTTGAAAGATATTTGAACGTTACACACATTTTTACTTTTGAATTAAAGTACAAGCAGCTGAAACAAATATTCTATATTTAAGTAACTAGAAAACATAACAGTGATGACTAGTAAAGTTCAATAGCTTTTAAGATTCGGCTACTGTTACGACCCGCTTCACGTTGGTATTTGTGATTGAAGTTATTTTGTTTAATTATTTTGTTTTGTTTAAAGAATAAAGTACTTTGTTTTTATTTTTTATATTATTCAAAAAATACTTCCATTTTAAAAAATAGCATTTTTTCAAAGAAACCAGTTGTGTACTTGTTCCATTAATGTTTTATTTCGATGTTTGCAGATGTAGCTAGTGAAAAGCAAAGAAGACTTTTATATAATTTGGAGATGGAACAAATGGCTAAAACTGCTAAGGCTCTCATGGAAGCTGTTAGCCATGTACAGGCGCCTTTCACTAGTGCTACGCATCTGGATCATGTTAGGCCAATGTTTAAAGTAAGTTATTTACTGGCACATGTATTTTGATATTGTGATAAATTCAATGTTATATGAATTATTTCTCTTCCTTCAATGTTCTTTCAGTCACTTATCGTTTTTTTCTTCCCCCATCCTTTCTTACCAGAGTTTTAGAACTGGCCATTTCTGCCTGACATCATTTCATCTTGGCTTTTCATTTTCTATTTGTATAGCTCAGCCATTAGTGCATTACACTGACAAATAAGCATAATCTCATCCTAATTGCTATTCCCTACTACATTAAACCATTTGATGTCACCATGTTGAGATAATCCTTCAATTCATCCCTTTCCTCCTCCTCTGCTACTGAAAGCTTACATTTTATCCCTTTTCTAATTGTGATGAAGTATCCTGGACCTGAAACTGTTCACTGTTTCTCTTTTCAAAGATTCTGTTATTTATCAAAAATTTTAGTTATATTGCGAAACAGGTGCTGAGATAGTTATGTTTTAAAAGCTCGGTGCATTTGCTTGCTGGCTACAGACTTCTTTTGTTAAAGATCTTTAAAAGGTTTTGTTTTGTTTTGTAGCTGGCTTGGACACCATTTTTGGCAGCTTTCAGTGTGGGTTTACAAGACTGTGATGATACCGAGGTTGCCTTTCTTTGCCTGGAGGGCATACGCTGTGCCATCCGTACAGCTTGTATTTTCAATATTCAGGTAATGAAAGCTGTTTTGTATAAATCTGATGTAATTTATAAGTATGGCAGTTTTGTCATTGGGCAAGTAATCAGGATGCCTGAACTAATAATGTACAGACAATATTGAATCCCATCTCAACAGTTTGGAAAAGTAAAAACTGAAGCTAATAATTAAAGTGACCATAAAACTAATGGAATTGTGTAAAAATCTGTGAAAGCCACTTATGTCTTATAGAAGGTAAAACCTGAAATAGTAATGCATAGCATTGCAGTTTACTGAACTGCTCTCTGAGATGGCCCTCATGCCACTTGCTACAAAGGCAATGGGGATGGGCAAATTATATAGGCTTTGCCAGTGGTGTCTATATTCTTTTTAAAACATTTATGGTACTTTCCAAGTCATGAAGAATTTGTATTGAATTGGATGCAAAAGCTTTTTATATATCATGATATTGCTGTTGGGCCATATTTCGAGTCGCAGAGTATTACAGCTTAGAAACAGATCATCGAAAGGGTTTGGCCCATAACCCTGACAGCCCATTCCCTCTATGTACCTATCCAAATGCCTCTTAAATGTTGTAATCGTACTCACCTCAATCATTTCCTCTAGCAGCTCATTCTGGGTACTCACCACCTGCTGTATAAAGAACTTATCTCTCAGGTCTCTTAAATCCCTCTCCTCATCCCTTGTATCTGTGCGCTCTAGTTTTGGACTCTCCAACCCTGGGAAATAGACCATGACTGTACACCTTATCCAAAGCCCTCATAATTTTATAAACTTTCATGAAGTCACCCATCATTTACCTGCACTCCAGAGAATAAAGATCCAGTGCAGCCAACCTATCTCTCTAATTCAGGCCCTCTAGTTCTGGTAGCGTCCTCGTGAATCTCTGCTCTATCCTGTCTTTCTTATAACGAGACACCCAAAACTGTGCACAATACTCCCAAGTGTGGCCTCAAGAATGACTTGCATAATTGCAACATTATGTCCCTACTCCTAAACTCGATGCCCTGATAAATGAAGCTAAAAACCTTCTTCATTATACTGTCTACTTAACATGGCTGCTTTCAGAAAACTATGACATTTTGCTCTCAGGTCAATCCGTTCCATACACTGCCATTCTCTGTACAAGTTTTACCATGGCATGACTGGCCAAATGCAGTACCTCACTTATCTTAGTTGAAATCTGTTTGCCGTTGCTCAGTCCATCTCCCCAACTGATCTAGATCTCTCTGCAAATCATTGTAATCTGCTTCACTATCAATGTCTAATTTAGCATCAAATAGCAAACTTGCTGATCGTGCCATATGCATTCCTATATAAATCATTTATATAATAATGAATAACAGAGGTCTCAGTTCTGATGCCTGGGACATTCCACTAGTCACAGGCCTCCAGTTGGAATCAGCATTTTTTTAAATTACCTCTTTCAGTAGTGTTTGTAACAGGTTTTGTTTAATGTTTTTAGTTTTTAAATCCTTTTAAATTTTTAAAAATTTAAGTATTTCCATATGCTTAAAAACTTTGTAACTGAGGTAATAAAAATAATGAACAGTCTCGGCCAGAAACATTGACTGTTCATTCCTTTCCATAGATGCTGCCTGACCTGCTGAGCTCCTCCAGCATTTTGTGTGTGTTGCTTTAGATTTCTAGCATCTGCAGACATTGTCATGTTATTGATACCACATAGTAATGTTTAAAACACATTTTATATATTTTATACTAAAATTAATATTTTGATTACAATTATTTTGTTAACAGCTTGAAAGAGATGCCTACGTGCAGGCCCTTGCACGATTTACTTTATTAACAGCAAGTTCTGGTATCACTGAAATGAAACAAAAAAACATTGATACTATCAAAACTCTCATCACTGTGGCTCACACAGATGGCAACTATCTTGGGACCTCCTGGCATGAGGTACAGGATCTTTTTGATCATCTTATTCATTATGAGCATAATCACTGTTCTCTGAAAGACTGCGTAGAGATGTGAAGTAAAATTTTCTTAGAACTGTTAAACTTTAGTCATGATATTTACTGAATAATGTGGCCTTTTTAAATGAACCGTGGAAAACATTTTGTATCAAAAATTGGTTCTTCAATGTTTCCAAAGCTTGAAGTGTTACTGCTGTCTAACTACTGTGAGGAGTAATAAATTCAACTGTTATCATGTACTCCTTCAATGGTTAAGGGCCTATAATTAACCATTAACATTCCCCCAAATGTGTATTATCTGATTATGTTAAAGTTATGACAAGTACCTTAGACCAAAATTCTGATTCATGTCATTTGTTAAGCTGCTTAAAACTTCAAAAAAGCAAACTGAACGCAATGCATGTTATATTATATTCTTTCTTGCATAATCTATCTCATACAAGGAATTATGGAATATAGGTCCATTAATTCCTTGAAAGTGGCGTCGCAGGTAGGTAAGCTCATAAACGAAGCTTTTGGCACATTGGCCTTCAGAAGTCAAAGTATTGAGTACAGGAGTTGGGATCTTATGTTGAAGTTGTACAAGACATTTCTGAGGTTTAATTCGGAGTATTAAGTGCAGTTTTGGTCACCTATCAACAGAAAAATTATCAATACAATTGAAGGAGTACTGAGGAAATTTACAAGGATATTGCCAGGACTTGAGGACCTGAGGTATAAGGGAAGGTTAGGACTTAATTTCTTGGAACGTAGAAGATTGAGGGGAGATTTGATAGAGGTATACAAAATTATGAGGGGTATAAATAGGGTAAATGCCAGCTTCTTCCACTGAGGTTGGATGAAATGACTACAAGAGGTCATGGGTTAAGGGTGAAAGGTGAGATGTTTAAGGGAACATGAGGGAAAACCTTTTCAATCAAAAAGTGGTGAGAGTGAGGAACGAGCTGCCAGTAGAAGTGGTGGATGCAGATTCGATATCAAATTTGTGAAATAATTTGTATGGGTACATGAGTGTGGGGTGTGGAGGGATGTGATCCAGGTGCAGGTCGATGAGACTAGGCACATTAATCATTTGACATGGACTAGATGGGCTGAAGGGCCTATTTCTGTGCTGCAGTGTTCTGTGACTATCTAGCATATGTACAGTATCACATCAGAGTTAAGGGCTACGAAACTCATTAAGCAAGATCAGTGTATAATCTAAATTGGCATTGTTGTGAATTAGTTTGTAGTTCATTCACTCATGCAAGGAATTTTCATAACCCTATCTCCTGATCAGCTCTGATCACAGTTCTATCTTCTTTACCATAGCATTGGAGAGGAATAGGAACAGACAAGTTAGGAAAGTGTTTACTTGGAGTAAGGGGAAATATGAAGCTATCAGGCAGTAAATTGGAATCATTAATTGGGAACGGATGTTCTCAGGGTAGTGTATGGCAGAAATGTGGCAAATGTTCAGGGAATATTTGTGTGGCATTCTGCATAGCTACGTTCGAATGAGACAGGGAAAGGATGGTAGGGTACACGAACCATGGTGTACAAAGGCTGTTGAAAATCTAGTTAAGAAAAGAAAAGTTTACGAAAGGTTCGAAATAAACTAGGTAATGATAGAGATCTAGAAGATTATAAGGCTAACAGGAAGGAACTTAAGAATGAAATTAGGAGAGTCAGAAGGGACCATGAGAAGGCCTTGATGAGTAGGATTAAGGAAAACCCCAAGGTACTCTACAGCTATGTGAAGAGCAAAAGGATAAGATGTGAGAGAATAGGACCAGACAAATGTGACAGTGAAAAAGTGTGTATGGAACCGGAGGAGATTGTGGAGGTACTTAATGAATACTTTGCTTCAGTATTCACTACGGAAAAGGATCTTGGCTTTTGTAGGGATGACTTACAGTGGATTGAAAAGCTTGAGCATACAGACATTAAGAAAGAGGATGTGCTGAGGCTTTGGGAAAGCATCAAGTTGGGTAAGTCTCTGGGACCGGATTGTGGGAGGCGAGGGAGGAGATTGCTGAGCCTCTGGCAATGATCTTTGCGTTATCAATGGGGATGGGAGAGGTTCCAGAGGATTGGAGGGTTGCAGATGTTCTCTTATTCAAGAAAGGGAGTAGAGATACCCCAGGAGATTATAGACGAGTGAGTCTTACTTCAGTGGTTGGTAAGTTGATGGAAAAGATCCGGAGAGGCAGGATTTATGAACATTTGGAGAGGCATAATATGACTAGGAATAGTCAGCATGGCTTTGTGAAAGGCAGGTCATGCCTTATGAGCCTGATTGAATTTTTTGAGGATGTGACTAAACACATTGATGAAGGTAGAGCAGTAGATGTAGTGTATATGGATTTCAGCAAGGCACTTGACAAGGTACTCCATGCAAGGCTAAATGAGAAAGTAAGGAGGCATGGGATCCAAGGGGACCTTGCTGTGTGGATCCAGAATTGGCTTGCTCACAGAGGGCAAACAGTGGTTGTAGACAGGTCATATTCTGCGTGGAAGTTGGTGACCAGTGGTGTGCCTCAGGGATCTGTTCTGCAACCCCCTCTCTTCTTGATTTTTATAAATGACTTGGATGAGGAAGTGGAGGGATGGGTTAGTAAATTTGATGACACAAAGGTTGGAGGTGTTGTGGATAGTGTGGAGGGCTGTCAGAGGTTATAGAGGGACATCAATAGGATGCAAAACTGGGGTTGAGCAGTGGCAGATGGAGTTCAACCCAGATAAATGTGAGGTGGTTCATTTTGGTAGGTCAAATATGATGGCAGAATATAGTATTAATGGTAAGATTACTCTTGGCAGTGTGGAAGATCAGAGGGATCTTGGAGTCCGAGCCCATAGCACACTCAAAGCTGCTGTGCAGGTTGACTCTGTGGTTAAGAAGGCATACGGTGCATTAGCCTTTATCAACCATGGGATTGAGTTTAAGAGCTGAAAGGTAATGTTACAGCTGTGCAGAACCCTGGTCAGACCCCACTTGGGGTACTGTGCTCAGTTCTGGTCACTGAGTCACAGATTCATAGAGTAATGTACCATGGAAACAAACTATATTGTCCAACTCATCCTTGCTAACCTTGCTGCTCACCAAGCTAGTCCTATTTGTCTGCATTTGGCCCATATCGCTCTGAACTCTTCATATCCATGTTGTTAACATACCTACCTAAAATATTTTCTTTTTCTCCATATATGCACTACCCTCTGCATGAAGAGGGTCTTGGAGTCCCTTTTCAATCTTTCACCGTAAGCCTGTGCCCTCCAATTTTAAGTTCAATTCCCTGATTTGAAAAAAAGATTATTTTCACTCTGTCTACACCCCTTTTAATTCTGTACACTTCTATATGATCACCCTTCAGTCTCTTACAGTTCAAGGAATTAAATCCTAGCCTACCAACCTCGCCCTATAACTCAGGTCCTCAAGCCATGGCAGTACCTTTGTAAATCTTCGCTGCACTCTTGCTAGTCTAATGATATCTTCCGTACAGTATTGCAAAAAAATCTTTACACATTACTCGAAGTGTGGTCTCACCTATTCCTGTAATCAGTGCCCTGACTGATAATGGCCAGTGGGTCATACACTTCTTACACTGTCTGTTTCTGATGCCACTGTCAGTGAAGTTTGTATGTCTGCTCCTTGGTCCCTTTGTTTCACAACATTCCCCAGGGCTCAACCATTCAGTGCGCAAGTCGTATTCTGGTTTGACTTCCCAAAATGCAGCACTTGTTCAAATTGAAAGCTATTTGCCAGTCCACAGCCTGCTTATCTAGCTGATCAAGATCCCCTTGCAATTTTTGACTTCTTCATTGTCTCTGATACCACTTATTTTACTATCATCCACAAACTTAATAACCTTGCCTTGTATATGCAAATTATTGATATAATTAATGAACATCCCTGCTCCGACCTGTGTAACACACCACCAATCACAGGCCTCTGCTCCCAGAAACAACCTTCAGCCATCACTGTTTGCTTCCTACCTTTGAGGTAACAAAGGTAGGTTATAGAAACATAGAAACATAGAAAATAGGTGCAGGAGTAGGCCATTCGGCCCTTCGAGCCTGCACCGCCATTTATTATGATCATGGCTGATCATCCAACTCAGAACCCCGCCCCAGCCTTCCCGCCATACCCCCTGACCCCTGTAGCCACAAGGGCCGTATCTAACTCCCTCTTAAATATAGCCAATGAACTGGCCTCAACTGTTTCCTGTGGCAGAGAATTCCACAGATTTACCACTCTCTGTGTGAAGAAGTTTTTCCTAATCTCGGTCCTAAAAGGCTTCCCCTCTATCCTAAAACTGTGGCCCCTTGTTCTGGACTTCCCCAACATCGGGAACAATCTTCCTGCATCTAGCCTGTCCAATCCCTTTAGGATCTTATACATTTCAATCAGATCCCCCCTCAATCTTCTAAATTCCAACGAGTACAAGCCCAGTTCATCCAGTCTTTCTTCATATGAAAGTCCTGCCATCCCAGGAATCAATCTGGTGAACCTTCTTTGTACTCCCTCTATGGCAAAGATGTCTTTCCTCAGATTAGGGGACCAAAACTGCACACAATACTCCAGGTGTGGTCTCACCGAGGCCTTGTACAACTGCAGTAGTACCTCCCTGCTCCTGTACTCGAATCCTCTCGCTATAAATGCCAGCATACCATTCGCCTTTTTCACCGCCTGCTGTACCTGCATGCCCACTTTCAATGACTGGTGTATAATGACACCCAGGTCTCGTTGCACCTCCCCTTTTCCTAATCGGCCACCATTCAGACAATAATCTGTTTTCCTATTTTTGCCACCAAAGTGGATAACTTCACATTTATCCACATTAAATTGCATCTGCCATGAATTTGCCCACTCACCCAACCTATCCAAGTCACCCTGCATCCTCTTAGCATCCTCCTCACTGCTAACACTGCCACCCAGCTTCGTGTCATCCGCAAACTTGGAGATGCTGCATTTAATTCCCCCATCCAAGTCATTAATATATATTGTAAACAACTGGGGTCCCAGCACTGAGCCTTGCGGTACCCCACTAGTCACCGCCTGCCATTCTGAATTTAATTTGCTATCTCTTCCTAAATCCCATGCGATCCATCCTTTCAAATAGGCAGGCATGCAGGACCTTGTCACTCATTTAAATATTTTAAAATACAATTAACTACAGGTATACAGTGGATTCTGGTTAATTGGGACACATTGGGATCTGTACGTTTTGGCCCAATTATGACAAAAATGAATTATTATTGACATTCATCCAGTGTACCTATGAACTAAATCAATGCAGACACCTGGTGCAGATATTGGACTGCCTTCATACAATGCTGTTGACAATTGCATCCTCCAAATCTTCATTTTCATTGCAACATTAAGATGATTGTTGATACCTTCAAATTCTTCTTAGTTCCTAACTTATTGAAGTAGTGAAATAGTTTAATTTTCACGCCCAGCCGTTTCTGGCACCTCCAAGCCTGAATGCTTGAAATTGCAGTGAGCAAAACAGTTAAGAATTCTCCTACTGCTTACTTCTCCCCAAATGCCAGTGACAAAAGTCACTGCTTTTTGAACGAACGAACACACACACACACACCACCACCCCCCCCCCCGCCCCAATGCTATTTAAAACCATTTGTTCTAACCTTGGTGAAGCGTCTAGCAGCCACACAAGTGCACGCAGCTGATACTTGATAGAACCTGTTCAGCAGCCCTGTCTCCTGCCCCAATAAAGTGACATAGTGCTCAAATAAACAAAAGGACCCCTGGCAATTTTCGCAATGAAGTTTTGTTCTTTAAGAGTTGTCCCAAATAAGCAGCTGCCCCAATTAACTGGAATACACTAATTTCATGCAGTATACTTGATATTTCAATTTCTATCTTAATTGTATGTGTAAATCTTAAATCAAAATATTATATAAAAACATGATTTAACCAATTTGCTGATACCACATTTGCTAGATATTTAAAGTTGTGTTGAACAGAAACTCGATAATAGCAGGTGTCAGATAAAAAGAAATTGTTGCCACAAAGATTGCTGGACTTCTGGGGGAGATTTCTTTGGCGGCCATGTCAAATGTGTTTTGCTGCTGATTGCATGTCAAACCCATGATCTTCAGAAACAGGGATCATGTTTTTTTCACCTGATAGGTAATTAAAGATGATTTCATAGGACAAGTATTGATTGACTTGCCCTTAACCCAAGTAAGTATGAGGGGATTCTTTTTGGTAGGTCAGATACGATGGCAGAATATAGTATTAATGGTAAGACTCTTGGCAGTGTGGAGGATCAGAGGGCTCTTGGGGTCCAAGTCCATAGGACACTCAAAGCTGCTGCGCAGGTTGACTCTGTGTTTAAGAAGGCATACGGTGCTTTGGCCTTTATCAACCATGGGATTGAATTTAAGAGCCCAGAGGTAATGTTACAGCTATATAGGATCCTGATCAGACTCCACTTGCAGTACTGTGCTCAATTCTGGTTGCCTCACTACAGGAAGGATGTGGAAACCACAGAAAGGGTGCAGAGGAGATTTACAAGGATGTTACCTGGATTGAGGAGCATGCCTTATGAAAATAGGTTAAGTGAACTCAGCCTTTTCTCCTTGGAGCGACGGAGGATGAGAGGTGACCTGATAGACAATAGGTGCAGGAGTAGGCCATTCGGCCCTTTGATCCAGCACCACTATTCACTGTGATCATGGCTGATCATCCACAATCAGTGTATAAGATGATGAGAGGCATTGATTGTATAGATAGTCAGTGGCTTTTTCCCAGGGCTGAAATAGCTAGCATGAGAGGGCAAACACGAGGAAATCTGCAGATGCTGCAAATTCAAGCAACACACAAAATGCTGGTGGAACGCAGCAGGCCGGACAGCATCCATAGGAAGAAGCACAGTCGACGTTTCGGGCCGAGACCCTTCGACTGTCCTGAAGGGTCTCGGCCTGAAACGTCAACTGTGCTTCTTCCTATGGATGCTGTCCGGCCTGCTGCGTTCCACCAGCATTTTGTGTGTGTTGCTAGCATGAGAGGGCACTGTTTTAAGGTGCTTGGAAGTAGGTACAGAGGAGACGTTTTTTACGCAGAGAGTGGTGAGTGCTTGGAATGGGCTGCCAGTGACAGTGGTGGAAGCGGATACAATAGGGTCTTTTAAGAGACTCCTGGATAGATACATGAGCTTAGAAAAATAGAGGGCTATGGGTAACCTTAGGTAGTTTCTAAGTAAGTATATGTTCAGCACAGCATTGTTGCCCGAAGGTCCTGTATTGTGCTGTAGGTTTTCTATGTTTCTGTATTTAATTGTTCAAGGATATTTGTTTGGCAACCTGCAAGCAATGCCATATTTTCAAATTTTAGCTCCATTTATGTTCTTCAGTCGCAGTTCTTATTCTATAACTGCGAATGTGCATTTATACCTCTCCAAGACATTATAGTAAAAACAGGCTGTACTGCATGCTTTAATGTTGAAGTGCTTCATAGTTGGCAAACTTTCTATAATTTTAAATGATTTCTTTCATTTTGATTGTTATGTGTTTTTTTTATCTTTGCATCTTTACAGATCTTAAAATGTATTAGTCAGTTGGAACTGGCTCAGTTAATAGGTACAGGAGTAAAAGCACGTTACATTTCTGGAACAGTTCGAGGCAGAGAAGGATCAGTTTCTGGAGCCAGAGATCATCAAGCTGCTGATGAATTTCTGGGTCTTGGATTAGGTAAGTTTGTGTTGCCACACAGAAGTCTATTGTCTATTGAGTCTCTGAGGACCAGTAAACCAAACTAGAAGTTAGGGAGTTCAAGTTAATCTTTAGATCACATTTCATTTTGAATTAAGAGAGGAAACCTGCCATTCAGGTGATTTGGTTTCTATAATTTCTCAACTTGTAGCAGAGTACATTGTTTTCTGAAGTGTTAACAAATTTCAACCAAGTTTTTAATTCAGAGTGGCTTCAGTGGAGGCTGACAAAATCAGTTTTCATTGTTATTATTCATGATATAGGTATGTCAGGTATGTTTAATCATATCTTATGTTTATAGTTCCCTGCAGTTTAATAGTATTCAAGTATCAAATGTTTTATTTTGTAAAGGTAGCAGTGAAGAATTAACACATAGCTGTTTCTTTCTTTGCTACTCAGGCACATTGGTTGGTGGGACTGTGGACCGAAAGCAAATTGCCAGCATCCAGGAATCCATTGGTGAGACAAGCTCTCAGAGTGTTGTTGTAGCAGTAGACAGGTAAGATTGATTTTAGTGTGAAAGTTATATGACCTGTGGATCATTTGCCACATTTCGCACACTCAGCTTCACTTTTTCGGTCACTTAAAATCTGATAATTCAGCTCCTTTGCAAGATATTACAGGACCCTTGTCCAGTATGTTAATGTACTAAGCAAATTGTACAGTCACCCAGGAAAATCAGTAGCAAAGCTGGCAGAGTTGCTGCTTCAGTTTCAGTTATTTCAGTTCAGTTCTGACTTTGGGTGCTGTCTATGTGATGTTTAAATGTATTCATTGTAATTTCATAGGTTTCCTCTGGGTGATTTGATTTCCACCCTGCGGATTGGTAGGTTAATTGACTGCTGTAAGTTTTAGATGTATAGGTGGATGATAGAATCAGTCAGAAGTTGAAAGGAATGTGGAGAGAATGAAAATGGGATTCGGCAGGCTAAGGGACTATCTCTCATGCTTAATGATTCTGTGGCTCAACAACCAAATCCCCTTGCATGATACATCTAGACTGTACATATAGTACCTCCTTTATGAATGCCCTCAGTTGCTTTAGTTTGATTTATCTGACAATATTTTTACTAGTTCAATCATACAAAAAATTATTTTCACTACTCCTGCTGAATGTTTTCATATTTGATTTTGTTTTGTTCCTTACTATTGCCATTCTAAACCGTATGACTTTGTGATCACTGATCTTACCACAGACATTGTTCATTTGCTCCCAGAGCAAGATCTGGCATTTCTCTGCTTATCATTGGGTTGAAAATGCACTTTGGTGGAAATTCATACTCTGTTTCATGCACTAAACAAACCACATAATAGAGTTCTGAAAGAGGTGGCTGAAGAGATCGTGGAAACATTAGTCTTTCAAGAGTCATTAGATAATGGAATGGTTCCAGAAGACTGAAAAACTGCAAGGGTCTCAGCCTGAAATGTCGACTGCACCTCTTCCTAGAGATGCTGCCTGGCCTGCTGCGTTCACCAGCAACTGTGATGTCTGTTGTTTGAATTTCCAGCATCTGCAGAATTCCTGTTGTTAACTGCAAAAGTCATTCCATTCTTCAAGGGGGGATGAGAGGCAGAATAAAGGAAGTTTAAAGGCCAGTTAGTCTGACAACAATGGTTGGGAAGATGTTGGAGTCGATTATTAAGGATGAGGTCTCAAGGTACTTGGAGGTACATGAGAAAATAAGCCATATTCAGCATGCTTTCCTCAAGGGAAATTCTTGCCTGACCAATCTGTTGGAATTCTTTGAAGTAGTAACAAGCAGGATAGACAAAGGAGAATAGGTTGATGTTGTGTACTTGGATTTTCAGAAGGCCTTTGACAAGGCGCCACACATGAGGCTGCTTAACAAACTACGAGCCCAGGGTATTACAGGAACGATTCTGGCATGGATAAAGCACTAGCTGATTGGCAGGAGGCAAAGAGTGGGAATAAAGGGAGCCTTTTCTGACTGGCTGCCTGTGACTGATTAGTGGTGTTGCACAGTGGTCAGTGTTGGGACCGATTCTTTTCACATTATATGTCAGTGATTTGGATGATGGAATTAATGGCATCGTTGCAAAGTTTGCAGACGATATGAAGATAGGTGGAGGGACAGGTAGTTTTGAGGAAGTAGAGAGGCTATAGAAGGACTTGGACAAATTAGGAGACTGGGCAAATAAGTGGCAGATAGGAATACAGTGTCAGAAAGTCTATGGTTATGCACTTTGGTAGAAGAAATGAAAGGGGTTGACTTATTTTCTAAATGGAGAGAAGATACAAAAAACTGAGGCGCAAAGGGACTTGGGATTCCTTGTGCAGGATTTCCTAAAGGTTAATTTGCAGGTTGAGTCTGTGGTGAGGAAGGCAAATACAATGTTAGTATTTATTCCAAGAGGGCTAGAAAATAAAAACAAGGATGTAATGTTGAGACTTTTTAAAGCACTGGTGATGCCTCACTTGGAGTATTGAGAGCAGGTTTGGGCCCCTTATCTTAGAAAGAATGTGCTGAATTCTTTGCCACAGACAGCAATGGAGGCGTTTTATGTATACTTAAGGCAGAGATTAATAGGTTCTTAATTGGTCAGGGTATGAAGGGATGCGGGAAGAAGACAGGAGACTGGGGCTGAGGGGAAAAATTGGATCACCCATGATAAAATGGTATAGCAGACTCATTGGGCCAAATGGCCTAATTCTACTCCTATATCTTATGGTCTAAACAAATTATATTTTGGTTGTACTGCTGTTCAGGTGAATATTATTGCAGAAAATGAGTGCAGAGGGCATGCGTTACAATATTAGGTGATTGAGGATGAATTGCAAGCCCACTGATCAAGAAAATTATATGACTACTTGTTGCCCATTTATATTTTCCCAGGATATAAGGAGTGATTGAGGTATTTTATTATCAGTACCAAAATGTTCATAAATCTGTCAACCATTTGCTTGCAAATATGTTCATGTTCTCTTTCCCAGTCTTTAGACATTTGATGTTTTTAAAAGATCACTTGTCTTGCTGTACAATCCTCAAAATGGAAAACCTGCCTCTTTTGCATTCTAGGATCTTTACAGGATCAACAAGATTGGATGGAAATGCTATTGGTATGTCATTATTGAGTATTTCTCATAATATTGAATTATTTTTTACTAGTACATTAAATAAGTTATTTATTTAATATTTTCAGTTGATTTTGTGCGCTGGCTTTGTGCTGTGTCCATGGATGAGTTAGCCTCACCAACGCATCCACGAATGTTCAGCCTTCAGAAGATAGTTGAAATATCATATTACAACATGGGTCGAATCAGACTGCAGTGGTCCAGAATTTGGGAGGTTATAGGAGACCATTTCAATAAGGTAAGGAAAGAAATCGAAAATACACTTGAATTTCATTTTAGGTGCACTTATTTACATGTATAAATAGAACAGCAGACAAATAAAGTGCTTGAGGAACTCAAGAAGTCAGGCAGTATCTATGGAGGGGAATAAATAGACGACATTTTGGGCCAAGATCCATCATCCGGTTTGGAAATGAAAGGAGCTAAAGCCAGAATAAGATGGTGGGGAGAGGAAGGACTACAAGCTGGCAGGTGATAGTTGAGACCAGGTGAGGAGGGAAGGTAGCTGAGAGGGGAGGGGCATGAAGAAAGAATCTGAAAGGGGAAAGGTGGAAGAGGTAAAGGACTGAAGAAGAAGGAATCTAATGAGAGGACAATGGACCATGAAAGAAATTGAAAGGGAATAGGAACCTGAGGGAGATGATGAAATGGTGAGGAGAGGAAAAGGGATGAGAGGAAAGAAAAGGGGGGGCGAGGGAAGTAACCAGCACATAGAGACATTCATGCTCATGCCATCAGGTGGGAAGCTACACAGATAGAATATGAGGTGTTCTCCCAACCTGAGTTCCTCTTCATCATGGCTGTTGAAAAAGCCATGGAAAGACATGTCAGAATGAGAATAAGAAGTCAGAATGAAATGGGTAGTCACTGAGAAATCCTGTTTTTTTGCGAATGAATATATTTGTCTTTTTACTTTACATGATTTAATAATTTGGTAACGTTGATAATTCACACCCACTGCTATTGTACCAATTTGCATATTATGTATGGTTGTGATCATTTTAAATACATTTTGTTCAATCAGTATCTTGTCCTTAAAAGGACTGCTTATGTATCTGATGTAATTGTGCCTGGTGCTTAAATATGCTGTTTACTTTTAAATGAAGTTTTCCTAAACTATGTCTTAATCAGTTTTTTTATATAGGATTCCTTAGTCTTTCAATAGCACTCTATACATTTCTTTATTTTGCTTTCGGTCACTCAAGTTTTGCATTTATTTTAACCTTTGTCTATTTTGCAACTCCTCTATGCCTTCTCCCCAGAGTTTACCGTCCTTTGATTTTAATTTCCAAAGTGAGAGTCTTTTGAGGTCTGTTTCCTTAATGCCTGCTGCTCTCGGCAAAGATTTTCAAAAATATTTTGCTTCAATTATTATGTCATTAAATAAAAATAAAGTCTTCTTTCTGCATTGGGAAATGTTATGAACACCAACCAATATGTCCCACAATATCCTCAAATCTACCTTGGCATCATTCAAGCCAATAAACAGCTGCTGCTTTGTTCCCCCCTGTGCTTCCTAATTTATACTGCTTGAATGTTAGTGATGTATATGAAGTTCTTACCATACCATTTCTAATACAACCTCATCCAATCTTTATTTAGTAGTAATTTTTTTTATCCATCTTCCAAATGCATCTGCCTGACATAAAATGTTTTTTTTTGTTTTTAATTAATTACCACCTTATGGGCTGTTCCTTTGCCTGCTTCCAACTTGCTTTGCTCTGGCCAATAGAGTTCTCTTTCTAACTTGTTTTAATGTGTTATTTTGTTTTCTGTCTATTAGATTAGATTATGAGGATGCTCAGTCCTTGTTTATTGTCATTTAGAAATGCATGCATTAAAAAATGATACAATATTCCTCCAGTATGGTATCACAGAAACACAAGGCAGACCAAGACTAAAACTGACAAAACCACATAATTATAACATCTAGTTACAACAGTGCAAAGCAATACCGTAATTGGGTAAGAGCAGACCATGGGCACGGTAAAAAAAGAAGTCTGAAAGTCCCGATAGCCCCAACATCTCAGGTAGACAGTAGAAGGAAGAAACTCTTCCTGCCATGAGCTTCCAGCGCCGCAAACTTGCTGATGCAGCATCCTGGAAGCACCCGACCACAGTCCGACTCTTGAGTCCGTCCGAAAACTTCGAGCCTCCGACCAGCCCTCCAACACCGAGCACCATCTCTGCCGAGTGCTTCGACCCCGGTCCCAGCCGCCAAGCAACAGGCAAAGCCAAGGATTTGGGCCCTTCCCCTCCGGAGATTTCAGATCACACAGTAGCAGCGGCAGCGAAGCAGGCATTTCAGAAGTTTCACCAGATGTTCCTCCATGCTCTCACGTCTGTCTCCATCAAATCAGAATTGTGCACGGCCTCCTACTTGACAGATTACAGATAATCATCACTGGAGAGGCCGCGCGTGCTGCATTGCGCCACCATCTTCTCCTCCTCCCGCCCCAAACCCTCACCTTCTGTGTTATTTCCCCATCTGGTGATATTCTTTGTTTAACTTCAACTTTTTAACTTGATTTACTCTTATCTGTAACTGTATTTTATCATCTCACATGTAATGGTCTTGTGAATTTACTTCATTCTACATTGTTTAACTGCAACAGCTCTAGATACAGTATGTCTTACAGTATCGTGCAAAGGACACATATATTACTACAGTACTGTAGTAATTTTATCTATTGCCCTGTACTGCTGTAAAACAAAGAATACATTTCATGACATGTGAGTAATGCTAAACCTAATTCTGATATGGGTTTCTATTGTGAACTGAGCGTGGGAAGGGGGCAAGGAGAGGAGAATCCTGGTGGGAAAAGGAGAGGGGAGAGAGCACGAAGCACCAGAGAGACATTCTGAAATAATCAATAAGCCAATTGTTTGGAATCAAATTACCTTGCCTGGTGTCTCAGTGCTGGCTGTGTGTGCACACGCGCCAACCACAGCCCCTGGTACTCTGCCACCTGTCCCACACCCATCCCACAGCACTCCATCCTCTCCATCTCAACATTCTTTGCTCCAGCCAGATTTACAAACTTGCTCTCCACTCCATGTTGACAAATACAGTACTGTGCTAAAGTCTTCGGCACCCTAGCTATATTATGTATATGTGCCTAAGATTTTTGCACAGTACTGTACATCTACTTATACTTTCCAGCAAAATTTCTCTCAGCACAGCACCAATTCATTCTTCTGAAATTTCAGTTAGTCTTAATATCTGTGTTACAGGACTTTGAAATTAAAACCAAATTCGTCATTGTGCATATTTTGTATTTCATTTATAATTGTTGAGTTCAAGGAATAAAATGAAATTTCAATAAATTAAAATTTTAAAATATTCTTCAACGGTATTAATTTCATTAAGTTAACTACTCTCATTTATTACCAGGTTGGCTGCAATCCCAATGAAGATGTTGCCATTTTTGCTGTAGACTCTCTGAGGCAGTTATCAATGAAATTCCTGGAGAAAGGCGAACTTGCTAATTTCAGGTTTCAGAAAGATTTCTTAAGACCTTTTGAGCACATAATGAAAAAGAACAGGCAAGTTAAAACTTGTTTATTTCTTCTGGTCAAATTTCAAAGTTCTATTGAAACTGGTGTAGTTATTATTACTTTTTAAAACAATAATATGAATGTAAGTACTGGATGCAGTGTTAGATGATTGGTAAAATATTTAGTAAAAATTGTTTAATAAACAGCAAAATAAATTGATGATAATAGCAATGGTTGACTTAAACTTTTGCATAAAGTAGATCTGTGTTTTTCCATCTAGTTATTTTGCAAATCATTTTGGGATATCAAAGCAGAAAGTCAGGATGTCAAAATTAGCTTGTGTAATTTAGCTGGGCAGGTTGGATTATTTTTCCTATCATCTTTAACCTTATACAGTACATTTTTAAAGCATGTGCACAGCAGTTTGCTTTCCAGTCTGTTTTAACTGTTTTGATTACATTTTGTTTTACAAATTTGTATTTTTTCTTTTTAAGATCTCCAACAATCAGAGATATGGTAGTCCGTTGCATTGCACAAATGGTTAATTCTCAGGCCGGTAATATTCGTTCTGGATGGAAGAATATTTTCTCTGTGTTTCACCTAGCAGCCTCAGATCAAGATGAGAGTATAGTTGAACTGGCATTCCAAACTACAGGACACATTGTCAGTGAGTACTTCTTTTCCTGTGTAATTAAGCTGATCAACGTTAGCCTGAAAAAAAAACTAGAGGTTTATAAAATATTCAATGATGTGAATAGAATTTTTTTAATAAATTAGGTTTTATTAAATTTTTAGTCCACTTAATTCAAACTTTAAATTTGAACTTCAGCAAGGTGCAATGTGGAAGGCTGTATGGAAGGTTAGGTCCATTGGAATCCGGGGAGAGCTAGTTCAATGCATTCAAAATTGGCTCAGAGGTAGGAAGTGGAGGGTGGTAGCTGAAGATTATTTCTCGGAATGGAGGTTAGTGACTACTGATGTTGCGGCCCTTGCTATTTGTTATTTATATAAAATATATGAATGTGATTGCAGAAGGATTGATTAGTAAGTTTGTGGATGAGATGAAACCTGAGATGTTGTTGATAATAAAGAAGTTTGTTATAGATTACAAGGGGATCTCATCAGTTAGGGAAGTGGGCCAAGGAGTGGCAAATGAAGTTCAATACAAATAACTCTGAGGTGATGCATTTTGAAATGTCAAACCAACATAAGACTTTACAATGAATTGTAAGGCACTAAGGAATGTAATGGAACAGGGGGACTCAGGAGTACAAGTGACGCGCACAACACGCTGGTGTACAAGTGATTAGCTTTGTTGAAAGCGGTGTCACGGATCAAATGGTGAGAAAGGCAATTAGCATGCTGGCTTTGTCAGTCAGGGCATTAAGTATAGGAGTTGGAATATTATATTGCAGTTGTATAAGCCATTGGTGAGACCACACTTGGAGTACTGTGTACAATTTTGGTCAGCCAGTTATAGGAAAGAGGTGGTTAAACTGGATGGAGTACAGAAAAGATTTACAAGGATAGTGCCAGGACTAGAGGGCCAGATTGGCTAAGTTGGGGCTTTATCCTTTTAGAGCATAGGAGAATGAGGTGTGCCCTTATAGGGTTTATAAAATCATGAAGGGTGGATAGTAGCAATCTTTTCCCCAGAGTAGAGAAGTCCAAAACTCGGGGGCAAAGGTTTCGGGTGAGAGGGGAATGATTTAAAAATGGCTTGGTTGCAAGTTTTTCCACACAGAGGGTGATGAACATATGGAATGAGTTTGTGAAGTAGTTGAGGTGGATACAATATGTGGAAGTGGTTGAGAAAGGTACATTGAGCACTTGGAGAGGTACGGGCTCGAAATGGTCTTAGAGTGATATGGGAGTGTTGCAATGAATTCCCACTCTATGTGGTAGAGAGCAATTTTTGAAGAGTGAAGAGTAATGACGAAATTCATGCCTATGTATGCATCAAAGTTCTAAAGTTCCTGATGGTTAGTTAGAAAAATGTTATGTTATTTGGGAAAATTATAACATTTCTTTACAAATTCCAGGTCCTCAGGATTGCTGAGGTATAATTATAAAGTCCTCTATCTGTCTCTGTCTTCACTTTTCACTGTCTTGGAAAAAAGTAGCCAGCATAATCAGAGACCCCTCCCACCTTGGACATTCACTTTTCTTCTCTGTTCCCTCGGGCAGAAAATACAAGAGCTTGAAAACATGCACCACCAGGATCAGGGACAGCTTCTATCTGCGGTTGTAAGACTCTTGAACAGACCTCTTGTATGATAAAGATGTATTCTTGATCCCATAGATTATCATGCTATGGCCCTTGCTCTTTATTGACTACCTGCACTGCGCTTTCCTTGTAACTGTAACATTATGTTCCACATTGTGTTATTGCTTTTCCCAGGAACTACCTCAAATGCTTACATTTTGAAATGATTTGCATGGATAGCTTTCACTGAATCTCAGAGTATATGGTGATGATAATAAACCAATACCAATCATAGCTATGCCAATACTCATTTATTATCCAATACTACTATGTTTTCTTGCCATAAAATCCCAACTTTGCTCTGATGCATCCTATATTATTATAGACCTTTGTTAACATGTAAAATATACAGGGAAGAATAAATAAAATTTAATCTTGTATACTATCTTCACATCCCACGTTACATCTCGGACCTACATTCAGTCCTAATTCTTCTACGTGTATTAAGATGGATTTTGTCCATTAAAATACTTTGAACTCTTTAAGCTTCTAATATTTTGTGAGGCATGTGTTACAGCAGTCTGTTTTAAAGTGAGAAGCTTCATTGGTTACATAACAAATATTTGTTAAATAAAATCTAGAACTGGGACTTTAAAAATGTGAATGCTAAAAAACATAACTTTTCTGTTGAAGGATCTAATAGACATAGTGAAGTGGAGTTATTTTTACTCTAATTGTTGCACAAATAATCGAGGCTTTTAATTTCATTGTTCAATTTGATCAAAAAGTAAAATTAAAGTTAAAGTGAAAGTAAAGCAAAAGAGAAAACTGCAGATAATATAGGATTAGAAAATCTTTCTCAGTTCAATTCTCAACCCAGTTTTAAGTTGGAGTTGATTGTTTTCATATGTTAGACATTTAATCATTTAAATGAAGAAGATCAATTATCAATCTGAAAATACCAACAAAGACTTTTAAGAGCAGCAAAGTAAAATTCATCATTTTGAAATTATTTTCACAGTGAATGTATTTGCAAAGCACTTTCCAGCAACAATAGATTCCTTTCAAGATGCAGTGAAATGTTTGTCAGAGTTTGCCTGCAATGCTGCTTTTCCAGATACGAGCATGGAAGCAATTCGTCTCATTCGTCACTGCGCAAAATATGTGTCTGAGAGACCACAGGTGAGCACTTGGTCACAACAAATTTGGTAATGCTCCATATTATTGTAGATTTTAAAGTAATAGAAACATAGAAAACCTACAGCACAATACAGGTCCTTCGGCCCACAATGCAGTGCCGAACACATAGAGGGTTACCCATAGCCCTCTATTTTTCTAATCTTCCTTGGGACTCTGAAATGGAATGTGTGACTTTTAGATAAATGTATGATATTGAACAAGGTGAACAGTCACCACAATTGGCTTGTTCCTGTTCTTAGATGTTCTCAAACAAGGAAAGATGTGACTACTGTCGTGGAAAGGATGGGAAAAAAATGTATTCTGCAGCTTCAGGATCACTATTTCCAGAATAAATTTAAATTATTCCTTATCGAATATATTTACAGGCATTCAGAGAATACACAAGTGATGATATGAATGTTGCTGCTGAAGACAGAGTATGGGTGAGAGGATGGTTTCCAATTCTGTTCGAGTTATCATGCATAATTAACAGATGCAAATTAGATGTAAGAACTAGGTAAGAATTCTATTTCTCTGTAATTAAAATTGTATTTCAGACAGGAGTAGTTTTCCTACATTCCTTACTATTTGAAGGATCACTAGGCACTTTATAAGTTTACATGTTGGCAATAGATTTACTTTAGAAACACCAAAAAACATCATTATTTTCTATTTTTTTCTGTTTGCTGCTTCATGACTTCTTAACCACATACAGTTACAAAAATAAGTTTGTGAACTCTTTGCAGTTAACCTGGTTTTCTGCATTAATTACTTACAAAATGTGGTCTGATCTTCATCGAAGTCACAATAATATACGAACACAATCTGCCTAAACGAATACACCCAAACAATTGTACTCTTCTCATCAATACTGAGTACACCATTTAAACAAACGCCGTCTAGGTTCTAAAAACTATGTGAACCTCTTGGGGTAATGCCTTCCACGAAAGCTACAGTGCCTATAAAAAGTATTCTCCCTCTTATAAGTTTTCATGTTTTATTGTTTTACAATATTGAATCACAGTGGATTTAATTTGGCTTTTTTTGGCACTGATAAACAAAAAAAGTCTCTTTCGTGTCAAAGTAAAAACAGATCAAATTACAGTGTCACAGTAGCATTACAAGTGCACAGATAAACAATTATTAGAAGAGAAGTAAGAAAGAATAAAAATAAGTTACCTCAAGCAGTCTAACGGGGTGGGAGGAAGGGTCATCACTTTCTCAGCTATAGGTTGACATGACTGAGGGTAAGAATGGCTTCTTAAAGTGCTCTGGGGCAGCGTAGTTGTCTTGGTCTGTAACTAAATGCGGTTCTCTGTTCAGCCAAGGTGGCATGCAGAGGGTGAGAAACATCGTCCAGAATTGCCAGGATTTTCTGTAGGGTCCTTTGTTCTACTACAGCCCCAGTGTTACTCCTGTAACAGAGCCAGCCTTTCTCAGCAGTTTATTGAGCCTGTTGGCATCACCTGTATTGATGCCATTGCCCCAGCACACCACCACATAGAAGATTGTACTGGTGACAACAGACTGGTAGAACATGTGAAGGAGGGGCCTGCATACTCCAAACGACCCCAGTCTCCTCAGGGAGTAGAGGCGATTCTCGCCCTTGTACATGGCCTATGTGTTGGTGCTCCACTCACCCTCAGGTACTTGTAGGTTGTCACCACATCCATGTCCTCACCATCTGTAGTATCAGGGAACAGTGCAGGCTTAATCCCCCTAAAGTCCATCGCCATCTCCATTGTCTTAATGATGTTGAGCTGCACATGATTCAGCTTGCACCATTTGACAAAGTCCTCCACCAGTGCCCCATATTCATCCTCCCATTCCCTATATACACCCAGCTATTGCTGATTAATCAGAGAATTTCTGCAGATGATATGACTCAGTGTTGTATCTGAAATCCAAGGTATACAGGGTGAACAGGAAGGGAGACAATACAGTCCCCTGTGGGGCCCCAGTACTGCTTAGAGCCATGTTTGACGCATAGCTTTGAGTCCGCACAAACTGGTCTGCAAGAAAGCGTATGTTTTGAAATGGCCAAATCAGAGACCAGAATTTAACCCAATTGAGATGCTGTGGCATGACCTGAAGGGGGCTGTTAATGTAAGGTATCCCAAAAATATTGATGAAACGAAACTTTATGGAGGAATAGTGTAAAATTCCTCATCTTCATTGTGCAAGTCTGATCAATAGCTATAGGAAATGTTTGGTGGAGTCATTGTTGCTAAATGAGATTGTACCAGTTATTAAATACTTTTCCAGCCTGGACTGTGAATGATTAAACAATGTGTTCAATAAAGACATGAAAAGTACAATTCTTTGGGTGTTAATGGTTTAGGCAGATTGTGCTTGTCTATTATTGTGACTTAAATGAAGATCAGACTACATTTTACGAGTAATTAATGCAGAAAACTATACAATTTCAGGGGGTTCACAAACTTTTTCTTGCAACTGTATATTTCATAAGCTTGTGTTACTATATTTGGTTTACAGTTATAGTAGGCTATAAGCTTAAGCTATTCGAAGTATTAACTAAGTTTTAATTCTTCATTTGATGTAGAATTATCTACTCTACTGATTTGTACTAAAAACTGTGTTTTATTTCAAAAGACATAAATACAATCAGCAAAGTCTTGATGACCTGTCAGAATTATTTTTCTATGTCCTTGGATATTGTTACCAGAATATTTTTTCAAGTTGGAAAGCAAGCAATAAAAGATGAAATTTACAAAAACTTTACCTGACTGCAGCTGTCATGGGAGAAGATGCTTTGATATTGGAATAAATGGTTTATATGCTCCTGTTGTCAATTTTGTGTAGCCTACCCAATTTTCGATGACAAGTATCCATTCAGAATTGTTTTAAGTAAGTGGGCTTTCAAAACTGTTTTCACCACTGGCATTATTATGCACTCAGTGGCCACTTTATTAAGTACACATGTACACCGCCTCATTAGTGCAAATATCTAATCAGCCAGCAACTTGGTGCGTAAAAACATGCAGACGTGGTCAGGAGGTTCAATTGTTGTTCAGACAATAATCAGAACATCAGAATGGTAAAGAAATG
Organism: Mobula hypostoma; assembly: GCF_963921235.1. Lineage (NCBI taxonomy): Eukaryota > Metazoa > Chordata > Chondrichthyes > Myliobatiformes > Myliobatidae > Mobula > Mobula hypostoma. Next base: position 218,143,915 of record NC_086097.1, on the reverse strand, counting down.
TGATCAGAATGACCTTGACGTGGAATGATTGTTCTGCCAGGCAGGATGATTGAATAACTCAGAAATTGCTGATCTTGAATTTTCATGTACAACAGTCGCAAGAGTTTACAGACAACGGTGTGGAAAAACAAGAAGTATCCAGTGAGCAGTAGTTCTGTGGGCAAGAATGCCTTGTTAATGAGGGAGGTCAGAGGAGAACTGCCAGACAGGCTCAAGCTGACAAGAAGGCAACAGTAACTCAATTAAGCATGTGTTACAACAGTGGTGTGCAGAAGAACATCTTTGAATCTTTGAACATCTTTGAAGAACATCTGTTGAATCTTGAAGTAGATGAGCTACAGCAACAGAAGACCACGAAGAGGCACTCACTGGCCACTTTATTAGATAGAGGAAGAATCTATTTAAGTGGCTACTGAGTGTAAAGGTCCCTTTTGTATTTATAGCACCTGAAGTTATTTTAGTATTGCTTTATGATATAAATCTTGTGATGGACAAGATTTGTCAATAAATAATATGGCTTCACATTTACATGTCATTGTGTTCAAGTAAGTCAGATTTTTATAATAAACACATTTAGTTTAGATTAGGTAAATATTAGCAGATAGGCATTCTCCATATACTGTTATATTTATGCCATATAAGTGCTAGCTAAAGGCTATCTCTAGTGCAATAGAGCCTAATCTCTCTTTGTCATTTTGTGACACTACCATCTTTGAGTTTCTTAACCATTAACCGCCTCTGGAGTTATTTCTGATTGGAAGCTCAAAAGCCTTTTCACCATTTGTAAGGCATAAGTCCACAGCATTATGAAAATACTCCATTATGAAATTGCCTGGATATATGAAACTCCAGCAGCACTTGAGGTGCTCAACATTGTCCAGTATAAAGCAGCCTGCTTGATTGATCCCTTAGTCACCTTTCTCTGAATATTCAGTTCCTCCACCATTATCTCAACAAAGTAGTCATTCTAATTAAATTGTACAATATGCAAGTAACTATGTCATTTAGTAATGCACATGATCATCATTTAACCCTTTGTTTTAATCCTGATATAGGGGATTAACTGTGATGTTTGAAATAATGAAAACTTACGGTCATACTTTTGAGAAACATTGGTGGCAAGATCTGTTTAGGATTGTTTTCAGGATCTTTGACAACATGAAACTTCCAGAACAACAGACTGAGGTATGTAGATAGTTACTTTTAAAGTGCAATCATTTTTATTCATAAGTATGAATCACTGTTTACAGCACAATATGAAGCCACTTAGCACATTTCATTGGTTAATTTTAGCATTTTTGTTGGTCGTATTCAGCCAAGGAAGAAAATAATCTATTATTAATTTTCCCAAGATTATTTGGTGTTTGCTTTTTTGCTTTATCTTGTCAGAGATGGTTAGACTGAAATGAAACTTTGCTGTACTGTTTCCATGGCTATAACTTAATTCCTATAATATGATATTCATATTTAAGTGCAACTCTTTTAGTTATGGCTTTTCTGTGACCTTGTAGAACGAAGTATGTTTTCTTTTTCAGCTCATAATACTTTGTGAAAAATCTGAAATCTCATTTGTGGTACATTAAATACTTGTGTATTTTCACTAAGAGTCTTTAGCTCTTTTATTTCTCAGTGAAGTACCACCTGGATATTTATCTTTCATATTTGGGGATGATTAAATGCTTAAAAATTAAGCTCCCTTAAACCAGTGGTCCCCAACCATCAGGCCGCAAAGCATGTGCTACCGGGCCGCAAGGAAATGATACGATTTGGTGATATGAAATGATATGAGTCAGCTGCACTTTTCCTCATTCCCTGTCACGCACTGTTGAACTTGAACATAGGGTTGCCAACTGTCCCGTATTAGCCGGGACATCCCGTATATTGAGCTAAATTGGTTTGCAGACATCCCACTTCTCCCGGAAGTTCCGGGAGTCTCCCGCATATTGATAGTGGCTCCCTGATGCCCGCAAATTATATACAATATCACAGAAATCCATTTTTGCAAGAGCGAGAAAGAGAGAGAGAGAGTGCGTGCACGCCATGGTAGTGTGTTCCAAAAAAAGAAAATATAAAACGTACGTCACCCCAGACTACATTAAAGTGTGCCCCTGCCTGATAGGGGTCAAAAATAATGACAGTGTTGCTTGCTGCACTGTTTCCAACAGTGACTTTTCTATTGCCCGTGGTGGGTTAAGATTGCAAATAGGGTTGCCAACTGTCCCGTATTAGCCGGGACATCCTGTATTTTGGGCTAAGTTAGTTTGTCCCCCGCTAAGGTAGAGCATTCCTATGAAACAGTTCGTAAGCCAAAATAGCGTAAAGCAAAGAAGCAATTACCATTAATTTATATTGGGAAAATCTTTGAGTGTTCCCAGACCCTAAAAATAACCTACCCAATCATATCAAATAACACATAAAACCATATAGTAAAAGCAGGAATGATATGATAAATACGCAGCCTATATAAAGCAGAAATAATGTATGTACAGTGTAGTTTCACTTAACAGAATCGGGAAGATAACGCCAAAACCGATTATTAGGAAAAAATCGGCACGTACACGCATGCGCACACAGGTGCCCGCGCAAGGCTTCATGGTCATAGTAGTCTTTCTCGGGGTAAACACAAGTGTCCCGTAATTTGACTGTTACTTTTGTCCCATTTTGGGAGTGAGAAAGTTGGCAACCCTACTTGAACCCCCCCCAACATCGGCCGGTCCACAAGAATGTTGTCAATATTAAACCAGTCTGCGGTGCGAGAAGGGTTGGGGCCCCCTGCCTTAAACCATTAACACCTTGATAACAATCCTCTAGAATGCCTGGCTTTTTCCCTGTACTAACAATTTTTGGTCTTGGTTTACTTTGTCAAGTTAGCATAATTTGCTGTTCTTTTAGGCTATTCCAGTGACATCGGGATATTACCCTTCACTTGATGATGCAACAGCCTCTGGTCTCTCCCAGCCCTTTTTCCTAATAGAATTTCTGTTTGATGTGCGATGGAACACATTTGCATATATTTGCTATAGCTTCTCAAAACAAAGTTTAAATTTTTTGTTTAATTGGCTAGGAAATCATCGAGGTATTCACTGTCTTTTGCATACAGTAGCCCATGATTTATAATAAGCTGGAATTGTCATATTCCCCATTGTATGACCATGGTATTAGATGTGTGGTGGCGAGACTTCTTAAGTTTTTGTGGTATTGATGCAAGCCTGTTTTATTTTTCAGAAAGCTGAATGGATGACCACCACTTGTAACCATGCACTTTATGCTATCTGTGATGTATTTACTCAGTACTTTGAAGTACTGAATGATGTCCTGTTGGATGATATTTTTGCACAGTTGTACTGGTGTGTGCAGCAAGGTAAAACAAACAAATACATGTATTCACAAGTATGCAAGTAGGTCAGTAGCTGCTGTCTTATTTAAAAAAAATAAACTTTGATATGCAATATATGTAACTTCAAGATTTTGAAATTTCATTATGCATATTTTGTAAGAAAGCTATCAATTTGGTTTACTGTAATTATACATGGGTATTTTATCAATTTCAGAATGGAGTAATAAAGGAAATGGGTTGTACATTTATGTTTAATATATTGTATTGCAACTACATGGCCAAAATTGCAACTACAGACATGCTGTCATGTTCCACAAGAGCATGGCTGAGAGAGGGGCAGGGCCGGCAGCTTAATGTTCCAAGATACAGATGCTAGAGGTGTGAAGCTAGGGAAGAAATTGCAGAGGCCTCTCCCTGATTGAGGCAGGTACAGTAACAACATTCAAATAAGTACATGGATAAGGGGGATTTAAAGGTATATGGGCCATACGTTGCTTGGTGGGCTTTGTGATTAACATGGATGAATTTGACTGAGTGGCCTGTTCCTGTGCTGGACAGCTCTGACACAAAGATGGGGTTTCCGAGAAAGATAACTTGCTATAAGTTTAGCATGAACTTGCTATCTAGCATCATTTCACTAACAGCTATTTTTTTATATGATGCAGATATTCACTATAGCATATGTGTTGTCATAAAATTAAGTGTTATGAGCTATTCAATCATCTTTTAAATCAGCCTTGATTATATAGCATGTGGTATCAAATCCAAATAGTGAATGTCAGTTTGCTACAAAGAGTCCTGTGCAACTTAACTTTCATTTGCTTTATCTCCTGGTCTCCAAGATAAATTGCACTTGCATGCAGATACAGATGTGCAACAGATTTAAGTGGAAAGTAAATTGACCACGCGGCTGCAAACTTGATTTGTGTTCTGACAATTAAGATCACCACAAAAGCTCTCCTTTCTGAAAATGAAGTGCAAAGACTGAACGACTGTTAGTCTTCCAGTTCTTTCAGTCTAGTCAAAGCTTGACATTGTTGTTATGTCTTTGTCCTTTCTAGGGCACTCGTTGTTTGTAAAAGCTATACATTAATATTTGAACATTACACTTGTAGTGTAAAAGCAATACTGTAAATATAGAGCAAGTGCCCGATCCCACTCCAAATTGAAACAAAATTGAACTTCTTGGCAAGTTGTGCTGTGCTTTCTGTGAGAGAAAGTAAAACTCCCTTCATGGTGTGGTGCAAATACAGCCAAACAAAAATAATTTAAAAAGTTAATTTTTATGATCAATTTGATAATGTCTTGATTTTCTCAGATAACGAACAACTCGCACGGTCTGGAACTAATTGTCTGGAAAATGTTGTCATTCTGAATGGAGAAAAATTTTTGCCAGAAACATGGGACAAAACTTGTAATTGCATGTTGGACATCTTCAAGACCACTATTCCTCATGCGTAAGAAACCTCTTTAATGGAAGACGTGCTTGTAACTTTCCTAATACTATTTTTGTAATGGGATTTTCATTATCTTTTTTTTTGTTAAACTAAAAAATAACCTATTTCCACCATTCAATCATTCCAGTACATTATAAACTTCCAGCATTATATTTGTTAAAGAAAATGTACTGATGTGGTCCTTGTACTGTCAAATGTTTGATTTTGCAGATTTTGCTTTATTTTGTGTATATATTTGTTTTATTCCCCTTTCGTTAATGCATATACTTGTTAGCAGAGTCTCCCTGGGCACTAATGTCCGTTATTGAAGTAGCTGTTATCCTTGATGGGATAATGGCAGATTATGCAGGTAAAGCAAGTAATTAGGAAAGTTAATAGAATATTATTACTTATTTTAAGAGAATTGAATACAGATGTAGGAAAGTATGTAGAGTATTAATGAAACCATATCTTGGAGTATTGTGTAATTTTGGTCTCCTCGTTTAAAAGAGGAGGTAAATGCATCAGAAGCAGTTAGGAATAATCCAATACCTAAATGGGCAGGTTGCCTTCTGAGGATGGATTGGGCAGACTAAGTTTGTACCTGTTGAGGTTTGAAAGAGTAAAGGTTGCAATTAGTAAGATCCTAAAAGAGGAGCTGAAAGGGTGGATATTAAAGAATATGACCTTTTGTTGGAGTCTGTAGAACAACAGTGTGTTTATGTTTAAAATAAGACATCAGATATTTAAAGATAGGGTGCAAAGGCAAGAGTGAATGGCAATAGTGGTGATAGAAATGGTGTAAAGCAAATGTTAGAGATTAATATGTCAAGGAAAAGTGAAAATACACGTAAATAACCAGAAGAAAAGGGCAACGATTGAATGTCGGAAATCTGAAATAGATGCTGATGTTCAGTTGAAAATTAAATTGTAATATACCTGGTAGCAAGATGAAGTATAGTTTCTCAGTTTTGCATTGGGCTTCATTGGACAGTATTGGAGGCTGAAGACAGTAAGTAACAGGAAACCGGAAATTCAGAGTCACTCCTATGAACGGAATCAAGGTGTTCTACAAAGTAATTCCCTTCTCTGCACAAATGAGGAAGTCTGCAGATCTGGAAATCCGAGCAACACACACAAAATGCTGGAGGAACTCAGCAGGGTAGGCAGCATCTATGGAAAAAAGTACCATCGATGTTTCGGGTAGAAACCCTTGGGCAGAGCTGGAGAAAAAGTACTGAGGAGTAGATTTGAAAGGTGGGAGGGGGAGGGAAGAGAGAAACACAAGGTGATAGGTGAAACTTAGAGGGAGGAGGGCTGAAGCAAAGAGCTAGGAAGTTGATTGGTGGAAGAGACAGCAAGCCATAAAAGAAAGAAGAGGGGGGGTGGAGGAGCACCAGAGGGAGGTGATGGGCGGGCAAGGAGATAACAGGAGAGAGGGACAAGAGGATGGGAAATCATGAAGGGGGTGAGACTGGAGGCATAACTGGAAGTTAGAAAGATAGTTGTTCATGCCATCAGGTTGGAGGTTACCCAAACGGAATATAAGGTGTTGTTCCTCCAATCTAAGTGTGGCCTTATCCCAGCAGTGGAGGAGGCCATGGATGGACATATCAGAATGGGAAGTGGAATTAAAATGGCTGGCCATTAGGAGATCCCACTTGTTCTGGTGGACGGAGCGTTGATGCTCGGCGAAGCAGTCTCCCAATCTATGTTGGGTCTCACCGATTATACAAGAGGCCACACTGGAAGGACTGAACACAGTATATGACCTCAACAGATTCACAGGTGAAGTGTCACCTCTCCTGGAGGGACTGTTTGGGGCCCTGAATGATAATAAGGGAGGAGGTTTAGGGGCAGGTGAAGCACTTGTTCTACTTTCAAGGATAAGTGCCAGGTGGGAGATCTGTGGGGAGGGACGAATGGACAAGGAAGTCACGTAGGGAGCAATCCCTGCAGAAAGCAGAAAGTGGAGGGAAAGGAAAGATGTTTTTGGTGGTGGGATCCAGTTGGAGGTGGCGGAAGTTTCGGAGAATTATGCGCTGGACAGGGAGGCTGGTGGAGTGGTAGGTGAGGACAAAAGGAACCTTATCCCTGGGAGCATGGCGGAAGGATGGGGTAAGAGCAGACATGCCTGAAACGGAAGCGATGCGGTTGTGGGCAGCATTGATGGTGGAGGAAGGGAGGCCACTTTCTTTGAAAAAGGAGGACATCTCCTTCGTTCTAGAATGAAAAGCCTCATCCTGAGAGCAGATGCGGCAGAGACTGAGTAATTGAGAGAAGGGGATGGTGTTTTACAAGTAGCAGGGAGGGACGAGGTATAGTCCGGATAGCTGTCACAAACAAGAGAAAGTTTGCAGATGCTAGAAAACTGTCACAAACAAGAAAAAGTCCCTTTCTCTGCATTTGTTTTCCCCAGTGTAGAAAGAGCATACCTTGCATATCATATGCAGCATGGAGAATACAATTGGGTCAATGAGCAATGAGAAGGAAGAAGATAAAAGGACAAATACGGTATCTCCTGTAACTGCAGAGGGAGGTACATGGGAAATAGTGTAAATATTCATGCGGATGGAAGAATAAAGCAGCAAAGGGCCTTGTGCTTGTTCTGAGTAGGAGGGAAAGGTGGGTGAGAGCAGAAGTAGAATAGCCAGTGTTAAGGGCCCTGTCAACTTTTATGGAAGGAAACCCACAGCTGAGGAAAAGGGAAGACATATCAGAAACAACGATGGGATGAAGGTGGCATTGTGAGAGCAGTTACAGCCTCCAGATACTTGTTTGATTGAGTTATTTCAAGGCATGCCAGTAGACTAGTGTAATGGACATAGGTTTAAAAAGTTTGTTGTGTGTAGGAAACAGATTGCTTTGTTGGAACGTGGCAAAAATTTTGTTCATTGAGGTTGACAGTTTGTGTTTTCAATGTGGCTAGTTGTTAATTGTTAGTTAGAAATGTCCTATAGTCAATATTATCATTTTATTAACATTTTCAACATTTGAAAATGACTTAATCCAATTATGCAGATGAAATAATGCAAGCGAGATCAGTCATAGGAGTAGAATCACAAAGTATGAAGCAATCAAATTCATTAAGTTCACGTTGGGTCATGTTGATATTTGCTGAGTTGATCTGGGTGGCATTGCAGCCAAAACCCACTGAGCATCGACTGGGTGTTACTGTGCAAGAAAGTGGCCACTTAGTTTTTTTTAAAACTTGTCAGCTGCCAATTCTGGGTTTAGTTGAAATAGATAATTGTACTTCCTTGGACATACAGTAGGATCATGTATGTTGCAGGGGGAGAGGCTGGTCAACTGCAAATCTTGCTTTTAACAATTCATTAACACAGTTAATTTATTCATGACTATTTTTGGAGTTGCTAATTTTAGAATTTATCATAGGTCATTCAAGAGTACTCTTCAGATAGAATGTCTCAATTTTGATTGGTTTCATTGTATTTGCAGATACATGGGGGCATATCAAATAAACTTTTCAACTTATTGAAGGATGGTAATTGACAGGAATTATAATGTCTACAGGCACTAACACTAAATGACTTTTACTGAATCTGGGGCTAAAAATAGTGTCATGATTTGATTGAGAAGCCTGACATATTTCATCTTTCAGACTGAAGTTTAATCTGCATTTGAATTTTTATTTTAGATTATTTGCTACTAATTTAAATTGGAAGGCTAAAATTTCCATTCTGTCGTCAATAACTGAGTTATTTTATTCAATCTGTATTTAAAATAGCATTTTTCAGAACTAATTCTTCATTAACTGAATTAATGTTGCTGTAATTTATATATTTTAGTTTATTAACATGGCGACCCTCACAGTCTGAAGGTGACTCACCAATGCAAAATGATGCTGGCGAAAAGCAAATGGTATGAATTACATTATTTCCTGAATTAACAAATGGCTTCAATTTTTATGAGAATTTACTGTTGAACAGAATCATGGATATCAGAGTTGTCTTAAAAAGTCAGTTTGTAGTTTGAGGCAGTTAGGTTAAGCAGTTTAGTTTTATATTTAATGTATTATATGTAATTCTTTCTCCTCAGTTACTGCTCCCAAATCTTTCAGATATGGCAATGTTAACCTGACAAAAATAACTAACTTCTGTGAAGATTGTAGTTACCTTCCTTTTCCTCACAACCATATTGAATGTTTTTAAAAAAGGCACTCCTCTACTTCCTCTTCACTGGCATCCAATTGACTTGGGGTGTGCTTGGCGATTTCATGTTACCTTTCCAATAAGGGCCAAAATATGACTTGCCAGTTTTTCCATGTTCCATTCTTCATAAACTTGAGGTCATTCCTATCTTAATTATCTATCTCCCAGTAGCTACCACCCCATTTTTTTGATCTAAATTCCTCCTGGTTAAACAATACTTCACTTTTGAAAACAAGATAATTTTAAAGCAACACTGGTCAGGAAACATCTATGGAAAAGAATAAACAGTCGACATTTTGGGCCATGACCCTTAATCAGAACTGGAAAGGGAGATGGGGAATGAGTACAAGAAGGTGATAGGTGAAGCCAGATGGCTGGATGAGGGGAGGGGAATGAAGTAAGAAGTTGGAAACTAGAAGGAATCTGATAGGAGAGAAGAGTGGCCTCATTGTGGTAGTAGAGGAGGCCATGGACTGAGATGTCAGAATGGAAATGGGGATTAAAATTAAAACGATTGGTCACCCAGGAAATATTGCTTTTGGCGGATGGAGTGAAAATGGTCCCCTAATCTACACCAATGTAGCGGAGGTTGCATTGGGAGCACCAGATACAGTAAACAACCCCAGCAGATTCGCAGAAGCGTTGCCTCACCTGGAAGGACTCTTTGAGGCCCCGAATGGGCAGGTGTGGCACTCTTCTGCAGACCCCCCAAAATTGAAAACTTTTGAACAATTATTTACTTGTTTCCTTAGAAATACTCCTGTAAAACTTAAATTTGCATATGTATTGTAGTAATTCACTCACCATGATCAGTCTCAAAGATCCTTTTAAATAAGAGAATAATACCAGTGATCATCTGATTTATAATTGTTTTTCCATCTATTCCTCATGTATCCTTTTCTTTTAGTCCTGTTTTTTCATTTATGTGTATAATTATCATCATCACTATGTGCCACGTCATATGACATGGGTGATCATGGTCCATCTGTACCATGATTGTTCTTGGCAAATTTGTCTACAGAAGTTATTTTTTTCTTTTTAGTGTTAACATTTGACACTTGTCCTGGCCTTTCAACAAACAATTATAAAACAAATTGTAATGATCAAGGAACTGAGGGGACACGTGTCTTTTGTTGGCTTGAGAGTATGACATTCTAGTAAATTGGGTTCATTGTTGATGTTGAGGCTGTACAATCCAAAGATAACTTTTAGTTCAGTCCCAAACCATACTTCAGATTAGCTGAGGTTTTCAGCTGAAGTTCTCTGACATAATTCAGTGGATACTTTCCTATTGTTCTGAAATACTGTAAATTTTAAAGTGTTAAGCCCTTGGAATAAGGTATTATATGTACATGTTCAAGTATATTGACTTCTTTGAAATGTGCACCTAATGTATTGAATGTAATAGATAATATTAAAATGGAGCATTCAACAATTGATTAGTGCATAACTTATGCTAAAGTGTCAGTTTTCATTAAGACCATCATCAAATCTTCCAGATTAATAGTATACATTTTGATAGGTGTATAGCAACATTTATGTGGAGACTTGAGTATAAAATTAAATAAATCTAGCAATTTAAATAAATTATAAATACAAAATTGCTATTTGATATACTGCTTTAATATAATATTGACTACAGTTATGTTTACCTTTGTTTTAGGATGCTGTTTCTCAAAAATCTGTGGATTTCCTAAGTAAGGGTGAAGATCAGCTATCTGTGACCAGCACAGAGAAGAATCCTGTAGACTGGCGTCAGAGCCAGTTTAGTCTTGGATCCAATGCCAGTGACGATGCTGCTAAATCTAAGACATCATCAAGTAAGTCACAGGCAAACAGAGTTAGAAGTTGCTATCTAATGTTGGTTTTATGTGATGGATTTTCTGCCGAGTTTAATAAGGGGCACAAAGGATTCTTTGCTAGAATATGAAACCTTACAAATTTATGTTAGAGTTTTCTGTTACAGAAACTATGGGTAATTAACAGTGTAATTTTATTTTGAAATTAGCTTTCTCCTCATTTCAACTTCTCATAACTAAACCATCTCTGAATGTACAGATGTTTAAAATATTAATACTGCAGGCTTGTGTAACTAGGATCTCTTCCCTCAGTGTGGTTATAAGAAAGTCAACATAAAAATGCTAAAAAGCAGGCAGCCTACCAGGCAACGTCTGTGGAGGGAGAAAAGGTTATGAATTGATAACCTTTCATTGAAAGTGGAAGAGTGAGATAACAAGCTTTTTTTAAGTTGCAGAAGTGAGAAGGGACAGAGAGAGCAAAGGGAATGTTGGAAGTCTTCACCGTTCTGGTGCAACATTATCTCTCCCATTATCTCTTCCCTGCCCACTATTCAGGGCTCCACAAGTTTGTGATGGAAGTTGATTAATGTGGAATATTAACTCGTCCTCACAAATGCTGTTCAACCATCAATTTAAACTTTTATTTTAAGGCTATTTTAATACTTATTTTATTGTTTGTACTTTCCACCCATCTGCTTAGATTCAGAATGTGGATTGGGCATAATGAGAGATACTAGATTCCTTTGGACCTGTACAGCATGAATGAGGTCTTGAAAAGAAAACTTGGGAGCAACGATGAAATCATTAGTATAGAGTTAATAAAGTTATAAGAGCTGCCCTTTTGTCCAAAGTCGACTTGATAATCAGCATGAAAGTTATTTTAAACAAAGGTAGCTCCATTATCGCAGAATTTATCTTGTACTTAAGGTCCTGCCGCTCATGCAAGAAAGGGTTTGACTCTCTGTCACTGAGCAATCTGGTATGCTGTCAGAAATTCTGCAACATAACAGATTTGTTAAACACAGACATCAAGTAACTGTGTCCAGCATCGGAGTTGTCTGGCTCGTGATAGTTGCACCCTGTGACAAGGTTACTGCTTGTTGTTGCTGGTAAGAGCTCAGTGGAGCTACCAGTACTTATTTTCTGTGTACTTTAATGTTCTTGTATTATTATGCTTTTGTAAAACAATGTATTTATTGGATAATATTTTTTATATAGGCATCCATTAGTCTCGTGCAACCATGGATTTGCGCCTTGGAAGATTTCCAGGGAGCAGGCCTGGGCAAGGTTGTATGGAAGACCGGCAGTTGCCCATGCTGCAAGTCTCCCTCCTCCACACCACTGATATTGTCCAAGGGAAGGGGATTAGGACCCTTCCCTTGGGCATCGGTGTCATCACAGAGCAATGTGTGGTTAAGTGCCTTGTTCAAGGACACAACACGCTGCCTTAGCCAAGGCTCGAACTAGTGACCTTCAGATCACTAGGCAAACGCCTTAACCACTTGGCCACGCAGATAATATAACTCTTGATTAACCGTGGCTTGTCAGCTCCTGAAAGTGCTGAATAGCAGAGTTTAAGTAGTTTCACTCATGTCAGAGGATTTTTCGAATATCATTGCTGGGCTTGTTGAACTATAGTCAGCTCCTGGTCGATGTGCGTCTCACACTCAACATTCTCGTTTATGTTTTTGAAGGTAGCCTTGCTCTTACCTATTTTTTGCAATATTCTCAAGTCCTGTAAATCTCAAAGTTATTTGCTGTCCTCCAATTTTGGTTCCTTCCTTATCCTTGAATTTATTCAGCCCACCACTGAAAGTTTAGATGATAAGCCAAACTCCAAATTGTTTCCCTAAAACATTACTTCAGACCAAGCTTTCAGTTATTTTTCATAATTGTAGCAATTTATTGAGTGAAGTGACCAAGAGTTTTTTTCTGCATTTATGTCATTTTATGAATCAGAGATGTTACTGAATTAACTGTGGTACAGTATATTGTTATATCTGATTGTTAAATAATGCATTGACTATTTAATGATTAATTATATTTGATTATATTCTTGGTTGCATTTGATCAAAATAACAAATCATGGTTGATTAAATCAAATACTTCCTTCCCATAGAAGTACAAGAGCAAAAATTGTTTGCTGCACTCCTCATCAAATGTGTCGTCCAGCTGGAATTAATTCAGACAATCGACAATATTGTGTTCTTTCCTGCAACCAGCAAAAAGGAGGATGCTGAGAACTTGGCAGCAGCTCAGGTAGAAAAAAACTGCTGTTGGTTAAAAATTGAGTGAAAGAGCAAATTACATTATGACTAATCCATAGAACCATAGAAACTACAGCACAGAAACAGGCCCTTTGGCCCTTCTTGGCTGTGCCGAACCATTTTCTGCCTAGTCCCACTGACCTGCACATGGACCATATCCCTCCATACACCTCCCATCCATGTATCTGTCCAATTTATTCTTAAATGTTAAAAAAGAACCCGCATTTACCACCTCGTCTGGCAGCTCATTCCATACTCCCACCACTCTCTGTGTGAAAAAGCCCCCCCTAATGTTCCCTTTTAACTTTCCCCCCCTCACCCTTAACCCATGTCCTCTGGTTTTTTTCTCCCCTTGCCTCAGTGGAAAAAGCCTGCTTGCATTCACTCTATCTATACCCATCATAATTTTATATACCTCTATCAAATCTCCCCTCGTTCTTCTACGCTCCAGGGAATAAAGTCCTAACCTATTCAACCTTTCTCTGTAACTGAGTTTCTCAAGTCCCGGCAACATCCTTGTAAACCTTCTCTGCACTCTTTCAACCTTATTTATATCCTTCCTGTAACTTGGTGACCAAAACTGAACACAATACTCCAGATTCGGCCTCACCAATGCCTTATACAACCTCATCATAACATTCCAGCTCTTATACTCAATACTTTGATTAATAAAGGCCCATGTACCAAAAGCTCTCTTTACGACCCTATCTACCTGTGACGACACTTTTAGGGAATTTTGTATCTGTATTCCCAGATCCCTCTGTTCCACTGCACTCCTCAGTGCCTTACCATTAACCCTGTATGTTCTACGTTGGTTTGTCCTTCCAACGTGCAATACCTCACACTTGTCAGTATTAAACTCCATCTGCCATTTTTCAGCCCATTTTTCCAGCTGGTCCAAGTCCCTCTGCAGGCTCTGAAAACCTTCCTCACTGTCTACTACACCTCCAATCTTTGTATCGTCAGCAAACTTGCTGATCCAATTTACCACATGATCATCCAGATCATTGATATAGATGACAAATAACAATGGACCCAGCACTGATCCCTGTGGCACACCACTAGTCACAGGCCTCCACTCAGAGAAGCAATTCTCTACCACCACTCTCTGGCTTCTTCCATCGAGCCAATGTCTAATCCAGCTTACCACCTCTCCATGTATACCTAGCGACTGAATTTTCCTAACTAACTCCCATGCGGGACCTTGCCAAAGGCCTTACTGAAATCCATGTAGACAATATCCACTGCCTTCCCTTCATCCACTTTCCTGGTAATCTCCTCGAAAATCTCCAACAGATTGGTCAAACATGACCTACCACGCACAAAGCCATGTTGACTCTCCCTAATAAGCCCCTGTCTATCCAAATGCTTGTAGATTCTGTCTCTTAGTACTCCCTCCAATAACTTACCTACTACTGACGTTAAACTCACCGGCCTATAATTTCCCGGATTACTTTTCGATCCTTTTTTTAAACAACGGAACAACATGAGCCACTCTCCAATCCTCTGGCACTTCACCTGTAGACAGCGACATTTTAAATATTTCTGCCAGGGCCCCCGCAATTTCAACACTAGTCTCCTTCAAGGTCCGAGGGAACACTCTGTCAGGTCCCGGGGTCCGAGGGAACACTCTGTCAGGTCCCGGGGATTTATCCGCTTTAATTTTCCTCAAGACAGCAAGCACCTCCTCCTTTTCAATCTGTACAGTTTCCATTGTCTCACTACTTGATTCCCTCAATTCCATAGCTTTCATGCCAGCTTCCTTAGTAAATACAGACGCAAAAAATCTATTTAAGATCTCCCCCATTTCCTTTGGTTCCGCACAAAGCCGACCACTCTGATCTTCAAGAGGACCAATTTTATCCCTTACAATCCTTTTGCTCTTAATATATTTGTAAAAGCTCTTTGGATTATCCTTCACTTTGACTGCCAAGGCCACCTCATGTCTTCTTTTAGCCCTCCTGATTTCTTTCTTAAGTATTTTCTTGCACTTCTTATACTCCTCAAGCACCTGATTTACCCCCTGTTTCCTATACATTTCATACAACTCCCTCTTCTTCTTTATCAGAGTTGCAATATCCCTTGAGAACCAAGGTTCCTTATTCCTATTCAATTTGCCTTTAATCCTGACAGGAACATACAAACTCTGCACTCTCAAAATTTCCCCTTTGAAGGCTTCCCACCTACCAATCACATCTTTGCCAGAGAACAACCTGTCCCAATCCACGCTTTTTAGATCCTTTCTCATTTCTTCAAATTTGGCCTTCTTCCAGTTCAGAACCTGAACCCTAGGACCAGATCTATCCTTGTCCATGATCAAATTGAAACTAATGGTGTTATGATCACTGGAACCAAAGTGCTCCCCTACACAGACTTCTGTCACTTGCCCTAATTCGTTTCCTAACAGGAGATCCAATATTGCATCCCCTCTTGTTGGTCTCTCTATATATTGATTTAGAAAACTTTCCTGAACACATTTTACAAACTCGAAACCATCTAGACCCCTAACAGTATGGGAGTCCCAATCAATGTATGGAAAATTAAAATCCCCTACCACCACAACTTTATGTTCCCTGCAGTTGCCTGCTATCTCTCTGCAGATTTGCTCTTCCAAGTCTCGTTGACTATTAGGTGGTCTGTAATACAATCCCACTAATGTGGCCATACCTTTCCTGTTTCTCAGCTCCACCCATAAGGACTCAGTAGACAAGCCCTCTAAGCCCTCCATAAAAGCAAACCTGTAAATAAGTTAAACCATTGAGGAAAAATTGTCTTTAAGAACAGAGGTTAGTTCAATTGTCAGATCATTTACATTCAATATGAGGTCACCCAAAACCTTCCATGCCCATGAACAGTAAAGGATAGGTTATGCAGCATTTTATAATCTGGTAAGCTCTTTATAACTGGCTGTTCATCACTCAGTGTATTTCAACATTATAATGAAAGATGGCACCTGGTAAAAGAAAGCTACAGTAAGTTAAAAGTGATGAATTTTTGATTTTTTTTGTATGGTGATATATAATCATTAGGACTTACAGGAGTCACCGAAAGGGAAGTAATGTAATAATATCTCAATTATTGTAACTCTTTTTTAACTGCATTCAGTAAAAGTAGTTACTGTTGGCAAACTTTTACTGACTCTGCACAAATGAAATGTCAGTAATTCCTGCCTGTAGGATTCCTGACTAATGTATATTCCTGACTGATGTGGGTTTGATATTACATTAGGGACAACCACTTACTTTATTTTAGATTATGATGTTAAATTGGTTGGTTCCACAAGGGTCTGATGATGAGGAACTTGAATTACAAGTTTATGAATTAAAGTAGTTTTTATAAATTTGCATGCCCTTTTTTCTCATCAGCTGGCTTAATTTAATTTAACTTGTTGGGTATAGAAGCCAATTCATTTCCTACTAGCTGCCAAAACACATACAAAAATAAGAAGATAAGAAATAGGAGCAGGAGTAGGTCATCTGGCCTGTCAAACCTGCTCTGCCATTCAATAAAATCATAGCTGATCTGGCCATGGACTCATCTCCACCTACCTACCTTTTCCCCTTAATTCCCCTACTGTGCAAAAATACAGACTTGTGATGAGAGAAGCAGTTCCTATATTATAATTTATCTTTAATTTGTTACACACCTGATCTACTATAGACATAATGTTTAGGGAAATAGAAATAAAAGATTTTGCAAATACAACCATTTCATAAATGAGTGCATTTAACAAGAAACCATCCCACAAGAATCACGGGCCAGAGAAATGAATCACAGAAGCTGTAGATCCTTCACAACCTGTCTGAATGTGGCCTGTGCAAAACAACAAAAATAAATTACATTAATGTGGTATGCATCAAAGCTCTATTTTATGAATCATGCACGATGTTTGTGCAGATTGCCAGATCATGAATGCAACTTTAAATTTCAAGTTAAATGAGATCATCATTTTGTGAAGTTAATTTGAGATTTAAACAGGCAGTGGAGTGGGTTCATTTAAATAATTAGAAGGAATTGCATGTGTTCTACACCAAATGTGTAAAATTGGAGGTACTTTGGAATGGCCTAAGGACACAAAATATGGTTTATTAGTGCAGCTTATTACCTTAGTATATCCCCTGTACTTTTGCATCAAGGTTAGCAATATTTCCAACATTGTTAATTAGTCTCATGAGACCATGGATTTGCACCTTGGAAAGTTTCCAGGGCGTAGGCCTGGGCAAGGTTGTATGGAAGACCAGCAGTTGCCTATGCTGCAAGTCTCCCTCTCCACACCACTGATGTTGTCCAAGGAAAGGGCATTAGGACCCATACAGCTTGGCACTGGTGTCGTCGCAGAGCGATGTGTGGTTAAGTGTCTTGCTCAAGGACACACACGCTGCCTCAGCCAAGGCTCGAACTAGCGACCTTCAAATCACTAGACGAATGCCTCAACCACTTAGCCACGCACCAATGCTGTTAATGATTAGTGAACTTTTATACCATTTTCACAATGCTGTACCTGCTGGTAAAGCTGCCAGTTATTTGATCTTGTTTAAAATTCCAACAGTGTGCAAAAGGCCAAATGAATTATGCAAGGATCTTGTGTATTGATATCCAATTGTGTATCGATAGCCAATTCAAATTATAGTGGAAGAGTGCTGTAAATGGTTTTCATTCAACAAATGGACTGAAAAGCAGAACTCTAGTTTTAGTTCTGAGGTGTGATTTGTTGGAGAATATAAAAGTTATGAACACTTCATTCATTGGAATATCACTTTCTCATTGTTCAAAGCCATGATTGTATCAATGAGCTAGTAAAAATATTAATAAAAATAAGTGAATTCATTTCTGTTCCTTGCATTTTACAGAGAGATGTAATAGATGCTGACGTGCATGTTGAAAAGCAAGACCAAGGAATGTATCATTATCTAACTTCAAAGCAACTTTTCAAACTACTTGACTGTCTATTAGAATCTCATCGATTTGCCAAGTCTTTTAATTCCAATAATGAACAGAGAACTGCACTATGGAAAGCAGGTTAGTGATGAGTCTTGAATGTGTTGAAATTATCCATACCCCTGCTGATAGAAATGGCTTTGGCATCCATGTTATAACTACCAGTTTATGTTGCAAGTGGCCATTAATACAAAATGTTTCATAGTATGCTCATCATTAGCAGTGATGTAGTATGTTAGTGGTAAAATGCTTATTCTGTATGTAGTTCATGGCAATATTAATTCCAATCACTTTAAATCTGAGTTGATGTGATAAGTTGATGTTATATGCCAATTTGTTGTGAAAATTTTATGAAAAGATAGGATATATCACAGTATTCAAAGATAACCAAAAAATTCACTATATGTCAGCCAATACATGTTGCGTTCTGTTGTCAGGATAAAAAATATTCTGGTGTTTTAAAAAGTGTATCAAAGATGAGAGGATGAGAAGGAAATAAGATATTAAATTCACTGTATATTAATTGGCTATGGTTAGCATGAAAATGGTGCTTGCTGGCCTGAGCCAAAGGCATTCTTTCATGTTGTATCTCTTTGAATCAATAACTACAATTGCTTTGGTACCAAAATTTCACACTGAAGTGGATATTTGGCACATTTAAGCTGAATGGGAAATGGGATGGATTTCAGTCCATTTCATTGGATAAGATAAATCTCTACCATTGTATTTTCCAACATTGTACCAGCAGTCTTTGGATATCTTCATGGTTTTTAAGAAATTATGAGGTTTTGATTTATAAACAATTACCTGATGCTTAATGAAGGTAACAAAACCCTGAGAGTATTATGTATAGTTCTGGTCACCCCATTATAGGAAGGATGTGGATGCTTTAGAGAGGGTGCAGTGGAGATTTATCTGAGTACTGACTGAAAAGGAGAACGTGTCTTACACTGAAAAAATGAGCAAGGCTAGGGCTTTTCTTTTTGGAATGATGGAGGTTGCGAGGTGAATTGAAAGAAGTTTATAAGATTTTGAGAGATATAAATAGTGTGGACAACCACTGCCTTTTCCCAGGGCAGAAGTGGCCAATAACAAAGGACATGTGTTTAAGGTGAGTAGAGGAAAGTTTAGGGGAGACTAGACAATGGGGTGACCTGTTGGGGCACCCTTTGAGAGAAGGGTAGTGCAGTCTGATGTGACTAGAATGAACATTAAATTAAATTTTCCTGAATGCTATTGGTATCGCTTTGCTTTGGAAATTGAAGAAGAAAACCTCAGTTTATGAAAGAAGAATGACGCGTAGCAAGGCAAATATAGCTCCTCCTCGTTTAACGAAGGACACTTTTGATGGCATCATGTCTAGTTGATCTGCCACCCTTGTGCCTCTCATTGTCATTCTGGAGACATGTAGCCTTTTCAGCCCCCGTCTCTTCACCTCTTCTGTTTGTTGTTAGTCTCTGATCCTGGAGATGTGCATTTCTCAGCTCCTTTGTCTGTTCGCCTCTTCTCATTCTATGCCAGTTGTCATTTTGGAGACGTGCATGCCTCTCCTCCTCTGTCTCTTCTTCTCTCAACTTTTTTGTCCTTACTATTTGATCCTGGAGTCGTGCGACCCTGGCCTCATCCGATTCTTGTTCTCTCCCTCTCCTTTCCACCTCTCAATGATGTTTGGTGTCACCTCTTGACAATAATGTCCCCCTTCTCTTTCCACACAGCATAATTAGGCTGACCATATTTTTTTTTACCCTAATGCTGGATAGAAGATACGAAGCAGTAACATCAAAGCCTCCAGGATGCTGATTATTCTTGATGATGTGGTTGGCGCTCTCCTAAATGGACGTGATATAGTCACCACTGTCCTTTGACTGCAGCAAAGGGTTTGATGGGTGTCTTGAAGTACGTCATTACAATAAGATTTAATTATCTCTTATTGATGGGTCTCAGTTTGATCTGTCCCAATCCTTCACATGCTGATGGTGATAAGCAGAATGTGACTGCTTGAAATAGAGCTGCCCTGCCCTTTTTCGCTGCAGTGAGCATCGTGAGTCACTTCTGAGGCTGGCCATGTGCATGCGTCGTGGTGTTGCGTCGCGGTTTCCATCATGGCTGACATCGGCTCTCAGGTGATGGCGGGGCTGTTGATTTTGGCGAGTAAGCAATTTTATACGAATATATAACCCTGAACTTTGCCTGCATTCTGTAAATTAGCACATTTTAAGTCGATTTAGCCAAAAATAGTGCTGCTGTAATGCGCCGTTTGTGCTAATTGGAGGTCACAAACAGACAAACAGAGCATGAGAGTTTTAGTAGCATCTGGATGTCAGAGTTAGATTTTTTTTACATAGAGAGTGGTGTGTGCTTGACATGCACTACTGGGGTAGTGTATAGAATATTTAATTCTATTTGAATCATTTTTAAATGTCTCTTACTATCAGCCACTTTTGACAGTAGTGAGTTACTAAAGGCCTTTAGCTGACCTGGGGGTGGGGGGGGGGAAGCCTCACATCGGACACCCAAGGCCTAGTCATCATTGTAGCCCACTGCTTTTCACAAAGCAATTCTCTGGTATGGGAAACTAATTAAACTGGCCACTTATCTTTGGAAAAGGTTAGTATGGAACAGCAAGTTTGGGTAGCTAGTTAAACCAGATTGATCCCAGTCCTATCTTTTCTAAATCAAGATGGTGTCAGACTTAGAGAAGATGGTGATAATCCCATCTGCTGGTCAGTAGAAATGTAGGTAGTGTTACATATTGCACGGAGCAAGAACTACAATGGAGTAGTATTGGAAGTTTTTAACTGTTGTGTTAGTAACGGTACATGCTGAGTAATTTGTAGTGTGGAAGCTACGAATCTGACCTGCTGTGATGAAAGGCAGATACCTGAAAGCCCGCGTCCAAAAGAGAGTCCTCTGTGCATTGGATGTCCAATCGATACATCGCACGATCAGCCACATCCTCACAATTGAACTGATACGATGCATCCCTTAGACTAACCCACGCCACCCCCACTTCCACATACATGGGAATCACAGAGGAAGTGAATAAGTGAGGTAAACTGAGAAAAATGATGACATGTCTTTCTTGCTTGGTAACAGTCAACTGGCCATCACACCCTTGTGGACCACCGCTGGGAGGTTGCTTCTCTGTGCCTTTCTGATTGATTGATGTTGAGGGCAATGCACTATGAATCTCCTCTTCTCTTGAAGAAGTGTCAATTGGTTCACCTGCTGGGGCGCTGACTTCAACAGCAGAGGATACTTGTGTATCATCAGTTCACTGGCTTATATGATCCAAATGTCGCCTGACAACTCATCTGTCTGTCAGCTCAAGCTCTCCTACTTGATCATGACAATGCCATATGTCTGCCGGTAGCCAGTTTTCTTCCTGCAAGGTGCATGTGTAAACTTGGCCTCTGGCATCAAGCATTTACTTGCAGCAAATTTGCTCCTGGACCACTGGCTGTTGGTGATCTAATGTGGTGCGTAAGGTGCACTTAAACACTAATTTGGTAGGGGATGCTCCTGTAAATTCGTTTTGAGTAAATTGAATTGAATTCAGAATCTGTAATTCATATATGTAAATAGTATGTACAATAAGATATACAACAGAACAGTAGCTTAGAAATACAATTGTATCAGCGTGAATTAATCAGTCTGATTGCCTGGTGGAAGAAGCTGTCCCGGAGCCTGTTGGTCCTGGCTTTTGTGCTGTGATACAGTTTCCCGGATGGTAACAGCTGCAACAGTTTGTGGTTGGGATGACTTGGGTCCCCATTGATCCTTCGGGCCCTTTTTACACACCTGTCACTGTAAATGTCCTGTGGTAATGGAAAAGGAAATAGTTAATTTTGTCATCAAGTCACCCTGAGTTTGTTTCCAAAGGCTTCGTTTCACTGTTTGCATTGCTCACTTCATCGGGTGTGATAACGAGTTGTTGTCAGGTGCCTAATACTACTCTTCTCAACAAACTCGTTAAATTCTGCACTTGTGACAGCCAGATATATCACATCTGCTCTCTGTAGTCGATCAAGTTCTTCTTCTACCTTTGGGCCTGCCGCATATGGCACTGGGCTGCCCTTGTAAAACTTCTACTGACAGTTCTCCTAAAACTTGAATTTAGCCACAGGACTACGATACTGACTCAGAGCGTCTGCTTGGAAAACCCACTGGTGTCTTTGCAATAGAGAATTCAGTGTGGGTTTTCCCACAATACTGTTGATGCAGGATAGCACTGATGCATCTTTTAAATATAATTTTTGCCCAGCACATCAGGCTGTTGGCTTTCCCTGACCACATGCATGGGTAAGAGAAACAGATCCTCCTGGTGAACCACTTCTGCCCTAAACATAGAAACATAGAAAATAGGTGCAGGAGTAGGTCATTCGGCCCTTCGAGCCTGCACCGCCATTTATTATGATCATGGCTGATCATCCAACTCAGAACCCTGCACCAGCCTTCCCTCCATACCCCCTGATCCCCGTAGCCACAAGGGCCATATCTAACTCCCTCTTAAATATAGCCAATGAACTGGCCTCAACTGTTTCCTGTGGCAGAGAATTCCACAGATTCACCACTCTCTGTGTGAAGAAGTTTTTCCTAATCTTGGTCCTAAAACGCTTCCCCTTTATCCTCAAACTGTGACCCCTCTCTGGACTTCCCCAACATCGGGAACAATCTTCCTGCTCTAGCCTGTCCAATCCCTTTAGGATTTTATACGTTTCAATCAGATTCCCCCTCAATCTTCTAAATTCCAACGAGTACAAGCCCAGTTCATCCAGTCTTTCTTCATATGAAAGTCCTGCCATCCCAGGAATCAATCTGGTGAACCTTCTTTGTACTCCCTCTATAGCAAGGATGACTTTCCTCAGATTAGGGGACCAAAACTGCACACAATACTCCAGGTGTGGTCTCACCAAGGCCTTGTACAACTGCAGTAGGACCTCCCTGCTCCTGTACTCGAATCCTCTCGCTATAAATGCCAGCATACCATTCGCCTTTTTCACCGCCTGCTGTACCTGCATGCCCACTTTCAATGACTGGTGTATAATGACACCCAGGTCTCGTTGCACCTCCCCTTTTCCTAATCGGCCACCATTCAGACAATAATCTGTTTTCCTATTTTTGCCACCAAAGTGGATAACTTCACATTTATCCACATTAAATTGCATCTGCCATGAATTTGCCCACTCACCCAACCTATCCAAGTCACCCTGCATCCTCTTAGCATCCTCCTCACAGCTAACACTGCCGCCCAGCTTTGTGTCATCCGCAAACTTGGAGATGCTGCATTTAATTCCCTCATCCAAGTCATTAATATATATTGTAAACAACTGGGGTCCCAGCACTGAGCCTTGCGTTACCCCAGTAGTCACTGCCTGCCATTCTGAAAAGGTCCCGTTTATTCCCACTCTTTGCTTCCTGTCTGCTAACCAATTCTCTATCCACATCAATACCTTACCCCCAATACCGTGTGCTTTAAGTTTGCACACTAATCTCCTGTGTGGGACCTTGTCAAAAGCCTTTTGAAAATCCAAATATACCACATCCACTGGTTCTCCCCTATCCACTCTACTAGTTACATCCTCAAAAAATTCTATGAGATTCGTCAGACATGATTTTCCTTTCACAAATCCATGCTGACTTTGTCCGATCATTTCACTGCTTTCCAAATGTGCTGTTATCACATCTTTGATAACTGACTCCAGCAGTTTCCCCACCACCGACGTTAGGCTAACCGGTCTATAATTCCCCGGTTTCTCTCTCCCTCCTTTTTTAAAAAGACACCACTTTACCTACAGTGTAGCTGCAAAACACTTGTGTTCAGCCGTCGCAATTTCAGAAACTGACAATTGGCTTAACCAGTGATGGCTGACTCGGTATCCATCCAAATTTCATGTCTGGTTGTGCACTGTGAGTGTAACCAGTGGCCCATGTCATGGGTTTGGAAAATTCTTCTTCCACTTCTTCGCTCTGGATGATTCCTTGTGTGATTGAATTATGCTGTTTTCTCATGGCGCATTGCTTAGTGAAGCACACCTTCTTGAGATGGTCTACCTTCTGACTGAACCAGCAGACTGTCTTTTGACGCTTGCAATCGGACAACTTGAGCATGACTATGGCAATGGCATCTCTGTGGAAGTTTTTATGATTCCTCTGGAGACTGTAGGCTGTGAGTCGATATCTACTGGGAAACATCAATGTTTTCGGGAGTGGGCTCTTGCTCCAGTACTGTCTGAATGATGATGGGTGTGACTGAATCTGTCTAAGGCCTCTCTTGACTGCTTCCTGGTGCTGAACTGCGGAGCATACTTTGTCCCAGGACAAACAGTACTTTTTGGACTGGAGGTTTTCCTGAGTCCTCCTATCTTGGATTCCAATAATTAACGTTTAGATAGGCATTGCTTCTTTGAATTTGCTCAGTACCTTTGTACTTGCATTCCTAAGCCATTACGTTTAGTCTTGTGAAGATAGCTTAAGTGAGTGGGCTTTGCAGCTGGTGTTAAAACTGGTGGGAGTGCGATGTAATCTAGGAAGGTCGTCTTTCATTGCAGCCCAGTTCAGTGGTCAGCTTTGCCAGTGCTGTGGCCCACAATAGATGTATCTTATTTTGCCCCTCATTGCCAAAATGTTACATATTGTACAGAGCAAGAACTACAATGGATAGTATGAGTGAACATTTTTACTTAGTCATGCAAGTAATGATACATCCTGGGCAACAAATAGTGTGGGAGCTACAAACTGGGCCCACCTTGATGAAAGACATCTGCACTCAAAACCTCACTCCTAAAAGAGAGTCTTCTGCGCATAGGAAGCCCTTTGATTTACCACGCGAT
Source organism: Mobula hypostoma (assembly GCF_963921235.1). Taxonomy (NCBI): domain Eukaryota; kingdom Metazoa; phylum Chordata; class Chondrichthyes; order Myliobatiformes; family Myliobatidae; genus Mobula; species Mobula hypostoma. The sequence continues at coordinate 218,119,133 of NC_086097.1, read as the reverse complement.
CGATCGGCCACATGCACACTCACCACATTCTCACAAACAAACTGATAAGGTACAGATAGTAGACGCAACAGTTGTCCATGGCCTGCCTTAATCTTGCTCAGACCATTCAGTCTGTCAAACATGAGGGACTTCAGACCATCCTTCTCAGTTTTGGTTGCTCACAAAGGTTTGTATCCATCTGGCATTTGTTTTATCATTGCATGCTGTGATCCTGATCCATACAGGACCACTTCAGGCAGAAAGATCAAGCCCTTTATAAGATCGACCCCATCCTGGCTGCCGAGCAACAAGCAAAGCCGAGGATTCGGGGCCTTCCCCTCCATAGATTCCGGACCACACAGCAACAGCGGCAGCGAAAAAGGCATTTCAGAAGTTTCTCCAGATGTTCCTCCGTTCTCTCACATCTGTTTCCATCAAATCAGGCTTGTGCACGGCACCCTACTTGTCAGGTTACAGATATCATTCACCGGAGTGGCCGTGCAAGCTGCGTCGCGCTGCCATCTTCTCCTCCTCCTACCTCACCAGTACCCAGCTTTTGGCCTTCCTAGATATGCCCTCAAAAGTAACTCAGTTTTGTTGAATACAGTTTTCCAATTATGTGCTTCACGGAAGTCCATGCATCCAGTATTCTGAGCTCCACATATAGTACACAATGCCAAATGTTACCCGTTAAAATCTCATCTTTGAGATGAAGTATTATTGAGAGTTCTAAAATAGTTGAACTTTTGATGTCTGATATAAAATCCATTCCTTGGTTGCTCTTGTTCTCTCCATATTGCACTCTTTCAATTACTTCGTACTTCTGATGAACATTGTGATTAGTCAATGGATTATATTTACAGATGACATAAGTATGGGAATCAAAGTTGTTTTAGAAATTGTTTGAACAAATTGTACATTTCAGAATGAAAATCATAATCCAAATCTGTTATATTGTACTTTCCAACAATATTTTATGCAGCATTCTTTATGTCCATTATTGAACAGGCCAGTAAACTGCTGTTGCCAGTGGACTTGATTTTTGAAGTGAGGTTGCTGTTGTAATTAAAAACAGGAATTGCTAGAGATTTGCAGCAAATCGGAGCTTCTACAAAAATAAAGTCTCTTTGCAATAACCTTTCATTAGAACTCATTCAGACACTAGACAATTGTGTTTTCATTGCCAAAGCGACTGCATGATTACTGAGCATTTCCAGCATTTTCAGTTTTTATTTCAGGTTTCCTGCGTTGGTGATTTTTTTCCCCCATTTTTGTGGCACAAGTAAGTAGGTTAAACAACAATATACCCAGCAGGCTTCCACAGGTATTCTTGTCATAGTGACAAGGTCTACTAATTAAGTTTATTGAGAAATGAACTTCAGAAAATAGACTGAAAATTATATTTCTATTATTATTCAAAATGAAGGCATTGAGAGACCAGGAAACCCTTAGTAACTGGGCCCTAGTTTAACATCTCATTTGAAAGATTACACTTCCAGTGATTACAGCACTCTCTTGGGACAGCACTGCTGTGCCTTATTAGACTTTTGTTACTAAATTGCTCAAGTATGAATGGACCAATTCTAAAATCCTACAGAAAGCAGTGGATATGGTGCAGTCCATCATGGGTAAAGCCCTCCCCGTCATTAAGCATTCTCGTTGTCGCACGAAAGCAGCATCCATCATCAGGGATGCCCGCCACCCAGGACACGGTCTCTTCTCACTGTTGCCATCAGAAAGAACATACAGGAGTCTCAGGGCTCACCATCAGGTTCAGGAATAGTTATTACTCCTCAACCATCAGGCTCTTGAACCAAAAGGGATAATTTCACTCAACTTCACTTCTTCATTAAAATGTTCCCACAATCTATAGACTCACTTTTAAGGACTCTACATCTCATGTTCTCAATATTTATTGCTTATTTATTTATTTTTTATTATTGTATCTTTTTGTATTTGCACAGTTTGTGTCTTGTGCACACTGATTGAACACCCAAGCTGGTGATGTCTTTCATTGATTCTATAATGGCTATTATTCTATCATGAATTTATTGAGTATGCCCACAAGAAAATGAACCTCAGGGTTGTATATGGTAACACATGTACTTTGATAATAAGTTTACTTTGAACTTTGAACCTACATTTTCTGCTGAAAGGCAGTCTGTTTGTATATTGTCGCAAATGTTATGGGGCTCAAGTAATTTCATGTGTATGCATGTAAAGTAACTCCAGTTCAAAACCAAATATAGTTTTATTGGCTAGACCACAATTTTTGTTTTATTTTGTGTCTTTTCTGTTGACATAGGCTTCAAAGGCAAATCGAAGCCCAATCTTTTAAAGCAAGAGACCAGTAGCATTGCTTGTGGGTTGCGTATCCTGTTTCGAATGTACACAGATGAAAATCGTAGTGATGCCTGGGCGGAAGTTCAGCATCGATTATTAAAGTAAGTAACAATTCTTATGACTGTAGTTGGAAAACTCAGCAGTATTTTTGATGCTTCTCAATTTGTTAACAAACATTGTGTAATGGGGAGAGGGGAAATAAAATCACCCATTTATCATAATTAGGAAATTATGATATTTCTTTGTGTATATGCAGTAGTTAGGATTGCTGTGTAAACCTGCCACTTCTGCTCATGGGTGTATGTTAACTGTTCTGTGGGTGGGGTTTCTCTGCAACTGCTTGATGTCTGAAAGTCGTAAAAAAAAGTACAGTTTGGGAACAGGCCCTTTGGCCCATCTAGTCTGTGCGGAAACCATTTAAACTGCCTTCTTCCATCTACCTGCACAGGGACCATAGCCCTCCATACTCCTACCATTCATGTACCAATCCAGACTTCACTTAAACATTGAAATTGAGCTCGCATTCACCACTTGCACTGGAAGCCTGTTCCACACTCTTAATGACCTTCTGAGTGAAGAAGTTTTCCCTCATGTTGCCCTTAAACATTTTTCCTTTCACCCTTAACCCTTGACCTCTGGTTATAGTCCCACCCAACCTCTGTAGAAAGAGACTGCTTGCATTTACCCTATCTATACCACTCATAATTTTGTATGCCTCTGTCAAATCTCCTCTCAATCTTATATGTTCTAAGGAATAAAGTCCTAACTTATTCAATCTTTCCTTACAACTCAGATCCTCTGGACTCAACAACATCCTTGTAAATTTTCTCCATACTCTTTCAACCTTGTTTACATCTTTCTTGTTAGGTAGGTGACCAAAACTGAACACAATGCTCCAAATTAATTGTCACCAACGTCTTATACAACTTTAACATAACACCCCATTTCCAGTAGTCAGTATTTTGCTTTATGAAGGCCAATGTGCCAAGAGCTTGCTTTATGACCCTATCTACCTGTAATGCAACTTTCAATGAATTATGACTTGTATTCCCAGATCCCTTTGCTCTACTGCACTCCACAGTGCCCTACTGTACACTGTGTAAGTCCTACCTTGGTTGACCTTACCAAAATGCAACACCTCCTGTGTGTCTGCATTAAATTCCACCTGTCATTTTTCAGTCCATTTTTCCAGCTGATGCCGATCCCGATCCCTCTGTGAGCCACGATAGCCTTCCTTGCTGTCCAGTAAACCCCTAATCCTGGTGTCATCTGCAGATTTGCTGATCCACTTAATCACATTATCATCCAGATGATTGATATAGATGACAAACAACACACCCAGCACTGATCCCTGAAGCACTACACTAGTCACAGGCCTCCAATCAGAGAAGCAACCATCTACTACAGCTCACTGGCTTCTCCCACAAAGCCAATGTCTAATCCAGTTTACTACATCATCTTGAATGCTAAGCAACTGAACCTTCTTGACCAACCTGCCATGCGAGACCTTGTCAGATGCCTTGCTAAGTCCATGTAGACACCATCTACTGCTTTGCCTTCATCCACTTTCCTGGTAACTTTCTCGAAAAACTCTCGAAAAAAAAGATTGGTTAGATATGACCTACCACGCATGAAGCCGAAGCCATGCTTGCTATCCTTAAACAGTCTGTGTTTACCCAAATACTCATATATCCGATCCTTCTAATAACTTTCCCACTACTGATGTCAGACTCAGTCATCTGTACAAAATGACAGTGCTATATTGCTACATTTTAAAAGATATGAGGATATCATTTACACTGGAGTCACCAACACCTCCCCAGTCCTCAGTGATGTGTTAAATTAACTCCAGTGACATCGATCAACCAAATTTATTTCCTGTGGAATGATAACTTTTTCTGAACCATTATTCATGTCCACACCACAGTTAAGAATAGAGCCAAAAGATTTCTTCATTTTGAGCTACCTCTCTGATGGAACTCTTTAAAACTGTGGTTAAGCTACATGTGGAATATTGTGCGCAGTTCTGCTTGCCACGTTACAGAAAGGATGTGGAAGCTTTGGCGACGGTGCAGGAGTTCACTCAGACATTGCTTGGAATAAAATGTATTCCCTATGATGAGAGGTTGGACAAAATTCAGACGGGGTAAATTAATAATTCAGCAAGGATTAGATGGGCTAAAGGACCTGGTTTCTGTGCTGTAGTGTTTTATGATTTCTATGGCTCTTGGATTGTTTTCTCTGGAGCTTCAGAGGCTGAGGAGCAATCTACTGGGGTGTATGAAATTACAAGAAGCATAGGTTAGATGGTCAATTTCTTCTACAGGATGAAAATGTTCAAAGCTGGAGAACGTAGCTTTAAGGTGAAGAGAGGATAAGAGCATAAAATGTAGGAGCAGAATTAGGCTATTTGGCCCACTGAGTGTGCTCCGCCATTTCATCATGGCTGATCCGATTTTCCTCTTGGCCCCAATCTCCTGCCTTCTCCCCATGTCCCTTCACACCCTGACCAACCAAGAATCTATCAACTTCTGCCATAAATATACACAGCCACCTGTGGCAAAGAATTCTACAGATTCACTCTCTGGCTAAAGGAATTCTTCCTCATCTCCATTCTAAAAGGATGCCCCTCTATTCTGAGGCCGTGTCCTCTGGTCTTCGACTCTCCCACCATAGGACACATCCTCTCCACATCCAGTCTAACGAGGCTTTTCACCAATCAATGGAGTTTAATGAGGTCATCTCTCAGTTATTAGAATTGTGGTGAATACAGGCCCAAAACCATCAGACGCTCTTTATATGACAAACCATTCAATCCTGGAATAATTTTTGTGAACCTCCTTTGAACTTTCTTTAGTTTCACTATATCCTTTCTAAGACAAAAGGCCCACAACTGCTCACAATACTCCCAGTGAGGCCTCACCAGTGCTTTATCAAGTCTCAACATTACATCCTTGCTTGTATATTCTAGTCCTCGAATGCTAACATCACATTTGCCTTCCTCACCGCAGACTCAACCTGCAAATTGACCTCTAGGTAATCCTGCCCGTCCCTTTGCACCTCAATTTTTTGTATTTTCTCGCCATATAGAAAATAGTCAACCCTTTCATTTCTTCTACCAAAGTGGATGATCATACACTTCCCGACACTGTATTCCACCTGCCATTTATTTGCCCATTCTCCTAAGCCGTCTATCCTTCTGTGGCATCTTTACTTCTTCAAAACTACCTGCCCCTTCACGTATCTTCATAACGCCTGTAAACTTTGCAACAAAGCCATCAGTTGGATCCTTAAACTTCCGGCTTAAGATGGCGTACTGAAGACATGCGACAACTTACTTGTGGTTTGAGAGCAAAGGAATTAGATTGAAACCATTATTAATAACACATTTTTGAAATAAATTGTGATAAACTATCACCACAAGCACTGAAGAAGCGAGTGAGAGGAAAGCGAACTGGAGAGATGTGCCTGGTGGTGCGCTGTGGAGAAGCAGTCTCACAATCTACATCAGGTCTCACCAATGTACAGGAGGCCACACTGGGAGCACCAGACACATTATATGACCCCAACAGACTCAGGTGAAGTGTTGTCTCACCTGGAAGCACTATTTAGGGCCCTGAAAGATAGTGAAGGAGGAGGTGTAGGGGCAGGTGTAGCACTTGTTCCACTTGCAAGGAGAAGTGCTGGGAGGAACGAATGGACAAGGGAGTCACGTAGGGAGCGATCCCCGTGGAAAGTGGGGTGGAGGGAAAGAAGTGCTTGGTGGTGTGATCCCGTTGGAGATGGTGCTTCACTGAGAACCTGTGCTCCATCCGTCAGAAAAAAAACAGGATCTCCTGGTGGCTACCCGTTTTAATTCCGCTTCCCATTCCCAATCCAATATGTCCAACCATGGCCTCCTCCATCATTGTGATAAGGCAACACTTAGATTGGAGGAACAATACCTTATATTCCATTTGAGTAGCCTCCAGCCTGATGTCATTAACATCGATTTCTCACAATTCTGGTAATGCCCCCCAACTACCCCCCCCATCCCCCTTCACCATTTCCCACCCCCTTTTCCCTCTCACACCTTGTCTCCTGGCCCACCCAGCGCCTGCTCTGGTGCTCCTCCCTCCCTTTTCTTTCTTCCAGGTCCTTCTGCCTCTTTCAGCTCTCAACTTCCAAGTTCTTGACTTCATCCCTCCCCCTTCAGGTTTCTCCTATCACTTTGTGTTTGTCTCTCCCCTTCCCCCCCCCCGACCTTTTTAAATCTATTCCTCGGCTGTTTTTCTCCAGTCCTGCTGAAGGGTTTCGGCCTGAAAGGTCGACTGTACTCTTTTCCATAGATGCTGCCTGGCCTGCTGAGTTCCTCCAGCATTTGTGTTGTTTGGATTTTCTCTTGTTTGTATTCAAAAATGTGGTTTGCAACTAAGCTGTATATATTTTTATACAGTACTGCACATACAGTGATTCTTGTGAATTGTATTTAATTGATTGATTCCAACTGTTATCTTTCAATAGTGTTTGCAGTGAAGCTCTCAGCTACTTCCTCACACTTACCTCAGAGAGTCATCGAGAAGCCTGGACAAATCTCTTGCTACTATTTTTAACTAAAGTCCTTAAAATAAATGATGAAAGGGTAAGAATCATAATTAAAACAAACCATTTTTGAAAATAGAGATTTATTGTTGATTATGATGAGTCTTTAGTTGATTCAGAAAAGTTGGACACTTTCATTAGGCAATTAATATTTTTGAGTTGGAAGACTACAGGTTCAAGTCTCACTCCAGCAATGAAGTGCTTAAAGGCTAACACTCCACTGCAGTAGTGCGAGAATGGTGCACTGTTGAAGGTATTGTCTTACAGATGAGGCCCTGTCTTCTCTTGCATATGGCTGTAAAAGATTCCATTCCATTATTTAAAAAAAATGTGAGAGATTATTTCAGTGTTCTGGTCAGTATTTTATCCCTCAAATCACAACAGAGTATCTGATCATCTCCAGGTTGCTGTATCTAGGGAGCTGTCTGTGTCGCCATGCTTCTGGCACCAACATAGCATCCCACAACTCGCTAACCCTAACCATATGTCCTTGGAATGTGGGAAGAAACTGAAACCTCTGGAGGACACCTAGTGGTCACAGAGAGAACATACAAATTCAGTGGCAGAAATCAAACCGTTGATGGTGCTGCAAAGTAATTGTGATAACCGCTACACTAACGTGCCACACCTTATGCCTATCCCTCTTATAATGCCTCATAATCTTGTATGTCTCTATCAAGTCACCTCTTATCCTCCTCTGCATCAAAGAGGAAGGCCCTAGTTCACTCAGCCTTTCCTCATAAGACATGTTCTCTAAGCATTCTGGTAAATCTCCTCTGCACTCTCTCTAATGTTTTCACATTCTTCTTTTAATTAGGTGAGAAGAACTGAACATAATACTCAAAATGTGATTTTTATAGCGTTAAACATTACCTCACAACTCTTGAACTCATTCCCTGATTAATGAAGCCAACAAACCATTTATCATTCTATCATTGGCAGCTTTGAGGGATTTATGGACTTGGACCCCAAGATTCTTCAGTTACTCCACACTGCTAAGAATCCTGCCACTAACCTTGTTTTCTGCTTTAAGTTCAACTTTCCAAAGTGTATCGATTGACACTTCTCAGGATTTAACTCCATCTGCCACTTATCAACTCAATCTAAATCCTATCAATGTCCTGTTCTAACCTATGACAACCTTTTACACACTGCACAACACTAACCTTCGTGTCATCTTTCTAACCCACCCTTCCAATTCCAATTCTTCATCTAAGACATTAATAAAAAATCACAAAAAGCAGGGATTCCAGAACAGATCCCTGCAGATCATCACAGGTCACCAACTTCCAGACAGATGAACATTTAATGTTCAGTGTCAAAGTATTTTGGCACTGACAGTTGTTGACCTATTCAATATATTTTGTTTCCAGTCTCAGTCATCTCAGAATATTTTTACAGACATATAATTTAAGTGCTGACTGAGTGGTGTTCACTTAGAAAATTATCCCAACTAGCAGCAATTCATTGTTCATAATTACTGTTGAACATGTAATACAAAATTTCTAATATATCCTGGTAAAACTGATTGTTAAATTGTAAGTGTTTTTCCTGCAATATGCAATGTCATCCCTGTATTCCTTATTAACATGGCCTCCACATCTGCTTACCAATGGAAATGGACACACGTTTAGGCAAAGCCATTTTATTAAGATCAAGTGAGATTAATACAGTATTTATATCAATCAAGTTAGCATATTTTTCAGTGTCATGAAGGTTGAATGTACAAATTTTCAGTGCATTAAGAGTGAGAACCAATAAAGTAGGGGTCGCCAACCCGTCGATCGCGATCGACCGGTCGATCTTTGAGACTTTCCCAGTCGGTCCCGAAAAAAATGAAAAATAAATACACAAATAGTGCTGTAATGTGAGCATTAAAAAACTAACTAATACTAATTAGGATAATGGTAATATAGCAATATTTTCGCTATTGAAAACTATTTGTAAAGAGAGATTGTTTCCGGGTTGCGGGGTTTTAGTTCCGTTCTTTCTGCCCAGTGCTCATGTGTGTAGCTCCCTCGCCATGCACCGCATTTTCAGCGTAGCCTGTGCTGCATCAAAGTAACTAATTAGATTAGATAGGAGTACAGAGACTGTCGCAAACATCAATATACGGCACTCACTCGTGATATCCTGCAAGGTAGCTATCTAGCATGGCGGAGGCTCTACGAAAGAAGGCGAAAACGTACAACTTCCATCCAGAATGGGAAGAGGAATTTCTATTTACCTTGGTGAAAGACAAGTGTGTATGTATGTTGTGCCACCAAACATAAGCACTGTCTAAAATAGGAAATCTGGAGCGGCACCACGACACCAACCACCAGAAATTTAAAAACACCTACCCCCTAAAGAGCGCAATTCATGCCAGGAAATTTGAGGAGCTGAAATCGGGGTTGAAGGCCCAGCAATCCTTTTCCACAAAACATGCTGCTCAAAACAGGCTGCTATTGAAGCATCATTTCCTGTAAGTCACCTTTTGGCTAAACACAAGAAGCCTTTTACAGATGGCGATTTATTCAAGGAAGCAATGGTCATTACCACAGAGACTGTTTTTAATGACTTTAAAGACAAAAGCGACATCACGACCGCAATACATAATATACCGCTTGGCCCTGCAACAGTGACAAGGAGGGTAGAGTCACCATCAGAGGAAGGGGATCAATAAGTGTTAAAGGACTTGTCACTCTGAATACTCTTCACTGCAGTTCGATGAATCCCTGGATGTAATGCGAACAGCTCAGCTTGTTGTATTTGTCAGAATGGCTTTCCAGGATTTTACAACAAAGGAGGACTTCCTCACTCTTTTGCAATTAAAGGAGAGAACGAGAGGTGAGGATATCTACAATGAGTTTAAAAAATATATCCATGAAAATGACATCCCCATTCATAAACTGGTGGCAATTACTACTGATGGGGCCCCAGCAATGCGTGGTGTGCCCATTGGTTTTATAGCACTGTGCTGTAATGACCCTGATTTTCTCAGCTTCCTGGATTATCACTGTGTGATTCATCAGCAGGCCTTGGCTGGGAAGGTCGTGGACTTTTCTCATGTAATGACACTGGTGGTCAAACTGATAAACTTGGTTCGAACAAAAGTGCTTCAGCACTGCTTATTCAGGGTGTTATTGGATGAGTTTGATGCTGCTTAAGGAGACATAATTCTTCATGCTGATGTTCGGTGGTTGAGTCACAGCAAAGTGCTCCAACAATTTCTTGACTTGCTGCCTGAGATAAAGACTTTCCTGTCAACAAGAAACGAGGAGCACGAGGAGCTTTCAGATGATGCATGGCTACTGGATTTAGCGTTTCTGAGAGACATAACGGCTAAATTAAACGCACTTAATAACGAGCTCATGGGAAAAGACCAACACCTAACCCACATGATAAGCGCAGTAATTGCGTTTAAGGCCAAGCTCGGTGTTTGGATTTCAAATTTAAAGAAAGGGAGGCTGACACACCTTCCCAACTTGGAAAAAATGTTACTGGCCATCACGGAAAAAAATGCTCTTCGCCCTGAGCGGTACTGTGCAAACTGGCAATAGAGTTCGATTGGCGTTTTGGGGAGTTAAACGTCATGAAAGATATTGCTGCATTTTTTTCAAACCCGTTTCAGCCGATCGATATAGAACAGATAGCAGCCAAACTCCAGCAAGTATTTGGTGTGCCAAGTGATTCTGAAATGGAAATAATGGATTTGCAAAGTGACATCAAGCTTAAAGCAAGATCAGGGACGGTGACTTTTGGGGGCTTGTCAGCAGGGAGAAGTTTCCTTATTTCACCGCATGTGCACTAAAAGTCAGTGCCTACTTCAGGTCAACTTATCTGTGTGAAATTGCATTTTCACAGATAAAAATTATTAAATCTAAGTACAGGAGCTCTTTTACTGACAGACACCTCACAGACTGTCTCAGACTGGCTGTCTGTAGTTATGAGCCAAATTTCAGGGAACTAGCAGAAAGTTTTCAGCCCCAGTCATCACGCTGAGTACAACGGGCAATTTTTATTCATTTATTTTTCATGTTGAAATAAAACTAAATAATGAAACTTAGAATTAAAGGTGTGAAGTATTGTAATATTCTTAAAGAAAGATAGCTATGGCCTGTTTGATATGCCAGTTACAGTGTTTTCTTGTTTGAACTAATTTGAAAGTTTGACAGAAGTATTTTGTGTAATTCAAATACAATTAGCCCAAATAAAAGGCCTCAAATTGGAAGTACAATCTGAGCTGTGTTTTCTCTAAACGATTTAGTAGGTAGATCTTGCCTTTCACTAAGGTCGAGGTAGGGGATCTTGGGCTTAAAAAGGTTGGTGACCACTACAATAAAGTATTGAGCACAAGGGCGTCAAAAGATTGTTAAATATTTACATATGGAATCATCTCTTGATTTTGCTTCATTTCTAGTGGAAGAGGTTGCTTTTGAAAACAGATAATTCAGCAACGTAGCATTAGAGATATTGATTACACCTGGATAAATATGTGCAAACTATCTTGATATGTCCGCTTTAAAATGATTTATCTTTTCTATGTTTCCATTACAGTTCAAGGCCCATGCATCAAGGTACTACCCCCTTTTGTGTGAAATTATGCAATTTAATCTGATTCCTGAACTGAGGGCTGTTCTACGAAAGTTTTATCTCCGCATTGGTTTAGTCTTTAAAATCTCTCATCCTTCAGAGCAAGAGCATGGATTCACCAACAAGGAATGATAACTGATCTTAGCCGAGGCATTCTTGTCTATAAATCTGAAAAGGACCAGGCATTTTGCCTACTTTGATTCTCTCCTCCTGCCTTGATCCTCCTTGATCTTTTTGTAAAGGATGGTGCTTAAATCTGTTGATTTAACCTGCCTAAAGATGTGGATAAGTGAACTGTGAACTAAGTTCCTACTGATTTATTTTATTGGATTAATTATCTGAAGATATAGACTGAGTGCTGACATGTGTTCAGCATGGAATCGTCACATATTGAAATGTCATTTGTGTCGAGAAGGACGCTGGGACTCAAAGATGGAACATAAACAGGATACAGTGAACATCCTATAATGGAGAAATATTTAAATGAGTACTGTGGTTTGACAATGAGTAATATTTATGCTGTAAGGGAAATATAATCTTGTTGCATCTTACAGGCAGGTTAGAAAGTATAATTAATTTTGAGTTTCTTACAGATACTAGCAGGTCTCTTGAGCATTATTTAGTAACTATTTTTTGTTTGCACAGCTCAAGATCTTTAGTTATAATGACCATCCTTCTGTGAAATCTGTTGTACAGAGATACAAATCTGTAAAATACAATTTTAACACTATATAGTTCTTCCAGAATGAATTTCTTTTATTTCATTATTTTCTGTTAATTTGTTGGAGTCACTGCAATTTTGTTGTTCATTGTATGCACTGGGTTGTTTTTGCTTTTGGCTTTTGTGAATATTTTTAAATTTTCTTTAATATTGCTCATGCAGATGCATTGGACCCTGGGAGCTATGTGCTTAATAGTTAGTGAAAGGAGGCACTAAGGCCATTACATTAATACATTTAGTGAAATGGTTACCCTGTCAATAAAGATGAGTTTTCCCTACCTGTATATTACAGACTAGGGCCTATTATTTAAACAAAGTGATTGATCCTGTCAACTGGAACTTGAATCATTGCAGGTTGATCTGAGGTGCATCTGCACTGACAAAACTGTGTCCATGTTTGATGTAGGTTCTACTGTCTATGTATAAAATTGATGTTAAATTAAATATATTGAATAATGAATCAGTTTTGGGGCTTGGGATTATGAAATATATTGAAATCTAATTATTAAGAGGCTGTGAACTGGGCTTTAATAAACAAAAACTAAGTGGATACAGGAGTTCCAAGCATTCCTAGTCACTGTGGATGTAGAAAATAAATATTTGGAGAAGGATGAAATATATATGGTACAGACATGTAAAGTTTTCTATGTAAAAAAAATGTACAACTTTCTGTACAATATTGGTTATCATCTGGCGTATTCTAATCAGGTCATAGCTCAATAAAGTTTTGAACTCTCTTTTATCAGTGCAGTCCTCTTCTGATTGGTAGAACACTGACCTTTCATTTGCATCTTTTTCAGCATGCAAAGTCTGAGCTTCACCTGAATGGACAATTCATTGCTGTCATTTTAGCTTGTGGTATCTGTGAAGGAACTAGAACATTTCACGTGTGATGTACGTGTCAGAGCCAGCGGGGCCCTGTGAACAGAACTGAAATCTCATCCTCTGCTTTGGTGGTGCCCAAAATATCAAGGCAAGGGATTAAATTGGAGCCATAGTGACCATTTTCAGATCAAATTGCCATCCTGAGCAACAGCCAAAATGCTGGAGGAACTCAGTGGATCAGGCCGCATTTATGGAGGGAAATGGACAGTCAGTGTTTCAAGTCAAGACCCTTCATCAGGACTAGAAAAAAGAGGGGAGGAGCTAATATAAAAAGGTGAGGGAAGAGGGTGGGACAAGAGCAGGTAGCTATAGGAGAATCCGAGGGATGATTAGCAGGAGTGGGAATGGTGTCAGAAGCTGGGAGGTGACGGGTGGAAGTGACAAATGGCTAAAGATGAAATCTGATAGAGAACAGTGGATTATGGAATAAAGGGAAGGAGGTGAGAAGCAGAACCAGAGGAAGAAATACATTGGAAATGCGTGGATCAATAGGGCAGAGGAAAAGGAGAAGGGGTAATGGGGCCTGTGGGATAAGGGGGGTAAGAAACGGGTAGGTAGAGAGGAATGGTGACCAGAAGTCAGGGAAATCAGTGTTTAAGCTGTTAGGTTGTAGACTACCAAATGGAATATGATGTGCTGTTCTTCTAATCTGTATCTAGCATCACCTTGGCAGTAGAGGAGGCCATGGACTGACATGTAGTGAAATTAAAATCACTGGTCATTGGCTGTTACATAGAACAGTACAGGTTGTTCAGACAGTGATGTGCCAACCTTTTAACGTACTGCAAGTCAATCTAACTCACCTAGCCATCCATTTTTCTTTCACCCATGTGTGTATCTAAAAGTCAATTAAATCTTCCAAATGCATCTGTCTCTCAACCCAGCGGTGTGTTCAGAGCACTTACCACTTTTACTGTTTAAAAAAAACCTCTGACATCCTCCTTCCACCCCGATGCTTTTCTCCAATCACCTTAAAATTATGCCCTCTTGTATTAGCCGTTGACATCCTGAAGTAAAAGGCTGTCTGTGCTTCTCATTATCTTAAACACCTCTATCAAATCACCTCTCATCATCCTCCACTCCAAAGAGAAAAGCCCTGGCTCACTCAACCTGTCCTCAAAAGACATTCTCTCTAACCCGGACAGCGTCTCTCGGTAAATCTCTGCACTCTCTCTAAAGCTTCCACACAGAAGATGAAGGTGTTCAACAAAACTATTTCCCTAACCTTCCCCACCCACCCCCCCCCAATCTCTGTGGGGTCTCGCCAGTGTAGAGCAGGTTCCACTGGGAGCTGCAGATTCAATAAATAGTGCCATTGGATATGTGTGAAGCACTGCCTCACCTTGAAGGACTGTTTTAAGGCCCTGACTGGTGGTGAGGGATGTGATGTAGGGGCTGTTGTAACATTTTGCATGATGGCAGTGATAAGTGCCTGGAGGTGGGGGGGATCGGTGGGATGGAAGGAGTGGACAAGGGAGTCACGTAGCGTGTGATCTCTGCAGAAAGCAGAAGGAAATCTGTTCCTGATGGTGGGATCCCATCTGAGATGGTGGATATTGCAGAGAATGATAGGTTGGATGCAGACGTCACGAGATGATAAGTGATGACAAGGGGAGCTCTATCCCTGTTACGTCTGAGGGTATGGGGTGAAGGCAGATTTGTGAGAGATGGAGAAGATGTGGATAAGGGCAACAGTGATAGCAGTTGGGCATGGAGCCCTGCTTTCTGGGGTTGGTGGGGGGGAGGGGAGAGCATCTCGGGTATCCTGGAGTAGAAAGCATCACCACAAGAGCTGGTGTAGTGGAGCCAGAGGAACTGAAAGAAGGGAATTGCATCCTTACAAGTGACAGGGTGGGAAGAGGTATAGTCACTGTAACCTCACTAGTCAGTAAGTTTGCAAAAGATGCCCACGGAGAGAGATCAAAAAAGAGGAAATAGTTGTCAAAGATAGACCTAGTGAATTTGAGGGCAGAGTTGGGCAGTGTTGCCAGTCTGGGTTCTAAATGTAGCCATATCCAATGAAAAGAAAGGCATAGCTGGGAACCATGTTAGTTCTCATAGCTACACTTCTAGTTTTGTGAAAGTGGGAGGAGCCAAAAATAAAATGTTACGGCTGAATACCAATTTTGATAGACAGGAGGGTAGTGGTGGATAGGAATTCTTTGGGATAAGTTCTGCCAGATGGAATCTAATCGATCTTGCTCTCCAGCTGAGGTGCCTGCATCTCACATTCCAGTATTTGTCCAGCTTGTTACAGTATGGCTTTGACAATGACATATACCCAGCAAAGTGGAAAATTGTCCTGGTCTATTTGTCTACCAAAAGCAGAAGAATGCAAATCAGGTTACTATAGACCAGAGTTTTCCAACTTTTTTTTTAGCCCATCATACTTGCCAATGCCCCTCTTAAGCACAATATACTTTCTGGTGCCCCATACTGTAAGAATGTATGTTTACCATATGCTAACATGAGAAAAATTATTCTGCTTTAAGATTTTATTTGTCTTTAAACCTAGCTTACACGGTACCTGTGTACTGTCCAGCAGCTTCGAATATATGTGATCCTTGAGTTTGATGGTTTTCAGCAAGAGTTGAAATATCTGGTTCAAACTGTGACAGCAAGCCTTAAGGCCTCGTGTGTAACAATGTCCAAGCAGTTTCTGTTTTTTTTGTGAATAAGTGGTTCAGTGCACTAAAGCCTCTTTCAACAAGGTAGGATGATGGAAATGCAATGAAGCAAATAAGCAATGCCATGCCTAATATTCTTGAGTTGATTACTGAATGAAACACTCGAGTCTTCAAAGATTTTTATCAGTTTCCAAAAGCGCATGAATGCATCTCAGTCAGTTTCCTTTTGAGAGACACCTGACTTCTGTGTGCAACAGCAAACATTGAAACTGTTCATCGTTCTCAATACAAAGCTCGCAAAATAGTTGAGAATTGAGAGTGTGGGACTTCATTCAATTTAACACTGTGATAACAGTATTTAATGAGTTGTGCAGTCCCAATCACTTAGGTTGTTGTCTGTGTACTACACAGTGAATGGTAAATGTATTAGGTGTCGTTTTTCAAGAAAATAACAACTGCACAGTGGTATCCTGTCATTGATGCTGCCCTATCTGTTGCACAAGCAAGAATGTTGGTAAGCAGAATGTCCTTGAAAATTCACTCAATTGGCGCGTGGCCAAGTGGTTAAGGCGTCGATCTAGTGAACTGAAGGTCGCTAGTTCGAGCCTCAGCTGAGGCAGCATGTTGTGTCCTTGAGCAAGGCACTTAACCACACATTGCTCTGTGACAACACTGGTGCCAAGCTGTATTGGCCCTAGTGCCCTTCCCTTGGACAACATCAGTGATGTGGAGAGGGGAGACTTGCAGCATAGGCAACTGCCGGTCTCCCATACAATCTTGCCCAGGCCTGCGCCCTGGAAACCTTCCAAGGTGCAAATCCATGGTCTCACGAGACTAACGGATGCCTTTAAAAACCCAAAGTATTGACTCCCCTTCAAAATCTGTTTCTAGGCACCCTGCAAAGAACAACCACCGAACCATGGTTTCATATTTTATGAAGTGAACATAGCAAAGATTCATTGCCTGGCAAAGTTGACTTATCCAATGGCAGAGCAAATTCTGTTGTCCTAAATATGTTCCGCAATGTGTCTCATTTCCAGACATTTCATCTATTCATCTTTGAACAGAGTTGTCACTGAGCAGAATCACTTTAATTGTTTGGACTGGTGACTTGTGAAAAACTGTACTCAGAAACTCCCTTACTTCTGGCAGAATGAGTTCTCCAATTCTATGGAGCTTTTCAACAACAAAAACATATTTCCAGCAAAGTCTAAGAGAACAGTGAATTAGCAAGAGATACTTTATACTTGTACTTTATTGTCACCAAACAATTGATACTAGAACGTACAATCATCACAACGATATTTGATTCTGCGCTTCCCACTCCCTGGATTACAAATATTAAATATTAAAAATAGTAAAAAATAGTAAATATTAAAAATTTAAATTATAAATCATAAATAGAAACTAGAAAAATGGAAAGGTGATTACATATTCATTGTACTCAATTATGAGACACTGAGAATCAAATGTTTATAATAAGTAATTTATTTCTTAGTTAAGCCCTCAGCTGCCCCCTTGCTCCTGAGCATCACCCCCTTTATCACCCCATCAGAAACTCCCATCGCCCACTTTGGGAACCACTGCTATAGATCAATCTATAGTAAATTATCAACAAGGAAATGAAATGTACCTTTGATACTTCATCCAAGTAGAACAGTCTAGCAGCAATGCTGGCCGACTGTACAGAAATCCTGATATTTTGGCATCTAGCTCCCTTGAAATTCACAGGACCGCAGTTTCTGTACTCTCTTTAAACTCAGTTCACTGGAATATTTATTATAATACTGTGCAACATCTTTTTAAAAGGTGAAATTAAAATTTTGTGTTATCAATAGCAATATTATCCAATAGTCAACAAAATCTGCCAGTCCAGTACAACCAGGTGTCTGATTATTAGTGTGGTAATTCATGCTTTGTTTAATTTGGTTAGGATCACTGCTCCATCCCTCAGTAGAGGCTTGATCCAAATTTAGATAAGGCCTTAATCATGGAAATAAGGTGAGTTTAACTACCCTTAATATCACAGCAGAATTTAACTGGATAGGATAATACATCTTTGGTAAATACTGATGTAATTGGGCCTCTCATCTTTATGTGACTATTCTCTGACTTTCCCTCTCTCTAACTCCTTGCCTTCCAATTTACACCACATTGATCAAATAATGCTCTACTCTTTACAAAGCCTCCCAATATGATGTTGCTACCAAGAGCATCTGCTGTTCCTCAGTTTCAGCGTTCTGAAAGAATAATTTCAAGGGTATTCTGATCCCCTTCTCCAGGCAGCTGCATGCTGACTGTTATGCCTCCTCCCTTCCAACTATCCAATACCACGTGAAAGGGAGATTTGCTTGTACTTTCTATTTAGTCAACTGTACTCACTTCTTAATCTGAAGGCCAAAGATCAATCAATTGTTTTGCAGAACATCTTTATTCAATCCATAAGTGCAAGCCCATGCTGTAGGTTTCCTGTCACTTTAGTTCCCCCTTCAGCTCTCAATCTGACTTTTCTGTTCTTGGCTTTGCTATTTTTTCCTATAAATCCCAACTTCTGATTCAATACAACTCTACGATTTCCAGCTGCTTAAAGTTTTTGTTTGTTATCTGTAGAACTTTCTTTTCATAATTTCCATGTAAACCTAAGAGATTTTGTCTCATCACTACCCTTTTATCCCATTCAATTAATACCTTTTGTCATTTTATCTCATCTACAATTGTTCTCGTCCTTTTGTTTTCTATTCTCTTTCCGCTTTCCTCTCATCAGTGAACGTATCTATAGCCTTACTGGATTCTTAAGGAAAATTTTAACATTATTTCTCTCTCCACAGATGCTGCATGATTCCCTAAACATTCCAATTATTTTCTGAGTTTGTTTCCAATTTCCAACAGCTTAAACATTTGCATTTGGAAATTTAGAATTGCTCTTCCATCATCGGTAAGTCAGAATTATGATGTTCTCTGCAGCCTGATTACCTTTGTTGTATTGGGCCGCAACAAAACTGGGAATGAATTTATGCCTAGCAATTTGTTCTAGTTTCCTTATCTTGTACTTACAATCTGTCTTCCATTCAATTTAATCCATGTGTGTTTGTGAGGGGAAGGGTCAATGTATCTTTGGATTACTGTAGAAAACAGAGTATCAGAATATGACCTAAAGTCCAGGAGACAGTAAGACAATGGAGTACAACACACGCTAACTTTGTCCCTGTAACTTGTTCTAGTGATGGGATGTTTAAAAATTTAAAATGAAATGAGAGTGCTATAGCAGAGAATAGTTAAGGGGAGAATTACAATCAAAGCTCAGGTTCCTCGATTGTTTCTATTAAGAATAGTTTCAAACCAGACACATTAACTTTTTAGTTTTATAACTGTTTTGGTTACACAACTCTAGTTTACTTTAAGCACTTTCAAATCCCGCTTCTTGAATTTAGTTTTCACCCACCCTTATCAAACCTGGCAAGGTTCAATTCTGGTGAGCTCTTCTTTAATTTGGGACTCCAGGTCCCTGTCTTCAGTGGTTGGTTTCTGAAGTTTCTTGCTAAGTTTGTTACTGCTATTGAAACACTGAAATTCCAATCTTTATCCATTCGAACATGTATCTTTAACTTCTTCAAAATCTTGCAGGTGTGATCCTACAAATATTTCAACCATTTGATTCCTTACCTACCAGGATGCTTCCTTACCTACCAAGGATGCAATCTTTTAAAATATCAGTTCCCAAATCAATGGGATGATTTACAGTGAGACAGTCCACAGGGCTGTGTCAGCTGTTAAGAATTGATGTTGACCAAGTTAGTTTAAGATCTTCATTTCCAATGCTCTTTTTGTTCGGTGGTTCCCAGTATATCTCACCAGCCAGCAGTGTGTGTTCTCAGAATCAGACAGAATACTTCACATTCTGCAGGCTGCAACAGCTACAGATGATGATATTGAACCCAGTAGGGTGAAGAAAATTCAGCTGGGAATAATCTATATGTCCAAAACTGTGGGCTCCTAATAGGGTGAAGTATAAATGGGGACATTTCAAAGGAAATTGCAATTATCATGAGAGATTTAAGTTACTGATCTAACAAACTAAAATGGCAAGCATATTTTTGATTAAGAATTTTTGGAGTGTATCAGGGATTGCTTCTTAGAGGAAGACCCACCTTATGCCAAGCATTTTTAAATTTGATCATATGCAATGAGCAAGGATAAAAAGAAAGATCTTGTGGTTATGGGTGCTTTAGCAAGTCATGATCATAAGATTGTGGAATTTCAGATCCAGTTTGAAGATGAACACCCTAGGTCCAAAACAAATGTCTTCAGTGTGAAGATAATTGCAAAAGTGTGAAGGTGGCTGGTTAAATAACTTGAGAGAGAGGTTCGAGCAGTGGTAGTTTATAACACTCATCCGAAATGGATTCCATGAGAAACAAATTGCCCATGATTAACACAGGAACTGAAGAATAAACCAAAAAGTATGGCGTACAAAGTAGCAAGAGCTAGCAGTAGAACGGATGTGTGCATTATACAGAATATTTAAGATAGATGATCTTGTTGCGCAGTTAGAAATTGGCAGATATGACAATGTGGGCATCACTGAGTCATGGCTGAAAGAAGAACACAGTTTAGAGCTTAACATCCAAGGATAAGAAAGACTTCCAGGGTGGTTGTCTCCGGTTTGCTTCCAGTTCCTCATGCTGGAGAGGGCAGGAACAGGGAGATAATGGATCTGAATGTGTGGCTGAGGAACTGGTGCAGGAAGCAAGGATTTGCATTCTTGGACCACTGGGGTATGTTTTGGGGTAAGGATGAATTGTACAAAAGGGACAGGTTGCACCATAATAGGCGGGGGACCAGCAATCTGGCAGGCAGGTTTGCCACTGCAACACAGGTGTGTTTAAGCTAAGTAGTTGGGGTGGGGGGGAGGGGATGAACTGGAAACATAAGGTTGGAGTAAAGGGAAAGTGAGAATAAGAAAAGTTGAGAAAGACAACAGAATCAACAGAGCAGAAAGCTCAAGAAGGGATCGTACAGTATGGCCGAGTGAAATAGGAATTGATATAGGAGGTGAGGGAGTAATGAATTAAAAGTATTATATATGAATGCACGGAGTTTAAGAAATAAAGTGGATGGGCTTGAGGCACAGTTGGAAATTGGTAAGTATGATGTTGTGGGAATAACAGAGACATGGCTTCAAGTGGACAGGGTCTGGGAAATGAATATTCAGGGATACACATTCTATCGAAAGAACAGACTGATGGGCAGAGGGGGTGGGGTGGCTCTGTTGGTGAGGAATGATATTCAGTCCCTTGCGAGGGGGGGACATAGAATCAGGAGATGTAGAGTCAGTATGGATAGAACTGAGAAATTCTAAGGGTAGAAAGACCCTAATGGGAGTTATCTACAGGCCCCCAAACAGTAGTCTACATGTAGGGTGTAAGTTGAATCAAGCGTTAAAATTGGCATGTCGCAAAGGTAATGCTACAGTTGTTATGGGGGACTTCAACATGCAGGTAGACTTGAAGAATCAGGTTGGTACTGAACCCCAAGAAAGGGAATTTGTGGAGTGCCTCCGAGATGGATTCTTAGAACAGCTTATACTGGAGCCTACCAGAGAGAACGCAATTCTAGATTTAGTGTTGTTGCAATGAACTGGATTTGATCAGGGACCTTGAGGTAAAGGAGCCATTAGGAGGTAGTGACCATAATATGATAAGTTTTAATCTACAAATTGAGAGGGAGAAGGGAAAATCAGAAGTGTCAGTATCACAGTTGAACAAAGGGAACTATGGTGCTATGAGGGAGGAGCTGGCCAAAGTTCAATGGAACAATACCCTAGCAGGGATGACAGTGGAACAGCAATGGCAGGTATTTCTGGGAATAATGCAGAAGGTGCAGGATCAGTTCATTCCAAAGAGGAAGAAAGATCCTAAGGGGAGTAAGGGGAGGCGGTGGCTGACAAGGGAAGTAAAGGACAGTGTAAAAATAAAAGAAGTATAACATAGCAAAGATGAGTGGGAAGCCGGAGGATTGGGAAACTTTTAAAGAGCAGCAGAAGATAACTAAAAAGGCAAAGCAACCCTCACAACACACTGGAGGAACTCAGCAGGTCGGGCAGCATCCATGGAAACGATCAGTCAACGTTTCGGGCTGGAACCCTTCGTCAGGACTGAAGAGGGGAGGGGCAAACGCCCTATAAAGAAAGTGGGGGGAGGGTGGGAAGGAGAAGGCTGGTAGGCTCCAGGTGAAAAACCAGTAAGGGGAAAGATAACGGGGTGAGGGAGGGGAGGCAGGGAGGTGATAGGCATGAAAGGTGAAGAAGGAATAGGGGAAAACACAATGGGTAGTAGAAGGAGGCGGAACCATGAGGGAGGTGATAGGCAGCTGGGGGAGGGGACAGAGTGAAATAGGGATAGGGCTAGGGAGGGGGAGGGAATTACCGGAAGTTGGAGAATTCTCTGTTCATACCAAGGGGCTGGAGACTACCAAGACGGTATGAGATGTTGCTCCTCCAACCCGAGTCTAGCCTCATCATGGCAGTAGAAGAGGCCATGTATGGATATATCTGAATGGGAAGCAGAGTTGAAGTGGGTGGCAAACGGGAGATCATGTCTGTTGTGGCAGACAGAGCAGAGGTGTTCGACGAAGTGGTCCCCCAGTCTGCGTCGGGCTTCACCGATGAAGAGGAGGCCGCACCGGGAGCACGCAGATTGGGGGACCTGATTGAAACATATAAGATTAATTAGGGATTGGACACTCTGGAGGCAGGAAGCATGTTCCCGCTGATGGGTGAGTCCAGATCCAGAGGCCACAGTTCAACAATAAGGGGTAGGCCATTTAGAATGGAGTTGAGGAAAAGCTTTTTCACCCAGAGAGTGGTGGATATGTGGAATGCTCTGCCCCAGAGGGCAGTGGAGGCCAAGTCTCTGGGTACTTTCAAGAAAGAGATGGATGGAGCTCTTAAAGATAGCAGAATCAAAGGTTATGGGGATAAGGCAGGAACTGGATACTGATTGTGGATGATCAGCCATGATCACAGTGAATGGTGGTGCTGGCTCGAAGGGCCGAATGGCCTACTCCTG